>NC_069129.1:23768946-24135549 GCF_026914265.1 Mya arenaria | reverse complement strand
AAGGCTTATCCTAAACAGTTGGAATATTTAATCTTTATACCTAACTTGTAATATATTGGCGATTTTTTTTTATTGTAAATTATGTGGTACTTCAGTTAGTAAGTTTTAATGCATGTACACATAGATACCAAGTTTATGTCAGTTTTCGTCAATTTTCTTTTTTTCCGCTATTTCATTAAACAGATTACAGCCCCTTTTAAACAAGTCTTTGGGAGGAACTGTTGGGGATTGTTATTAAAGCTGCATTTTCACAGATTTACCATTCTGACAACTTTTTTTTCATCATGGAATGAATCATGCAATGTTAGTGCATAAATTATGTCCGCGAACCATGATTTAAAACTGCTGAAAAAATATCAGATAGCTGTTTTTCATATGTACGTTCATAATTGTTGTTCTGTGACTTAAATTTGAACACTTTCAGAAAAATGAAATAATAAGCAAATTTCTCAATACATGACTTCTGTTTTATTGTTAGCAATTAAAGGCATTGATTCTCTGAGATAATTATAATGTTAAAACAGTCAATCTGTGAGAGTGCAGCTTTAAGATTCATTTTTCCTAAGATCAGCCAAGTTAGTATTATAGCTAATTTTAGCTTAAAAGTAGGTGAATTTTATATTTATTTCAGACCAGATACTCTTGAGGGACCAATTTAAGGGCAAACAGACAAACGTTTTGATGCAAAGAAAGCATTAGATTTGAAAGGTAGATTTTTAACACATATTTACATGTACTCAATGTTATTTACTAGTATAACATAATGTATTCAAGTATAAGATATTTCAAGTATTTGGTCAGGTTGTTAGGTTTAATTGAAACTGTTAAGCAAATAAATGAAAGTCCATGCAATTTTGCATGCACATGTTTGTTGCATGCAGATTTTACTCAGATGGCATAGGGTACAGTTACTCTTGTAACTTGCTTAAAATAAATGCAAATAATTCTGCATGTGTCTGAAGTCATGTTTTATTTTTCTCTACAAATTGTTTTAAAAAATGCAATTGTTTGATTTCCTTTCTTATGTGTTATGCATTGCAGTTCCCATGGAGAAGAAAATGGAGAGATTCTAAAAGTATGAAGATGATTTCCTTTCTTATGTGTTATGCATTGCAGTTCCCATGGAGAAGAAAAATGGAGAGATTCTAAAAGTATGAAGATACTCCTGTGTATAATGAGGAAATCTTGTCAGTGAATGGTAAGTTCTCTTTGGATTAATTCTATGTATAACAATATAAATATGAGGTAAGCCAAGAAATGAGAATTAACATAATTATTCTGTTCAAACATACATTGACATATTAAATATAAAGACATATGTATGATTTGTCTCTGCTATTATACTCCTACCACTTGATGGTTAGGGTTCATTTGGACAAGTCTTCTTTATCCATAATTCCAAATGCTTCTGAGATTTCTAACACATATTAAATATGTTGAGGAGAAGTGCTGTGCAAAAAACATTTTTGTTTATGGTATTTTAGAGTTATTGGTCTTTGATTATTTTTCTTTCACTTTTCTATGTTTTTGAGGTATTAACTTCAAACTTCATGCACATATTGGACGTGATAAGAAAAATAGCTGTGTATGAATCATTAAATTGTGTATGGTAGTCAAAGAATTGTAAACCTTTGATTATTATCTTTATATTTTTTTATTTTTTTTCTTCTCTTCATAACTTTTTTTCATTTTTTACTTTAATTTAACAAAACACTATTCTGTTTTTGGTATATTAAGGATTATTTTCTTATGTTTATTTTGTGCTTGGCAGTTTTAAAATTATTGCCTAATTGGTTACTGTATGCTTAAAAGCAAACATCACTCTCAGTGAAACCTCTTATTACAATAGGTGATAGCTGTAGTTTTCATGGAAACAAGTGTTTGACAGTATGAGTCATTTTTTAGTAGCAATATATGTACATTTAAGGTATAAGTTCTCTTTTGCTAATTGTTCAGTTGTTTTTCAGTTGTTGCAATTGTGGACCAGGCCAGAGTTGTACTAAACCAACTAAGACACAATGAGATACAGGAATGACACAATGAGAAACAGGAAACAGGAAAGTGATGACTGATCGCCACCTGTTACAAATTCATCTAGGTACAGTTTTTATTCCAGATTTGATACAACTGTAAACTGTTTTATGCATGCTATGATTATGTTCATCATGTTTGTTTAAGACCGTGATGATGAGGACTAATCTATTGATTATCCCTTGCCAAAAGGCAAAGTGGATACAGTAATTGTGTAATTGTGCACGTGTGTGTGCGTGTGCACGGAATGTAATCTTGAGCATAAATCCCCCAGGTATTAACTTCAAACTTCATATACAGATAGATCCCTATTGAGAAGAAGTGCAGTGTTAAGGGACCATAACTCTGTTTACAGTTCTTTTTGTAATAACCCTTTGTTATATTTCATACTGAGTTTTTGTCTGCAGCAGAACTTGAAAAGTCTTTGAGGTGTTGATCTCAAACTTCAAATATGTACATATAGATCTCATTTAGCAGAAGTGCAGTGCACAGAAACCATAACTCAAGATTTTTTTTGTAGTAGTTGCCCTTTGTTAGTTTTCAATGTTATCCTTTGTTGTAATGCACAGTTGTGATCATGCTCAAATATGCTCATTCACATTAAAATTAATTGTCCAGGTTCAAATCCTGTAATAGAAACAATTATTTTCTTTCTGTGTTTAGCAAAGTTTATATGAACTCTATCAATGTAAAATAAACTAAGATTTGTGTGTTTTTATCGTTTCTTATTTATTTGTATATTTTTTGTTACATATTTTTATGTGCATATATATAAAATCTATATCACAAAAAGTGTGGCTAATTTTAATATTAAGATATAATATGTATAAGAACTATCATATTTCAAAATCAACCATAGAGCTTTTGCAAGATAGATAATAACTTAATGTATCTGATGAACAATAATGTGATTTTGGGATGCCAGCAATAACTTTTCAAGGTGAAAATATGTTCTTGTCATTGATTTTACATATAAGTAATCAGTATGCAAAGCCCTTTCAAATGATACTTATATGGGGTAACTATCAAATTTTAACATTGAAGCCAATGGCACAAATGAATGAAAAGCTCCTTAATAGTTCAATATTTGAAGCCAACAATGGAACTGTGTTTATGTATTGCTTAATGTTCCTTTTTCTTTCAGAAAACTCCCCACATCCAACAAGAGACAGTCTGACTTCAAAATCTTCATTGAAGGCAACTTAATGGACAAGACATCCGTCACATAAAGATTCACTAAAATTGGAATGATATACCAATTTTAACTTTTAACAGACAAATACATTATAGATTTGAAAATAGATTACCCTTAATAAGTTGGATGATTAACATTTACCTCAACACAGTACAAAGTGCTCATGTTGAACTATTGTGATTGATCATAGTCTGTCCTTCATTTTTATTAACAGTTTCATACAGTGTTAACACTTTAGTATGGGGACTCATTTTTAGCTCAACTTTTCGAAGAATATGGAGAGCTATACTACTCACCCAAGCGTTGGCGTCGGCGTCACCCCTTGGTTAAGGGTTTGCGTGCAAGCACACATAGGTTAATATCTCAGCAACTACTTGAGGTATTGCATTGAGACTTTATACAATGGTACTCAACCATCCAACCTACTTAATTAACCAAGTTTGATAACTCTTCTTTGCATTTAATGCCAATAATAGGCCTTTAATATTTGACTTAGAAATTCTGGTTAAGGTTTTGCATGCAAGCACACATAGGTTAATATCTCAGCAACTACTTGAGGTATTGCATTGAGACTTGATACAATGGTACTCAACCATCCAACCTACTTTTTAAACAAGTAAGATAACTCTAGTTTGCATTTAATGTAAATAATAGGCCTTTATTATTTGACTTAGAAATTCTGGTTAAGGTTTTGCATGCAAGCACACATAGGTTAATATCTCAGCAACTGCTTGAGGTATTGCATTGAGACTTGATACAATGGTACTCAACCATCCAACCTACTTAATTTTCCAAGTTATATAACTATAGTTTGCATTTAATGCAAATACTTGCGTTTATTATTTCACTCAGAAATTCTGGTTAAGGTTTTGCATGTAAGCACACATAGGTTAATATATCAGCAACTACTGGATGAATTGCATTGAGACTTTATACAACCACCCAACCTAATTGAATAATCAAGTTAGATAAAAATTCTGGTTAAAATTTTGCATGTAACCACATTTATGTTAATATCTCCGCACATCATGTATTGCATTGAAATCTAATCTAACAGTGATCCATGCATGTTTCGCCAAAACTTTTCAATCCTTACACTGAAAAGCAGCGGAATAGTCGAGAGCGCTGTCTCTGTGACAGCTCTTGTCTCTTTGGTCTTTATTCATACTGGCCAGAATATGTTTACCAAAAAATCTTAGTAGAGATTGATAACTGTTCAGGTTGGACAAAAAGCATGTAGGTTGTTTGTTCTAATAATATAAACTGTAAATGCTTCAGAAACTATATATATAATTTTCATGATATTTGTCAGTATTTATTCTCGTCAACATTTAAATAATATTAGGTGAAACTTGTTTATTGGTCAAAATGGTTTGATTAGAGTGGCCTCAAGTTCCACTTTATATGAATGAAATTTGGTCAAGTTTTAGAAAAAAACTATGTTCTAGTTTTATAGGCCATATTCTCTTCCCAAGCTTTCCTTAAAGAATGAATGTAGGTAATATGAAACAGGAGTCACTAAGTCAAGTATTAAAAACCTTAAAAATTGCTATTCATAGAGGTATTGTTTCCTCATCATAAATCACAACTTAGCCAGCAAGACTTTTCAACAAATAAGGCATAACATGTAAAAAGTTATAATTAGGCACATATTTTAGTGAATAAAATCTTGTGAACATATTATTGAAACAAATAATGTGTCTGGTTCTGAGGTGAGCAATAAAGCACATTGCTTAGTAACAATTGAGCTAGCTCATTATTAAAAGTTTGTTTTAAACTTGAATTAAATGAATGCAAATCATATATTATTATTTTTAATCTATATTTTTTTTTAGTTACCTTGTTCTGTTGTTAATTTCCACACTGACTTGGTCAATTATGGCTAATTGTCTAATTATATTTTAACTTCTAACCTAAATGTTTATTGTACTTTTGAGTGTTCTGTTAACTATATTGCACATTACCTATATGACAGTATAAATTCAATAAAACCATGGTTATTAAGTTCCATACATATTGGAGCACATGGTAAGCCTCTAGAAATGTCACTTCTTAAACCTAGATTCTTGATCTGTTCGCCACATTGTTTTGTTAATTTTTTGTTTATAAAAACAAATGATTGTTTAATGTCAAGGAAACCTTTTTAAAGTTAAAATGTAGATGTACATAGATAACTGTCAACTATTATTTACCATTTAATAACTGTCTAAAGGCAAAATTTCCATTCATTTTTATATTTGATTTGGGTCCCTAGGGTCATGGTCACTGTAACTAAAAATAGAAAAATGCTTGGTACTGAATAACTTCAGTTTTAATACATTTAAAACTGAATCTCACAATAAAGGCTGAAGTTCTTGTTGCATTGCAGCATTTCTAGTTAACTTTTTAATTTGACTCTTTTTATTTCTTTCGACAGGCACATATTACATCATTATTGTATTCATTTTGAAGACAAAGCCTCATTTATTGAGCGTGCTGTCCAAAGACAGCTCTTGTTGACATAATTATAAGACACCTTATGTTATGGTTTATATGAACAATAGCTGTTTCTGTGTATGTTTTAGAAGAAACTTCCATTTCTTATCATATTGATTGACATAGATATACATACATGTACGGGATTATTGACATCAGATTCTTAGGATTAAATTTACTAATGTTCTGTTCATGTTCAAAATAGATACAGTTATGGTAAACATAGTCTTGTTTGTTTATAACATAGAAACCATGTCTTTTGGTTGTCCTGGTCTCCTGTCCTGTTATGTGAATTGGGTTTTATGGACATCTTCGATATTGTAGGTCCAATTCTAGTGTCTAGCTGGAAAAGTATTTAGCCTAGGGAGACCTTAGTTTGGGTTATCATGTTGGATATGTCTAAATGTTGGCATGTCGGGAAATGACAATTTTAGGCTATGACAATTTAAAAATGTAGAGTTGCTGGGCAAGGCTCCACACCCAAGTGACTGTCGCATTATATTCTTGAAAAAATGCCTTGGGCTTTTGGTTTGTTATGAATTTTGCGAGTCTGGCAAATATCTGCATTATAAAATTCATCGACATACAGGTGACAGAGAAAAAGGTCAATTTTCAATGATTTCAAAAGATTTATTAACTAAAAGGGGATCATCATAAATGAATACAGAGAACAAGGTTAATTGATTTGACAGAGGATTGATGCAGAGCTTCAAAAATTAAGGAGACAATTTCAGAAAAATGCACATAAATGATTTTTGTTTATTTGTGTTGTTTGATAACTGCTGTGTGTCGATTTTTATTTAATTTCATTTTACCCCCCAAATCACACTTCACACAATACATGGTTTCTACACTTTAGGTTTGTTATACTGTATTATAGTATCTATTGAATACAGTAAAATTTCTGGTCATTGTATTGCAAAATTTGTGCTAATAATTTGCAATTTCAGAAATTCTCATTTTTATTTAATTTTTCAAACATTTTCCCCAAAATTCACATTTCACAAAATTACATAGTTTCTTTACTTTTGATATATTAAACTGTAATATTTATGAAATACAGTAATTCTGGTCATTCTATTGCAATATTTGAAAAAGTTATTGGCAAATTCCAGAAATTCTTATTTCCATTTAATTTTTCATACATTTTACCCCGAAAATCATATTTTAAAAAAAAACTGTGTTTCTATATAATATATAATAATGTTAAATGATATATATTAGCAGCAGTAGTTTTGGTGTTTTTATTGCAAAATAAGGCAGAGTTATTGGCAAAATTCATAAATTGTCATTTTCATTTAATTTTTCCAACATTTTACCCCAAAAATCATTTTTTGCGCCATATAATTTCTATGATTTAAGTATATTAAATATGTTGCCTGATATGACATAAATTCATCAAAATTATCTTTGTGCAGTTTTTTCCATTTTTTGTTCAAAAATCTCCGTTTGTATACATTGAATAGAGAACAGAGGTGTTGAAGCACTGCTTCAACACCTCTGAAAATGAATAGAGTATAGCGCACGCTACCACAATGTATATAGACTATAACAGAGGAGTTAAAGTAAATCTTCAAAATCTTTGGCTGTATACATTGTATAGAGAACAGGGGTGTTGAAGCACTGCTTCAACACCTCTTGACAATGAATAGAGTATAGTGCAAGCTTCCACAATGTATATAGACTATAACAGAGGAGTTGAAGTAAATCTTCAAAATCTCTGGCTGTATACATTGTATAGAGAACAGGGTGTTGAAGCACTGCTTCAACACCTCTTGACAATGAATAGAGTATAGTGCACGCTTCCACAATGTATATAGACTATAACAGAGGAGTTGAAGTAAATCTTCAAAACCTCTGGCTGTATACATTGTATAGAGAACAGGGGTGTTGAAGCACTGCTTCAACACCTCTGAGAATGAATAGAATATATACCGTGCACAGTATATACTGGTATAGAATATAACACCAGTGTATGTACTGTCACGGTGTATCGAGCATATCCATATAGTGTATAGAGTCTATGCACTGTGTTGATATAAGATATCAATCTCAACTTGGTCTAAGCATTCTAGATTTAATATTTTTTTCTAGATTCAAATAATTCACTGTTACATGATTATGTCGATGATGATCTCCTAATATTTCGGTTAATTCCGGTATATTATCATTTATAAAAAGCTGACTTCAAATCGTGATTGTATAAATGTCAATCTATACGGTAAAATCGGAAAAACATATTTATATAAAACAACTGACAGAATCTTTTCAGACTAAGAATAGCCAAAGTGTTCTTTCGAGTGTATCCTAATAACCATTTACTAATAAATAGTTCGGTGAATGAGGTTGTGGCGCACGTCCCGAAGTTGCGTCCCCTGTTTCACCAAATCCTGGACCTGACCCTGATTTATACATAGTAACTGCGTAAATGCAATGTTTGTACAAAAACAAGGTTATTTATTACTGGTTTTATGGACAGATATCTAATGCAAATTGGTTACTGTAAAAGCGCTTAAGGTTAGTAATTTGGTAAAACTGTTTTGTGTGTGGATTGCATCGAATGCTTTTTATTCCTCGATGGCTGTTCTCATGGCTGGTTAGGGGTCTTTCAATGCATGTAGAGATCAAGACTATAATAAAGTTTGTATTGTCTAAAGCTAGTGGGCAAAGGAGCTATATATTTGGCATGTAATATTATGTCGCTAGTTGAATTTTTTAAAGAGCCCATGTTTTCAGGGACGGCAAATGGGCTACAGAAATGATTTGGCAATAGATGGGACGTGCTACTCATGGTAGGCAAAAGGCCTCGTAGCAATATCGTGATCGGGTCTATAGTTGTGACTATCAATACTCATAAGTGATAGTCAACAGTTTCGTTTGGTTTCTGGCTTGGTTCATTATTGGCAGAATCGTGATTTAGCAGACTCGCGCGCTCTTAACTCGGATATTTTTATTTCTAAACAAAATATTGCATATGTTACAATATGATGAAGATGTACTTAGACACCTTCCCATTTGTTTCATAACAGGTTTATGAAATCGTCTAGATTCATCCTTATAATAGATTACCCCAGCGCATATGTATACAAATAGTAATTTGAATAACTATTAAGATTAATTACAATTTTACGAGACCCATGTATGGCATACACTAAAAAGCTGGGTATAGACGAAATTTTGTTATTATTACAGATGTTTATCTTTTATTTTATGTTTGTACCTAGTGCCTCATAAGAAAGGAGATATATATTTGTCAAATGTCGAATTTGTTTAGTAGCTGTTTAAATATTAATAAAATGACACTTCACAAAAACATAATTATGCACGAAAAAAAAAATTGCTTTCAGGGAACGCTATTTTAGGAAACACCGTTTCTGCGTAACCATCCCATCACAGCTTTGACCGATATTTTCAATTTTATGTATCAGCGTACGTGGAATGTTATTTAATATAATATATAATATTTATAGACAATGCGGTTACCTTGTCAACATGTTAATGTATGACACAATGGAATGTTTAACTGCAATACGATATCAAACAGCTTCATACAATTTAAAAAGAATTAAATTGGTTGATTCATGTTTATGATACAGTTTAAAACACTCTGTCTGACAATTATTTTTTATATCAGTTTATTTTGCTTTACTTCTTGTCTTAATTTCTCTTCAATCGTTTATTCCATACCTTGTAAGCTTATAGGCGATATGACAGTTAATACGATGATGAAAACACGACAGCACGATGCTGAAAACGCGATAGTACGATGAAGAAAACACGTCAGTACGATGATGAAAATGCGATAGTACGATGATGAAAACGCGACAGTACGAAAGTACGATGATGAAAACGCGATAGTACGATGATGAAAACGCGATAGTACGATGATGAAAAAGCGATAGTACGATGATGAAAACGCGAAAGTACGATGGTAAAACACGGTAGTTTATGCATTTTCATCATCGTACTGTCGCTTTATCGCGTTTTCGTTATCGTACTGTCGCGTTTTCATCATCGTACTGTTGCGTTTCGTAGTTTCGTGATTTCGCGTTTCCATCATCGTACTATCGAGTATCGCGTTCAGATCAACACATTCATAGGCGATGGCCCAAACGGCATTCCGTACAATCAAAGTTGAAAAATAGCGAAAAAATTCATCCTTGCTAATATCATTACTATTAGATTTCTTTTTACTGAAATGCCTCCAAAATTATTTAGATTTACAGTGCCTTCGCTTTTTTTAATAGCCTTTATCTAATTATTACAACGTCTGTTCTTCTTTTTATTTAGAAGGCATTTATAAAGCTTTTTATATTCACAAAATACTCGCCTATATTTTCTATTTTTACAACTATAATATTAATTTTATTCAGTGCATTAATTTATGAACGTTTAGTATTAAAGCATTCTTGATCGAACCAGTCAGCTTTTTGGACGGTGCCCCTCAGGGCCCGTCCTAAGTAGGCACATCACCTGATGGACAATCCCTGCATAAGATTTTACGTCGACAATGAATTAGACAATGAGGTTGTATTCTAAGTCAATTTAATGACCTAAAGTAACTAGCTTAATGATTAAGAAGGGCTCATTATCAGCAATCACTCCTCCCATTCTTAATATAAAAAATTCATAAAGATTTTTTTTCTTGTTTTTTTATTTACTTTATATCCAGTTAAATACAGCCATCACACATTTTTCTCTCCTAAATACACATGGGGATATCAATATAACATTGGTCTATTTCTATTGGTCAAAAAAATATCACGACTCCAATATTTATGAAACACCGCTGTTGGTCAAGGACAGGTCACGCGGTGACACCACATTTTTCCATTTTCCAAATCTAAATTACACCAAAATGGCGTCTTCATTCGGATTTGATGAATATTTCAATGAATAAATAAAACATTTAAACAGGGTAACAGGTTGTCAACGTTATAGTTACATTACAGGGTTAGTAGGTGACATAGTATTGGAAATATGGGGGGCAAGAATCCATATTTAGTTTCGAGCTTCACTCCACCGCAATATGGTTTCCTTTACATTGAATATCCCATATCGGGTTACCTACTGACCATGGAACTTATAGTATCCTTCCACATCACATGTTTTTTTAAACAAATTCATTGACAAGAATAGTTTTTTTTCAAATGACAATTTGTCATTTTGTATTCATGTGATGAAAAGTAAAATTAAATTTCCAACCAATTCTTAAGAGGAAAATGTGATATTTATCTTATCTCCTGATAAAATCTTTCAATCACGTTGGTACTGAATGGGGTACTACATTGGTTTAAATAGGAAATGACGTCATGAACACATAGTAATCTATGACTTCATCTTACCGGTGACCATTATGATGTCACAATTAAAAAGAGTTTAGTGTTTTTGTTGTTATTCCTTTCTGCTGTACTTGATATCACCTTTATATGTATTCTTCTTACAAACAGTGTGAGAATGATCGCATGATTCTTTGGTTTGAAATTTTTGCAATGCATGCTTGTAGTGCAGAGAATAGCATCGCTTTAATGGTATCCTGTTTTAAGCTCGACTATTCGAAGAATATGGAGAGCTATGCTACTCACCTAAGCGTTGGCGTCGGCGTCACACCTTGGTTAAGGTTTTGCATGTAAGCACCTTTAAGTCATTATCTCAGCAAATACATCATGTATTGCATTGAAACTTTAGATATGTATTCCCAACTATCTAACCTACTAAATTAATGAAGTTAGATAACACTTAAATTTGAAGTTAATGCAAATAATGGGCCTTTATTATTTGACTTAGAAATTCTGGTTAAGGTTTTGCATGTAAACACACATAGGTTAATATCTCAGCAACTAATTGGTGTATTGCATTAAGATTTTATACAATGGTACTCAACCATCCAACCTTCCTAATTAACCAAGTTAGATAACTCTAGTTTGCATTTAATGCAAATAATGACCCTTTATTATTCGACTTAAAAATTCTGGTTAAGGTTTTGCTTTATTATTTGACATATAAATTCAAATACATCATGTATTGCATTGAAACTTTATACACAGGCTCCCAACTATTCAACCTTCTTTATTAATCAGGAAAGATAACTCTATCTTTTATACTTTATCATTTTGCCCCTTTATTATGCAACTTAGAAATACTGGTTAAGGTTTTGCATGTTAGCACACATGGTTAATATCTCAGCAACTACTCATGTATTGCATTGAAACTTTAGACAATAGTACTCAACCACACAACCTACTTTAATAACCAAGTTAGATAACTATATTTTGCAAATAACGGCCCATCATTATTGGACTTAGAAATTCTGCTTAAAATTTTCCATGTAACCATATTCATGTTAATATCTCAACAAATACATGTATTGCATTGAAATCTTATCTAATTTTACAGTGATCCATGTTTCGCCAAAACTTTTCAATCCTTACACTAAACAGCGGCGTAATAGTCGAGCGCGCAGTCTCTGTGAAAGCTCTTGTAAAACAGGTTAGTTGTTTTTGCTGTCTTTACTTAAAGAATATTTTGATAAAAAGATACTAAGACTCGTCATCATATAATAGACTGTATTATACAACTCGTCAAGGAAATTTGTTAGTAAGATCGACAAAGGCTAAGTTATTTACACATTTCCTGAAGTTGTTGAATATGTTTTTTTTTAAAACTACATCAATGAAAACTTGGCATCTGAACTGTTTTGAAAACAAACATATATTTATATATGTCGTTCTCGGATGACCCTGACTGGGGCCTTTTTGACCTAATTATTTTTTAGAGCTATAGCAATTTAGACAGTTTTGAAAACAATATTTAATGTTGTCTTTTGATGACCTAGATTGTGACCTTTTGACACACATTTAAATTTGAAGCTTCAGCCATGAAATTAAGACCATTTATTCGAAATCAAAAATCAAAATTGTGCTTGGATAACGTTGTCCTTTCGACATACTTTCCTATTTTTAAGCTACTTCAATAAAAGTTTTTAGGACAGTTTTCAAAACAAAAAGCAATGTTGTGCTTTGATGACATAGAATATGATTTTTTGACATACATTCTATTTTTGAAGCAACAGCAAAGAAATTTAGACCATAACTTTTAAAACAAATATCAATATTGTACTTGGATAACCTTGATAATTACCGTTTGACCATCTTTTCTATTCTAAGGTACTGCAACGAAAGTTCAGTAAGTTTTTCAAAACAATTATCAATGTTGTCCTCAGATCTCCTTTACTGTGACCTTTTGACCCTCTTTCATATGTTTACAGATTGAACAAAATATACTGCTTTAAGAATAATTATAAATGTTGTGTTTTGCTAACCATGATTGTGACATTTTCACTTACTTTTTTATTTTTGTGGCCTCTGCAATAAAATGTTGCTATGTTTGGAAAACAATTCATCATTGTTGTTCTCGGGTTACTTTAAAGGGACTGTACACCCGATTGGCACCAATTATGTTTTTCCTGTAACGCAACTCAGGACAATTATTTAATAGAATGTATTAAGCTTTGAATCATAATTATAGAGAAAGGACCAAAAAAAAAATAACAGTCCAGTGTTGTATCCACTGTGCTACGAAGGCTTACTCCAAACGGGTGGTATATTGAAGCTATATACCTTGGAAGACATACCCAGTAATATTTTTAATGGAAAAATACGAAATCACTGCTTAGCTAAAATAAATTGTAAACTATGTGGTACTTCAGTTAGTAAGATTCAATGCATTGTACATTTTAATACCAAGTTTATGTCAGTTTTCGAAAATTGTTTTTCTTGCAAATTGATCATCTTGTGCACAGCTTCAACTAAGGCCTACGTTTTTAATTTTGAGTACAACATTGAACTTTGGACCATGTGTACTGTTTTTTTAAAAAAAACATCTGTTAATGTTATGCTTCATTCATCTTGATTGTGTCCTTTTGGCGTATTTGTTATGCAACTGGAATGAAATTTTGACCATGATGTAGTTCTGCAAACAAACATTAACGATGGTATTGCCAGGTGACCTTTTCATCAACTTTTCAAAGCTACAGCATTAAGATGAATAATTATGTTTGGAAAATAAATATCCAGATAGATATTTGGTTTGAAGCATTGTCTAACTGTCCTCACCTAAGAGTGTTCAAATTATGCTCCTATATTAAAGGTTAGGTTCCGATGATTTCTGTGTTTATAAGAGAAAGGACTTAGTTCTATACTTGCAGCAGACCGAACAATGTCACCGTGCATCAGCACTTTCAGTGCTTTGATTATCTTTGTCGTGAAAGTCGCTCATCCGTACATTATGCGCGACTAAGAAACAACTGTAGTGATTTAAATTCCGATTTGTTTTACAACCACGTTGGAGACTCGCCGCTATGTACACTTTGTAAAGTAAACGAAGATGTTGAACATTTCTCTTTCCGTTTTACACTTTTCACAGAACAACGATTACATATTTTTAGAAACACAAGACAATTCCACCCATTAAGCAGAGCTAAATTGGTTGACAGCGTTTCCGGAAATCAGAATGTCTTTTTCTTCAGAAAAGTTCAATGTTTCATCAAAATACTCATCGTTTTCAGTAACAAAATCAGTAGTAGTTAGGAGCTGACTTCTATATATCCCTCTTCTTTCAATAATTCTTTACTATTTTGCTGTAAAAACATCTTTGCTTGGTAACTTATTTGAGTGGCTGATCCGTGGTTTAGTAGGAAAACACTTGACTGTCGATCAGGGGTCGCAGGTTAGATTCCCCGCCGCACTACTAAATAAATACTTATCGTCTTCAAGGAGGGACGTTAAATAAGCGTATCGTGTGACAGTGCTATACACGTGTGCACGTTAAAGAATCAGGGTAGCTCTAACAAGGGTCACACTCTTCATGTGCACTATGCTTCAAAACCCTAATATGACAATCTTATCGGAGCTCCCACCGAATTGGCCTTGCCCTAGTGCGAGTATAAATAAACACACACCACTTAATTTAATTATAAGAGAGCGCGGTAACTGATGTTGGCATAATTCGTGGCCCAATCCCTTTGCACGTTTGATAAAACATTGAATATTTCAAAAGATAAATAAACCTGTTTACGTTGTATTGATTATTACATTGTATATTCATGCAATAAAATATAATTAAATTAAGTGCAGCGCGTCATCGGCGGAAATCGATCGACGATATAGTGGATGGTGTTGAATTAAGACATGGAAATGGATGTAACATATTGACAAAGAACGTGTGAATGAAAAAAAAACATTGCGTAAGCTGGTTGCCCCGTATTGTGTCGGAAGAAAATGTGAAAACACGGATAGAAGCATCTGAGAAATTTCTACAGTGATGAAGAAAGGAAGGTGGTCAATTCTAAATGTCGTATCATTACCACGCATGAAAACTAGGTGAAGTTTTTGGCGCCGCACTGAAGTGCGCGCTTATTATGGAATGGGAATTTATTTTAGTTACTGGTGGGAACGGTTTTTAATTTGATTGACAGTTGGGTTTTATTGTTATTTTATTATGATTAAAAATGCAAATAGATGGCGATTGCATGGGTGTTAAAAATGCTTTTTATGGTTGAATAGATTGTCTTCAATTAATCTTCAAAACATTATTATTTTGGAAGAACGACAAATAAGTTTAATAATTGTTCCCGATTCGTTTACGTTTTCCGATTGGTAACCTGTAATCATGTGCCGGAAATGTAAAATGTGAGGACCGGTAATTGTTTGAATGGGAATAATTATGTTTTATTTTGTTTTGTTATGTTTACTGCATTGATAAAGCATAAGGTAAGCTATTTTCTTTAATTTAATCGATATCGGAATAAAATGTTCACCTAACTTTTTTTGTTAATGTGTTGAAAGTGACATTAGTAAAATTGCATACGATTGTCCCCAAGTTGTTTTATTCTTAGAACACTACACAGTGCGCACAAAACGATTGGTCGAGTAAGCCAAGTGATAGATGTTTTCGCGGGAACTTCCTAAATCTTACGCTTTCATTTATTCAGTTTAAATAATAACGGCTTTTAAGGATTATTGTTTTCATATAGATTTCCTGTTATATATATTGTCACTATTTATGTTTGCAACTTTCAGACGAAATGATAATGTTTATTAAAATACTTCAAAATTTGTTAAATTGTTATTCCATATCACCCCTTCATGATGAATCCCCAATATTAAAAGAGGAAACTTATTCTTCCCTTCAAGTTGAAATTCCAGCATGCTGACGTGCCCCCCCCCCCCCTCCCATGATAAGAGCTGCAGTGTACAAGAACAAAATCTCAAAAACTCTATTAAAGCGAACTGCAGAGTTATTCCCTTTGTACTTTTTCCTGTCCGGAGCATAACTAGAAAACTACTTTTTGGAATTTCATTAAACATCATTCAATGGTAAAGCACAACAACTGGGAAGTGCAGTGCACAATGACTATATCTGTATTTCAGCTAATAACAGAATAATTGCCATTTGCCACTTTTTCTTGACCAGAGCATTTCTTTAAAACTACTTTTGGTATTGCAATAAAACTTGTATATGGATAGGTGGCAATGACAAAAAGTACAGTGCACAAGCACCCTAATTCTGGCATGTTCATTAATGTACCAATCCTAATGAAATTTCAACTTGAAACTCTTTAATGCTTTAGCTTATGTTGTTAAGCAGAATACTACAAATATTTTGAGAATTTCATGGATGCGGTTCGATGCACCATAATATGCGTGTTGGCCTTGACTATTCCTTGTTTTTCAACATTATTATAACAATTGCCTTTACTATTAAACGGCGCCCTTTGATGCTTTGCATCAATGGTCTTTCTTGTATGACCCTGAAACAAATATTGCGTCTATGGTATGGAAAAGACGATCTTCGCTTCCTTCCTACAAAGCAAGTAGATCAAAATCATCAAAAAGCATAATGTACATTTTCTTCATGGACAAGCAGGAGATGCTCCTGCAACATGCAGGACCTAACGGCAATGCATTTAATAGTAATAATTTTTAATTGCTTCCAGCATTTCATGTAGCAATATGATTTGGGTTCATATGCAGTTGGAAGTTAACATATGTTCGTGACAGTTTATTCCGTGCAGATACATCTCAAGAGCGCAATAAAAAAGAAACGTTCGGACTGCGATATTGAAAAATTGATCTTCCATCAGGACAATGCTCATGCATATCAGACTGAAGACACATTACTTACAATAGACTTATTGTGGCATATACTGCAACATACGCCTTATAGTCCCGAACTTGCGCCTATGAACTTTTATGTATTTCCGAGATTAAAGGTCGACCTACGAGGTCGCTGAATTGAATCTGAAGCTACGCAGCTACAAAAAAGGGTGATAGGCAGACATTTCCAACAAGCGGGTATATCGACACAGATATTTAATTGAGTTTTGAGGGCATTTTTGACAACATTGACTAGCATACACGCTCGCGTAATTCTGAATGTGAAAATTTACAGTACAATCATTTCCGAAGTAAGTGATCCGTACGATCTGAGTTATGTTTAGTTGCTATGTAAAAGTGAATGTTTTATGTGTAATGGATATTTAAATATGTACAGTCTTAAATAAACAGTACAAAGGCAGTCATGGTACGTTTTGCATTACGTATTTGGTCTTTGTTAATCTTGATTATGCTCATATTTGTAGAACTAAACTAATTGCAAATATGATATCGAAATAAATATTATTTAAACCAAAGGCAGTCATGGTACGTTTTGACTGCACCTCGTTCTATGAACCCTTTATAAAGGTCATTTTGAATAGCACAGTTGATTGTCGGACGAATTTTGTTTGCTTTCTAAAAACCTTAAGAGGAGAAGTAAAATGGTCATGTCAGTACAATATACAGACAGGTATAATTGTGTAAGTCTATTTGCATTACCGATATTTGCGTTTCCATGTGGCATGTAGTATCGCACATTTCGTACACTGTTTTTTAATGTGACAATGACGTACAAATGTATGAATACATGTGCCGAACCAACATATAATCCGTCTTTTGATTCATTGATTCACAGAATGAATACTGTATAATAGTTACATTTCATTATAAACAATAGTTAAAATAAGAGTGTAAATAAATTCAAGTTAATTGGTAAGTGAATTCTAGTTTAGATTTTTAATTCAGCATGAAGGAACCAGAATTATTCCCGTTTTAGCAAAGAAAACACAGCATCTTTTTTGAGGCCGAAAACCAGTTCAGGGGCTTTTAAAATAGTAAACGATCACCTATGCTATCCAATGTCCATTTATCTAGACAATTCATACTATACACGATGATGTTTATCAAAACTCTATCTTTAACGTTCGGGAAGTAATTTAACAAAATATTCTGACATTTCAAGACATTGTCCCAGGAATTAAAAGATTGGTTTTTATTTTTTCTAAAATAATACGTAATACACTTTCGTCACCGCGACAACATAAAGCCACATAATGATTCAAACTCACATCATAACTATACCAAACGGTTTTTAACGGCTAAAAACTCCGTTTTAAAATGATTTAGTACAAGTAATTGCCAAAAGGTCATTTAAAATCTTTATAACCTCCATTGTCCATTGCATTTCCCTACATGGTATGAGTTCTTCATCGTATTTATCTAGTGATTTTTTTAAACTTTTTGTGTGAATGGGACCAGGGCTATGAAAATAGCGAATTGTGATTTTACCATAATATATTTCAAACAAAGAAACAGATATACAAGCGACAGGTGTATGTTTATTCTTTGCTAAAAACACTTTGGGTACTCGTTTGTATAAACATTTCTTAAGCAAATAATTTAAGAGTAACTAAAAACAAGAGAGTTTCTAATAACAACATAACCCTAAACATTGTGTTACATTGAAAGTCTACTAAATCATTAATACATGTGTCTGGCTTTCATTGCTTTTAAACTGTATTCTGAAGCTTCTTTGTAAACAAGTGTATGAAATCAGACTAAGCTGGTTTCCTAACTATCAGTTTATTGTTCCAGTTGGGTCATTCTACATAGCACACACATAAGCCAGTCCATTATAAACGATGTTACGTATACACCTTCCATTGATAAATGGTCTCAAATCGGTGCAAGGTATACGTGTCCACAGAAAATTTGTTCTAAAATAGAACACGGAAATAAAATTTCTAAAAACGCAAAGTGCCCTGTCCATTTTACGTCCAATGTTTGTGAAATATGTATACGTTTCGTGATTGTAAATTGGATCGAAATTTGGGCCGGCATGGCAGTTTTCAACATAAACCTTATCATCGCAGATCTCGTTGAAGCCAACCGTATCATTATTACCATCACCATCAAATTTGATAGAATGAATTTCGTCTTCATCGGTTAAAACAAAGTAGCATTTCATACTAATCTCATTACAACAGCTGTCGTGAAATCCATATTCATATTCATTACAATCACTCTCCGTCCAAATGTTATAATAATATTCGTCCTCATCGTATTTGTCATAGTAGTTTTCCTCATAATAATCATCAACACAGTTCTCATTGAAGTAATCCATATCTTCAATACAATCAATATCCAACCCATTGTCATAATAATATTCGTCCTCATCGTATTTGTCATAGTAGTTTTCCTCATAATACTCATCAACACAGTTCTCATTGAAGTAATCCATATCTTCAATACAATCAATATCCATCCAATTGTCATCATGATATTCGTCCTCATCGTATTCGTCATTGTAGTTTTCGACATAATATTCATCAACACAGTTCTCATTGACGTAATCCATATCGTCAATACCATCAATATCCATCCAATTGTCATCATGATATTCGTCCTCATCATATTCGTCATTGTAGTTTTCCTCATAATAATCATCAACACAGTTCTCATTGAAGTAATCCATATCGTCAATACAATCAATATCCATCCGCCTATTACAATGATTTCCGTCCTCATCATATTCGTCATTGTAGTTTTCCTCATTAAACTCTTCATCGCAACCCTCATTGAAGAACCAAATAGTTTTCTCTTTAAAAAAGAAAATAGTCGTTTTTTTATCAAAACTTCAATATATATGCTTACATGTAAAATATAAAGATTGTCGAATATTTTTTCTTTGATATTATTCGTCAAGCTGACAAAATCTCCACGCAGTAGATATTGGCGAATAAGGAAATATGTTTAAATAAGTTTTGTTTAATACGT
This sequence comes from Mya arenaria, assembly GCF_026914265.1. Classification (NCBI taxonomy): domain Eukaryota; kingdom Metazoa; phylum Mollusca; class Bivalvia; order Myida; family Myidae; genus Mya; species Mya arenaria. The sequence goes on along the minus strand of NC_069129.1, from coordinate 24,115,695 downwards.
CCTTTTAACTTTTACATCGTGTATTAAGTTGCTTAAAACCATTATACCTCGGAGGCTTTTCATTTCGGGCGGCACCAGGCCGAGATTCTTTTTCACCAGGACGTCGATGTCAGCTTTCACGTTGTTCAGCCCACATGACTGGCCAATATTACCATTGACTGATATGTACATAATAGCATGAAAATTTGATAGATGCATTATTAACTTCAACAGTATATTACACAATTGAAAGTTACCGTATGATCGCTTCGAATATTAGTAGTGCTATATTAACTTACTAAACGTTAATAGCAACTTAAGAATGGTGATCAAGACCATGTGATTAAAAAAAATGTCCCACAATAAAAAAAGACTGACAAATAATACTGAGCATGACAAGGAGTATTTACAAAACTTACATTTTCAAGCAAACTCCAGTTACCATCGAACTCTTTTTTGTCAAGATAAGCAACATACTTATGCTGCATCTGAAACATTAAATCACGAAAATGCGCATGTTAAAACAATTTTGGCAACTTTCAGTGGTGCAGATATATACATACAATGCAATTAAACAGAATCCAATTCAACTACAATACATAATGTAAGTATAAGCAAAAAATCAAAGTACATCCAACGATTCAATGAACAGTTAGTTATAGCACAGTTAAACACCGCCCACTAGCATTGGCCTAACAATATCCTGATTTCTAGAATCGCTAAGGTAAAAGTATTAGGTAATCCCGATGGACCAGGAAAAAAGTACTCAACTATCATGTTCGTTATAAAAGTTAATTCGGTAACAACTAAAACTATTCATTTTTATAGCATTTTAAATAATATTGTGAAGCATAACATTATAATTTCGGTATAAACACCGTATTATTGCATAAAATGTGTGTTTTTGGTCCGTTATCGTGGTGTGTTAAAACGCAAAAGCCCGGGCGTTATCGCTAGAAAACGTGCATTATTCAGTAAACTCACGTGCCGTTAATGACCGGCTTTTTGTTTTACATAAGCGCTTTCAGGGCTCGCATCATAACAATGGCAGCTGAGCGTACTGGTTTCTGACCGAAAGTGGGTCAATGATGCCAACTTTTGCACAAAAACAAATGTTAGCTTATATAGCTGTATGCAAATATCAACAATTTAAAATAAACCGCATCTAACTTACATATTTTCTTCTGAGTTTTCTTTTCCTAGCAAGCTGATGTGTGTTTACTAGATAGTATTTTTGTTTTTACTATTTGTTTGCTTTAAAAGCACTAAATTTAGTCCAAAACGTTCAACTCCCCCGATCTTTAGTTATTTCTGTCGATTTTATTCAGAACAAACGACTTATATGGATTACATAACGTCGTATGCAATGAACAAAGAAATTTGAAAAAAAGTTCTCTGATGCTAAAGATGCTGTACATTTTATCAAGAACATGATTACAATTTTTTCAGGCTTAAATAAGTTGTCAAAACAAATAAAGGTTAGAGTAGGACTATATCGGTAATTAATCGATTACCCAATCGATTTCCCAATAATGCCCTTTAAATGGTTTACAACCCTCGTGCTACACACTCGGGCTGGTCATCTTGCGGGCCTTTGCAGATGGTAACGACCTAAAAAGGTGTATTAACCCTATATTGGTTTAAACGTATTTAAAGTACTTAGTCCATAGAATACCTTGTTTCGAAGATTCCTTATTCGTACGATGTTTGCAATGTCTGGATGCATATTGTTAAATATTTTGTTGTTATCGCTTTCTTTCCAAATAGGATGTTTTGGATGCAAGTTGCAGATGTGTCTGAGCAGAACAATCAGCAGACTAACGTCAAACTTTTTGAGTCTGGATTAGAATTAAGCAGACAGTGTTGGTGCTTTGAAATTATACCATCTTTCTGTAATTTATCGATCGCGCGTTTGTAGTTTCTCAGTTCATTGAGCAGATTGTTCGGGTGTACGATAGAGTCGAACTTGGCTCTAAGGACGTCGCCAGCCTTCATAACAAGAAGGTGGAGGCGCAGGTAGTGCTGCTCATTCTGGGTGGTCTCGTCAACCGACTTCGGCGTCACTGCAGTCGCCATCCTGAAACATAGCAATCTGGTCACTGTATCATTTTATTTGTGAAATATAACACAAACAAAACAGATCCCTCAGTAAATTTACATTTACATAATTATCCTTCATACAACTATTTCGAATTTGGCAATGGTTTATGATAGGGCTTTTTTCAACTACATACCAACGCTGCTGGTGATAATAACATAACAGCAAACCTATGCAATATGACCTATGTTAATGACAAACATAGCAAATGCTAAAGCAAACAGATGCACAAGTAAACAAACACAGTTAATATAGTTATTACAATATTGGTTTGAGGTACGTTACCGTGCGACAACCGAACACATCATTTGGCGAGGAGTCGGTTTTAAACCCTGACACTGATCCCGCCATTTATCAATACAAACAAAAAGAACTATCTTCAACGCAGACTACACAAATTCGGAAGTGACTACTCTGTGTTACAGTGTTTTATATTTATTAACACATGCCAGTGAATCAATACATTATAATCATTTGCTTCTTTTCCGTCTTTGTTGGTAACATGCTGGATCTACTTGATCTACATTTTTGTTTACATTTTCACCGCATTGATCATACACCTACGCAATCGGAACTCCTCGGCTAGTATCAAGATATGGCCTCGGATATAATACGGGTCGTAAGAAAATAGTCCATCATGGCCGACCAAGAAGATGTTCAAACAACCAAGAGATATGTTAGTCCAAAGACAGAATGAGGAGCGAACTTTTACCACTTATTTGTGTGTAAGTGCTATTTTTTATACTTATTGTATTTTAATAAAATATAAAAATAGTTTTAAAAGAGCCCTAATGAGAAACTAATTGGAAATGTCATTAATTCTTAGTGGGTGGGGTAAAGTCTTCTTTCATTTGACAGATTCTAATATAGTAAATAACAATTTTGAAGCTCCAGTGATCAGTGGCAAAAAATAAGAAAACTAATACTCTATTTGATTTTTTTTTTAATAACAAATAAGTCTGAATCTGACTTTACTTAGATCGATAATTGGTTCGACTTTCTTTCTCAGTGTATTTATCTCATACATTTCATATCATTAACTTTAATTTTAATTATTATAATTAAAATTTACATTCTTTTAACCAAGGATGTATGGTTTAAATGTCCGTGAGTGTTGGTATCGAACAACTTAATGTAATGGCACAATTGAATGCCTCGGCCTGCTCACTAATATAGTTCTCTAAATAAATTTGATCTTCATTCTATTGGTTAACAAAATGAGTTTGAATGCATGCACCAGCACACATTTCTTTCAAGACTAAATTCTATGATATCCACCAGTGGTGGTGATGCAGAAACATTGAAAAATGCTGACATTTTTACTGTGCCAATGAAATGCAGACATTTAAATTTTAATCTTATTGTCATTTTCAGAGAAGAGTATGGTACCAGGGGTACAGCTGACTCTGATTCCCGGCTTCTTCTAATGAAAAAAGGCAGATGAGGTAATGGTTGTGCTATTTTCGAAATTCGGACAATAATTTAACAGTCAAGTATCCTATTGGTTTAAGCCCAAAAGTACCTGCATGTTTGTACAATTAACCAACAAGGATTGACAGTATTAAAATATCAACATTGTTACAATTTATCTACAATTTGTAGATAAATTAAAACATGATAACAATTTCATTTCATATTTTTTTAATTTACCAGTAGTCCAGAGCTAAGAGCTGCTCTCTCACAGATTGACAGTTCTTCTTGGTCATTCTTCAAAAGCCCAAAGGAGTAATTAAATTAAATTTACACATATAATTATATGGCTTAAAGCAATAGCAAAAAAATATTTTCCAAACAATTGAAATCTGTTCTATTATGTGTGACCTTATATGACTAGTTGGAGGAATTTTTACCAAATTTTCAAACTTATATATGAAAGACTGTGATCTGATATTATGTCAGCAGTCTAATATCACTGGTTTCCATACATTTGCACAATAATTGCCAATTGGCTCGTTTAAAGGTAAAAATAAAAAAGGTGTCAGAACAGTAAAACTGTGAGGATGCAGCTTTAAATTGGTGTTGCACTTAATGTTTTGTGAATACTTTTCTGTTGTTGTACCGGCTTTTAAAATAATTGATCTGAAAATAAAATTCCTATTATTGTTGTATTTTCTGTTTTCTATTTCAGCCACTGGAATCCGAATGTAATCAAAATGCCATTGTATGAGGATTGACCTGCAATGCATGGAAATCATCTAACACAACTGCAACGCCTACCTTGGAAAAATGAGTGCAAGATGGAAACAAAGCATTCAGTGGAACATCTTGTCATCTCGAATATTTGATGACTTACATACTGATGTGAAGTTGAAGATAAAAGTCATCTGTTGGTCCGTGATTATTAAATAAATCCGAACATATATTTTAAAAGGGTAATATGGTAAAGGATATATCTACGCTTTAAGTGGTTTTCCTATATTATGGAGGGAAGATAACTACAAAAACAGAAACAGCTCGCATCGGCAGACCAAATAAAATATTTTGTTCAGTTCAATTTTAAGACTTCAGAAAATCCGTTAATAGGGCACATCCTTGCAAATGCCATATTGTAAACTGGGCTCTTTAAAAAGTGAAAAGGTGAAAGTGGTCTAGAGGATAAGCCTCAAATTCAAGGTTGTGAGTTCAAGACCTCCAAGATACTTTCTCTTGACCTCAGGAAAAGGATGTCCATACTTGTTTCTACTTAGGCAACAGACTTAAGAGTGATCTTGTAAGCTTCCATAGCAATCTGATAAGGCATAAAATAAGATACTAGCTGACTTGCAAACAGTTTTTCCATTTGTTTTGATTTATTTTTCAGTCTGTTGGAATGTTTATTAGAAGTGATGCGCATTGCTTACTGCAAGCACAATTTATTTTCTTTATTAAGTTAAATTTAACGAACACGTAACATGACTTGTGATTTTACAGATGCATGTTTATTTCGTTGATTGTATGAGTTTATTTTCTCAAATGATGTAATAAAAGTTATTCTGAATGACTGTCCTTTTTTGTTTGAAGAAAATGTGTTGAGGTTTTGGCATAGCATAGTGTCATCATCATCATCATCATCATCATTGTTGTGAACAAATAAAACATTCAAAACAATGTAATTAAAACCAAACTGTCAAGCCAAGTACTCAAAGAGGCACAAGGATATTGCTAAAGAGACCAGTAATACATTTAGACAATAAAATGCAAAGAAAGATCTATAATTCTGACACATGGTAATGCTTTAAATAGTCCTCTCATTGTGTGTTTATGGTTAAAGTGGAGACATACAGTATTTTTTATAACGAAGACTTAAATTTGTATGGCAACTTAAAGCCATATATGGGGATTAAACGCCAGAAATATTGTGAAGTCTCCCAAAAGACTCAATGCACTTAAAAGGGCTTGGCACAGAAATGAAAGTAAAAATGGGAGCAAAACCTAATTTATCATTAATTTTACATTGGATTGCATACAGATGGCTCTGTTATTACTTGACTAATATTAAATATAAAATTAAGAGACATGTTGATCCAAACTGTAATTATTCTTGTTTGCATTTTATGGAGTTGGACATAAAAAGAGTCATTTGGTGAAGAGTGATCTAAAGGCTAATTATTCAAAATAGATTAAGTATTATTGAAAAAATCTGGTATACATTGCTGAAAAGCTTAGTAACCTGGCTAAATATTTGTTTAAGGCTTTTATTTACAAAAAAAATAAATCAGTTGAGTATCTTATCAGTTACTCTTTTGGTGTTGTTGTTTTTAATAAAAATGACAATTTACTCAAAGATATTGAGACTAATAATTATAGATTAAGACAAATATAATGTGTAAGGAAACTTGTAATGAATGGGTTTATCCACAGCTTAGGAGGTAATGTGAAGCATGATCTGCCTTGAACAAATACAATTTTAAGACAAGTTCTGTCAACTTAGTGCACCAGTCAATTGTAACCCCCCCCCACCCCAGGTCCGGGCGAATACTGTGGTTAACCCGGGGAAATGGGCCGTGTTTTTACCTATCAGGTGGCCCTGCAGTACTGGGTGAATGCGGTGGTTTTATCTTCGCTTAAAATATAGAGGGGAATGGACCTTACCTAGAGTCCCTGGGTGTGGGGGCATTTGGCAGGGATTTTGCCATTGGATCGTCCGCGCAGGGTGGGGATTTTAGCCGGGGTTGGCTGTATTGAAAGTCAAAGTCCCCACTATTCCCCAGACCGGGGGGGGGCGTGGTTACAATTGTCTGGTGCATATCCACATGAACGTTGTACTGGTACTCTAACAATTGAACTTACTGCGTGGATAGTCACCGCCCCACCCCAACCCCACAAGAACTGTTTACACAAAAAAATCTGCAGCCCAAACCCAACAATGCTGAAGGAAAGGCATGCATAGATTTCAGCTGGTAAAGCTGACTGGGTGCCAAGCTCACACCCATCCTACCACAACCCACAAAACTCTGCACAATGCAATCAATGATTTTACAGAATAGTAATGTTGTTTTAATGGCAAGGCATGGTGTGAAAAATAACTTTCTGTGTGCTCACGATTTTTCTAGAGGAAATAGAGTGCTTCAACTATAAGGAAACATCTAAATATTCATAAAACGAACATTCTTTGAGGTTACAATAAATATTTTCTCTTAAACAAGCACATTTAATTTAACACAATCCATTTCCTTGTTGTTACAATGGGCCTTCTTTACGCGGATTGAAAACGGTGTTAATCGCCGGCAGCCGCATCGCACTTTCGTATATCCTTACTACTATTTACGAGGTCTATCTCGAAGCTTGCCGGAGATGGCCGATTGCCTTGCGTACTTTTATCGAATACATATAGTGGTTACGTTCAATCATTTTCATTTTTCTTGCAATAAAAAAACGTAACTTTTTCTAATATTGTTTAATTTTAGGTACACAAGTTGAAATTTCATCCCATATATGATGTTGTTGGTCGTATTACACTAGAAATGAGTGTTATTTCGCGTGCGAATCGGTGGATTCACTACAGAATATATATAAAAATTCACGGGGAAATAGTTCTACCCTTTTGAGGACATAAGAAAAAGTACAAACCTGAGTTATTTCCGTTGCGGTGTGGTAAACTTTAATGTCTTCCTATTGCATTTAATGAACTTTGTTTAAATATTTCTTATAAAAGGTAGTGCATCCTGTTTAATATAAATATATTTACTATAGTGTAGTGACAAACCGAGAGCGAAACTAAGCTTTAAAATGAATTATGTAATTCATATAAACCACTTCGACTTCCTCAATGTCTAAACGTAATCGATTTGAGATTTTCGGAAATTCCAACTTTCGTTTTACTGATGGAAGGAGACAACTTCAGCATTGAAGTCTAAACTGAACCGTAATGATCTCCCCTCATACTATACCAAAAGGTCCACTTTGTTCTTCTACGTAAATGATTAATAAGCACTGCTTATACTTCCTTTCATTAAAAAGAAATCAAATAAAATAGCCGATTAAAGGTTGATAAACAAACCTAGTGTTTTACATAGTAAATAATATATACTCTGCTGTTTGTGGAGTTTTGTGCTGTTGTTCCATTTTTCTAGTTTGTGAATTTTTGTGTTTGTGTTCTATGTCTTTGGCGTTTACCCAGTGCCATTAAACGATGTTAATGTTTAAACGTTTGGTTACTGAGCTTGTTTCTGTAGTTTTTCACATAATAATTTATTTTTAATATTCCGCCGACCTGTGAATGTTTAACAAAAATACCTCTATTTGTCGCGAACTTATTAATATATATCTATGCATCCGTATTTCCGCCGACGATGTATTTTTCGGTCTTTTCACCATGTTTAAAATGGAACTCCTTAAATCAAATGTTAATACTTATGAATTGTAAAGAAAATGGCGGTCTATAATGAGGGAAAGTCAATTTGCGCCTGCGCAATAGTTAAATGGAAATCTTTCCTGTTTCGAAGGAGCGAACACAAGCGTGATTTCCTCATGTTCATGTTGATGTCACAATTTATATCTATATAACCAATCGTCTTGTTTTATTTGATCACAAAGTCACGTGAAATTTATACGTGACCCGTTCCCGAAAGAAAAGAGAAAATACTTGGCCCGAATATAGTAAATTTTAAACTACATGTATATAAATAAGCACTTATGTCTACGTCTGTGTCTAGACTAGGAGGTCATAAATGAGTGCAATAAATATTGATGCCAGTAATCAAATGCGGTGTTAAATGTATTCAATGATTCAAATTGCATAATATGTAGAAAAGCACTATCATTTGTGAAAAAAATGATCAAATTTCGAAAAGTCACGTTCATCTGTCACACAGTCTTTGCCTTAATCTAGATGTACTTTCGTTTTGGTTAAAAGCCGTAAACGCCCTTTGAATGGTTATTATTGAGCATTAGTTTGTATTTAACATGAACTGAAGAGTCATTGAAATGTTAGAAGTTACGACGGGTGTTCAAAATGATTGAATATTGCCCACTTAATTCGGTACAGTTGAAATAGGGTTCATATGAGTGTATATATTCCCTTTAAATAACGAATTATTGTAATAAGAGTACAATAAGTAATAATATCATTGATGCTGTTGTAGTAATTCTTGTCATTTTTTTCAATTATATTAGTTCATGATACTATGAAATATCGCATTGCCTTGACGGGCCTTTGCAGTAATAAAAACGTATATGTATATATTTACAACGAGTTTCACTTGTTCGTTCCTCTTAAAATAATTTAAAATGGTCACTACTCGAACTCACACATGGGTATTGTCACTGGTAACATATTTACTATGCGATATTTCAATACATTGAAATAATTTGAGGTATGTGTGAGGTATGGTGATAGCAACAGTTCTTTCTCAAACAATCAAAGGGCGTAATCCCACAACAAATAAATGCAAAATTACAAAATTAATTTTGTCACAGGAAGCCTGTGAATATCGAACCTGTTTTCGAGTTAGAGCCAATTTTTATGATTTGCAAGACAATGCCAAGGCTATGCCGATATCATGCCGTTTTTGGAAATAAACAACAAATACTTAGTGATTATATATGAATCTACTATAGATATTAAGGTGACATAATGTCAAGTCAATTCAGTTAATTTAATAAAAATATTAAGATATATAATTTTGATATTTAGTTAGGTTAACACCTTACCTTTTCATAACAAGTATTGGTATTGAAAGTAGTAACAACACATACACACTATCATTTGGACATTGATCCGTGCAAGTGCCCAATTAGGGCTCCTTTCCCGTGAATTTCCATATAAGATACCTTTTATACAGAGACCACAGACTAGGAATATCGTACGGTACGATTCAATCTCCTCTGATCACATATCTGACAATTATACTACCAGTTGTAACAATCCTGCTGCCAGCTTTAAGCAGTAGCATCCCTCAGCACTTTCAGTGTTTTGATAATCACGGATTTTTGTTGTGTAGTAAGTACACCGACCTCAGGATTCAGTACAGACTGTACCCCGGTTTCATAGGCAACATGGTTATTGTGTACGTATAATACCAAAGTGACGTCGGTTGGAGACCATTCATAAGAGCGGGGCCTGGAGCCCATGTGTATCTGAACTGATTGCAATTCTTGCGCGTTACCGATCGACGAAAGTTTGATCGATATAAAAATCATGATTACCAAAATAAGGAACACTAGCTATTCACGCCGTAAGCCTTCCAAACAAGTACAAGTGTTTCAATATATATATAAGATGCTCTTTAAAAATACAGTCACGCATTTTATTTGGTAACCAAACAATACTAACATCGACATAGCTTTGCCCTGTAAGCTCTTCTAATATTTTGTTTTCGATCTTTTAGTGGGGTGGGAATGGGACACATTCATTGAAGTTAGACACGTTTGTACCAATAAGTATATAATGCATTAGTAGTACATTTTGTAAAATAATTAAAGTTCAAGTTTAATACATATCATATGCATGTATTATTATTGTCTTATGTAGACATTATAGTAAAAACAGAATATTTCAAACGTCATTACGAAATTATGCATTATTTGAGTTATTTTGTAAGATGTTTTCTAGTATTGTAACGACCTCGCATAGGTTGGGTTAATTAAAATCTAAGTCCCGTATAACGTTTAGCGATTTATCTTTTGTAACAACCTTTAACAATTGGCTGAACGTATTAAATATCAGCTCATGTAATTACAACTTGAAATCATATCGAAATTATAAGCAGGCGTCCGCACTTATTTGTAAACAACTTATTCGTGCACAGCCAGTGTTAAACTATATTGAAATACACTGCTTTAATATTTACTTCTACTATATAGATAGGCAACAATTCAACAATAGCGAATAAACATTCGCTTCCATACTATAGAACTGGCAGTCTCCCTTTAATAATCTTTACTGCAGTATATAATATACTGTATAAAATAAATCTTCATAAAAAAATCATTCAACTGTTTTATCAAATTGTCTTTAAAAGAATTCTCTTAATTCCATATACAGTTATTTAAATGAGTTGCTGTTTTATTGTTAGAAATAAAGTATTTTTTACTGTTTTTTCCTTTAAAAGTTTTGAATATTTTTTGCAATGACTGCCCAACGTGACCTCTCTCTACGAAAGTTAAAGCAAGAATGCCATTTCCCAGCAAATTCCAGGTACTTGGCCATAAACTGGCCGAAAATGGGCCGAAAATTTGCCGGGTCGTTTTCTGGCCTGTGTCAAAACAGAGCTGCCCATTTTCGGCCAACAAACGGCCAAAAAACGGCCAACTCTCGACTTGACACTTGGCCGTCGGCCAATAAACGGCTAAAAAACGGCCAACCCCGCTGCAGCAGAAACAGCGGCGGCCATATTGGATTTATATGAAAAACAAATATAAAATTCTATAATTCAAATAAGTACTTCATCACTAACCGAATTAACTAGCTTTCTTGACATCACAGATGCTATTTGAATAAAGGAGAATACACCGGATGTTACGTAAAACCGAGGATAAAAATGGCTAACACATGTTTTGATTTCAACACTGCAAGAAAAATGTCTTTTAACTGCCGAAATCAGTGCAAGTATGTTCTCATAAAATAACAACTTCACTCCTCTAATGATTACGTATCATACTGCAACATAATAAGTAAGTAGAATTGAATTTAGTAATGAATTTCTATAAACAATGTGATTTCGAGGCATCCCTGTCAGACCAAAATATCTTGCTATGAAAATACGCAGAAAATTGAAAGTATGTGTGAATAATCAAAAATGCACAAGGTTATGCATTAAGTTGCTATGTTCACTGTAGCCAAATGAATGAAATTTTGCAAAGCATATTGATCATAAACAAGGATACCACGGTGCGGACGCCTACATTGGTAAGTGAACTAGTAAACAGAATACATGTACATTCATAAGTAAAACTATTGTCATATGGGGTCGTTTCAGTATTAGTTCCGTTGTGCACTATATCCATGCATTGGAATAAATAATGCACCAGTCAATTGTACCCCCCCCCGACCCCCCGGTCCGGGAGTATACCGGTGAAAGTCGGGGGAATGGCCGGTGTTTTAACCTTCTAGGTGGCCCGCAGTGCCGGATGAATGTGGTGGTTTTGTCTTCACGCCACATAAAGCGGGGAATGGGCCTTACCTAGGGTTATGGGGTTTAGGGGCATTTGACGGGGGGTTCACCAGCAGTTCGTCCCCACAGGGCGGGGATTTTGCCCGGGCTGGGCTGGACCGAATGTCAAAATCCCCGCTATTCCCCGGACAGTGGGGGGTGGGGGGTGGGGGTGGCATGGTTACAATTGACTGGTGCATTATTATTCCAATGCAGTGCACAAGTCAGGGGTCTTTTATGATATGTTTATCAAATTCTATAGATGTTGTTGTTAACAATATGATACAAATATACTATTTCATAGTTAAGTTCATTTATTTATTTATGATAAGTACATCAAACTCTAGGTACAGATGCTATTTATGTAATACAATTATACTTGTTTGTAGTTTACTTGTTCGCTATATGTATGTGTACACGTAAGCCATTATATTTGATGAATTTTATCACGGGTCATGTTGGCCTATTTCAAATATATATTGTGTGATATATTTCCTTGAATAAACGTTCTTCTTCTTCTTTATATAAACCTTTGTCTTAATTAATAAATTAATAATGGCGAAAGATTCAGAGTGAGGGGTGAAAGTTCGTGTGTTTTCATAATGGGGACATGATGTCAAAATCAGTTCGTTTCATAAGTGATTCTAGATTCCCGCATTAATTGCGCTCAAGTATATTAATGCATGTGTACGAGTATAACAATTTCCTGCAGAAGCCATTGATACAACCATGGGTGTCAATTCCTTACGTTTTTAATTATCTATGACCGACTTATTGTATCAAAACGTTTTGCCCATGATTGAATTACCCACTCAAAAAAGCAGTTTGCCTTAAAGCTGAACTTACACATATTGAACGTTTTGACAACTTATTTATTTTTTGTCTTGAAATGAGCCATTTTTTGCGAAAATCCATGGAAACAAGTTATATAAGACTGCTGACAAAAAAATTAATTGCAGATTTTTTAATTTAAGTTCAAAAATTGATGTTTTATGTAGTTTTCTTAAACCGTTAGTAACGGTTTAAGCCATAAAACAGTAATTTTAACACTGATACAATAAGCTTGTTAACTTGGTTATCAGTGTAAAACTGGTCATATCACAGGTTTTATGAATTATTGTTGAAACGGCGTGCCATACATTTAAACTGCTTTGTTGTTGCTCATTGTATTAAAATGTCGAGTCTTTTGTCTGTCCCTTTAAGCGGATTTCGTTTGAGTGTAATGTTACAAACTGTTTGACCAAAAGCAATGCGTGATATGAAATAAGAAAACTCCTTGATGTCTCTGCTCCCGGATAAGAATAAAGATAATAAAGCAGGAGCTAAGCGTAACACAAACAAACACCTGAAACGTTAAACTAATTTGAACTAATGTGCATCGATTTTAAAACGATTACCACGAAAATGGTCCGTGAAAAAATATGACGAACACATGTTTTTCAGTATGTTTGGGTGTTATGGGGGAGAGCTATGCGTTTCCATAGCTTTCACATCGCTGAAGATAGGGTTAGTGTTTATTTCAGGTTCTTTAAATTCGCAAAAACACACGATTTTATCTGATACAAAAGGTATATAAGTGGGTTTAACCTTCTATCCCCTGCATACCAAAAACTCCTTCATTTTCTCTCGTATTCTGCATATAACAATAAATGTATTCTGTAAGTCTAATTTTTTACCAAATCATGCCAAATCTTTAGTTTCGGTGTATCATGTGTCATGTTTACTCCATAAAAATCGTTAAGTGCAACTCTGGATTGTGCCTTTTAAAACCATATGTTGAGATATAATATGTACTTTGATACCGATACCATATCTAGACTATGTGCATGTCTTAACTCGTCTAAAGAATTGATTCAATGCATTATACTATAAGTTTCTAGTTGCATGCCTGTTATTTCTATAAAGAAAAAAACGTATTCGTATTCGTGTTATCAGATGAAGAAAGTCAGTCCTGTGTATCGTCTTATATAATGATCAGTATTCTTGTTTCACCTTCAACAGCCCTCGTCCTTGTAATATGGGGCATCCTTGTGTCGATTTTTTTTGCAAAGTAGGTAAATTTAAAAGAGTTAGAGTATTCTGGAAAAGTTAAATAACATAACAGTGAATTATTTGAATCTAGAAAAAATATTAAATCTAGAATGCTTAGACCAAGTTGAGATTGATATCTTATATCTACACAATGCATAGACTCTATACACTATATGGATATGCACGATACACCGTGAAGGAACATACACTGGTGTTAAATTCTATACCAGTATATACTGTGCACGGTATATATTCTATTCATTCTCAGAGGTGTTGAAGCAGTGCTTCAACACCCCTGTTCTCTATACAATGTATACAGCCAGAGATTTTGAAGATTTACTTCAACTCCTCTGTTATAGTCTATATACATTGTGGAAGCGTGCACTATACTCTATTCATTGTCAAGAGGTGTTGAAGCAGTGCTTCAACACCCCTGTTCTCTATACAATGTATACAGCCAGATATTATGAAGATTTACTTCAACTCCTCTGTTATAGTCTATAAACATTGTGGTAGCATGCACTATATTCATTCTCAGAGGTGTTGAAGCAGTGCTTCAACACCTCTGTTCTCTATGCAATGTAGATTTTGAAACTTTACTTCAACTCCTCTGTTGTAGTCTATATACATTGTGGTAGCGTGGACTATTCTCTATCTGTAGATTTGAACCCCTGTTATAGTCTATATACATGGTGGTGACGTGCACTATTCTCTATTTGAATATAGAGGTGTTGAAGCAGAGTTTCAACACCTCATCACCTCTATTTATTCTTTGTCCAGTGAAAATGAAAAATGGGAGAAAAATGCTTAGATTTTTTTTTTTGGTTTTGTGTTATATCAGACACCACATTTAATATACTATAAGTATAATACAATCACATTGTACAAAATATAATTTTTGGGCAAAATGTTTTAAAAGTTAAATGAAAATGAGAATTTCTGGACTTAGCATCAACTCTGCCAAATTTTGCAATAAAATTACCAAAATAACTTTTTAAAACAGATATTATATAACATTATAAGATACTTGAAATATACAAACTATGTATTTTGTAAAATATGATTTTTAGGTAAATTTGTTGGAAAAAAAAATGAAAATTTCTGCATTTTGCCAATTACTTTGTCAAATTTTGCAATAAAATTACCAGAATTACTGTTTTTAAATATATTTTATATTACAGTATAATAGACCTTAAGTAAAGAAACTACATACTTATGTGAAATGTGCTTTTGGGGCACAATGTTTGACAAATGAAATGAAAATTTTTGAAATTTGGTCACCTAGGCATCAATGAATTTTAAGTTTTTATATTGCAGATATTTACCAGTCGCGCAAAATGCACAATTGCAAACAACATGCAAAAGCACTTTGAAACCAATATAATGAGACAGGCGCTTTGGTTTGCCAAGCCTTGCCTTGCAAACATCTACATAAGCCTAAAAATGTCTGTCTGAGATACCAGGCGTAAAGCTGCATATAACACTAGTATGCGGATGAATCCACATGATTCTGATAAAAACATAAAAAAATCAGCCAACGTTGCAGTATGCGTACTTGACTACATGATCCTTTAAATGTCATTTTTATTTTCCAGTACAAAATAAAGCACCTCAGAACGCCCAGAATGCACCATGTTTTTCAAAATATTCTGAGGGGGCATGCCCCGAGACCCACCTAGCAATTATGAATCCACATATAAAGGGCTAGCTAAGCCCCTTACTTCTGTATGCAAAACAAGACTACATGCTCATCTTTTCTTTATCTATTCTGCCTGTTAATTTGCTTGTAAGCTTATGTTAGTCAACAATATAATAACATTAGCTGGGCCAAAATACAAAAGTCTCTTCTTATGTTGAGAAAAATTCGAAAAATTCCGTTACTGTTTAATTTCTGTGAATGTTTATTATTCTTTTGCAAAGAGGTATGCAATTATGATTGCCGGGTTTATATGAAAATACGATATCAGGAATGGTCTGAAACAGCCCTAAAACACACAAAAGCCTTAAACGAAACAAATATATTATATATTAAAGAGAATTGGAGTACTGTCTATAAAACATACACCTTAAAACACAATCTATGAACAGTTTTTGCCAATGTCTCTTATAAAAAAAAGCTACAACAAAAATATCGCTGGAAGTGATGGTACTTCCCATATGCCCGTTTTCTTTGAAAAAGCAGAACTTGTAATTCAATGTGCTAGTAGAAGGTAAATTGTTGTTGCATTATTATACACAGTTGGAAATACCATTTTTAATAATTGTTTTCATTGTTAAGGCTGCACTCTCACAGATATATGAATTTTTATTATTTTTAACTTGGAATGAAAAACTTTTGTGCACATGTCTGAAAACAGTTATATGAGACTGCATACAAAATCACAGTTTTTCCTATTACCATTTAAAACTCTATGTTTAATGGTTAGTAATGCTTGAGAAGAAATGAAAATTTTGGCAGTTCTTCAGACAATTGAATTCTGTTTCATTGAGAGTTATCTTATATGACTGGATTGAAGGCATTCATGCAAAAGTCAGACTATTTTAATTATTTTTTTCAAAGCAAATGCGAAAACTCTTAATCAGTGACAGTGCAGCTTTAACATCCTTTTAGATTTAATCACTATGATTTCAAAATTATCAGACAAACATGATACTAGATGTATACTGTCTTGTTTGGAATTCTTGCCCTTATTTAGTATTGGTTCAATCATAGCAGTATTTATTTGAACTGCCTCTAGGTTAAAGTGTGATAAAATTCATAAGATGTCAAATACATAATTATATAAGATTCACAATTCTTTGAAGGAATGAACTCCTGCTTACATGTCATATGACAAATTATGGACAAATACAGAACCTAATCCTAATAGTTTTTCTCCAGAATTATCAAAGGGGTCACTCTTAACAAAGATCTAGTATAAACTTAATAATAATTTCTTTAGTTTAACAATGTTATAAAATCTTGAAAGGCCATAGGCAGGTAGTTCTGACGTTCATACCCTTCAAAACTTTTGACAAGAGGCATGTCTATCAAATATAATTATGAATTACTGGTGTAAACGGGTAGTGGGTAATGCACATGTCAATTGTAACCACCACCACCCCCGTCTGGGGGTATACTGGGTGTGAATGCGGTGGTTTTGTCTTACCTATGGTATGTTGGATGCGGGGGGAATTTGGCAGGGATTTTAGTTCAGGATCAGTTCAGGGAATTTAACCTGGGGTAGGCTGGACCAAAAGTCAAAAGTTCCCGGACCTGGGGGCGGGATGTGGTTACAATTGACTGGTGCATTATGCTATTCATTTTGTTGCCCACTCTTTTGTTTTTCTTTGATAATCCATTGCACACAACTATAGATCAGGAGCTCAAATACTATATATGTTGAAAATTGACAACTTTTGACATCAATGTTTTCATTATAGTTATGAATAATGAGCGTTCATTCATTGCTTTTTTATCAAATCACAATCATAAGTGTTAGCAATGCACACCACTTTGTGCAGTAATGTTTAATGCTGTGGCTCCTCTTATCAACCAAGCACTTGGGCTGTTGGTGGATAACCATTTCCCTAGTTTCCTCCCTGTCTGGTCACCTGTTTGAAAATTAAAACATTGATAATATATAATAATGACAAAACTTGAAAGTATCCAGAATTGTACACTATGTTTATACATTTGCTGAATTAAATGAATAAGCTAAGGAAATGTACATTCAAAACAAAAGGGCCAGCATGGCCCTTAATTGATCACCTGATTAAAATGACCATGAACAAGTCAGTCAGGTAACAACTGGTTATGAAAGGTGTTGCTATTTGCTTAGCAGGTTAGTGGTTGCTGTGTTATTTGATGGTTGATAAGGACTCCTCAAAGAAGGCTGCTCTTTGTTAACAGAAATGAGAAGTATGGTAAGCTGGTTGTTCCCATGGTCAATGGATGTTACGGTAATGAACCAGAATGTTGCTATGGAAGTAAATGATTACTAAGGAAGTAATTGGTTGCTATGGATGTTGGCTGTTGCTCAGGAAAAAAGCGGTTGGTTGCTATGGATGTTGGCTGTTGCTCAGGAAAAAAGTGGTTGCTAAATAAGGCATTGGTGCCTATAAAGGTAGTTAATGGATGCGTTGGAAGGAATTGGATGCTAAGGAAGTCATTGGTTGAATGGGAATTCATTTGTTGCTATGGATGAAGGTAGTTGCTAAGGCAATCATTGGTTGATAAAGAAGCCAAGGATTGTTTAGGAAGTCATCATTTTTTATGGAAGTCATTGGCTGCTGTAAATGAAGTATTTGATAAGGATGTCCTTGGTTGCTTATAAAGTGGTTGTTAAGGAAGACATTGTGAGTTTGGATTGTAGTCACTAAGTCGGACAAGTGGGTTCCTTAAGGGTACTACGAGGTCTACGATTTCCTCAACAAGGCAAAACCTTGCTTAACATCCTGCCAAAAGGTGATTATTATATTGTTGTAACAACTTGTTTCATAATCTTTGAAACTAAATACCTTTTAGTTTAGACATCAGTTTCTAAGGAATTCATACATTACTGCAGAAGTCATTGCCTGATTTGAATGTGTATCAATTTTTGTTCTAGAAGTCTATCAGTAACAGGGGAACTCTGGTTGGGACAACTTTGACCCCAAGGACGAAACTTGAATAACATTCATAAAAAAACACTTAACAACAATCAGTGATTTTTTTATGAATTCTTTTTACTGCCTGTTCAATGTACCTCGCAAATTCGGTAAAAAGTCAACTTTGGGAAAAATACAAAATCAGGCCAAAATTGCTTATATAATGGCAAATATACATTTTTTAACTTTTTTATGCATACCTTATGCTGTGAAAGAGTAAGACTTGTCAAGATTTTGTTTATATTTCAAGAAATTCATTGCTATTTTAATCCGGAATCAAATGTAATTTTTTTAATTTTGGGGAAATGGAGTTTTTCACAATAAAAAAATCACTGACAATGAACTACAAACTCCAACATATAAACACCACATACACAAAAACAAATTGATTACATATAGAAATTACTGAATATTCACATGGTCTTATGATATTATTGATGAATATTATAATGTTATTTTTAGATACCAGTTACGGGTAGTAGTAATGAAGAATACCAGATTACAAAATCAAAGTGGAAATTGGAACTATTAGAGACTCACTTTATTTGTGGGTAGGTCACTTAAATATTCATTGAGGTGAAAAGAAATTACCATATGATGTATTGCATATGTTTAACCGCTGTTGCACAATCATCATTTCCAAGTGACTGTCTTCATGTCCAGTACTAACTACAAAATCCCTTTCTAGATAGTCAACGACTTCATCTGATGCATCTTAAAAAGGAAGAATACAACACAATCATGAACACAATAAATGCAAATAATGTTGGGTATGCTTTAAACATGATTCAAATGCAAAACATCTTGGCAATTATTTCTAGAGCAATCTAAATGTCCTACATGAGATTTATTCTCTTATGAAAAAGTGATGTTTTTGTACAAGCCAAATATACTAGAAATGTGTCAAGTGGACATTAAGTCTTGTGTTGCTTGGTGAATTGCATATACAGTGAATGAACATAATTAACAAAAAAACAGGGATTTCTCATAATATGACAGTTTTTTTTACCAAGTTTGGTAAAGATTATTGAGCCATACAATGTTTTTATCTGGACTGCATCGTCTTTTATTCTGGGCAGCATAATATGAAAATCCAGGCCATGTATACATCTGGGTTTTATCTGTAATGGACCACATTTTCCCAAATGTATGTAGGCAAATGAGTTACATGGAAATAAAAACTATCTATACATAATAATTAGTGATTTGTATACATGTGTTTACCTTGGTATTATATACCCATAGATATATTATATGACATAATATTGGGTTAATACAAAAAAAAATGAAATAATATATAATTAGGTTAATGATAAATCAAGCAAATTTAAACTAACACAAACAATTATATGTATATATTTACATTATTTCACAGTAAATATAATAGAAATTTTTAAACATTGGCATAATGCTTAAATCAGGTATCTATTTCAAGGCAGTTGTCATTAAATCATAAAATTTAAAGCTGCACTCTCACAGATATACCATTTTTACAACTTTTTTAAAAAAAAATTGTCTTGGAAAGAGCAAATTTTTGCATACTAGTAAATATCTGCAAACCAATGATATATGATTGCTGCCAAAAAATCAGATCGTAGATTTCCATATTTCCGTTCGAAAATTAATGTTTTATGGCTTAAACCGTTACTAATGGTTTAAGAAAAATGCATAAAACATTACTTTTTAAACTTAAATATAAAAATCTGCTATCTAATTTTTTGTCAGCTGTCTTAAATAACTGGTTTCCATGGATTTTCGCAAAAATTGCCTCATTCCAAGACAAAAAAATTGTCAAAACTTTCAATCTGTGAGAGTGCACCTTTAAGGTCAAAACAACTAGAAAATGGAACTTTAAACAATAAACTTAAAAACCATGACTTATGGTACAAGTATTTCCACATCGGAGCGGCTGGTTCTTACACACTGACAGTGACACACAATACACTCCACTCCTCTCCATTAACCCTTTATATATATATATTACAGTCGAAACTCGTTGGCTCGATATCTCATGGCTCGATATCCTCGTTGGCTTGAACCAGATTAAAAGAACCGATTTTGTTTAACTCTTTGTTCATATAAAATTTGATCGGATGGCTCGATATATTGAGGGTCGATATTTCTCCACGCTCGAAGTCATTTTCGCGGTTCCAAGTAAGAATTTCACAATTTTGTTTGCTTGGGTCGATGTCATTTTCGCGGGTTCAGGTAAGAACCTCACACCTTGATTTGTTTTGTTGGCTTCATTTAGCACACGGCGCTAATCGATAAAAATTAATTCAATTTATTATAATTATTATCAAATTTGAATGACTTAACAGTTTGAATAAACATGCCATCACTTTATTTCAGTTCTTTCCCTAATTGTTATACATGTATAAATTTCAATGCATCCTGATATAACTAATAAGCTATGTTTTTGTTACCCACTGTTTAAAATTACTTGATTGTTGTTTTCGCATAATTTTTATAATTAATAAAGTATCGAATAAGTGATGTTACGAACTTTACGACGTGAAACTATGTCCAATTAATACTCTTCTCTTGCGGAGATAGCATAGTCAATAACAAACGAGGTAAACAAGACTTTTTGTAACGAATAATAAAAAAATAACATTCTGTAAGCAATCCCTTGGCTCGATATTCTCGAGGCTCGAAGTATTTTGGCTGGTCCCTAGAATATCGAGCCATCGAGTTTCGACTGTAGTTTAAAGCTGACGGAGGCACTCCTGCCATGTACCGCTGCCACCATTTAAGTAAACCTGGGAGGAGAAGTGCCCCAGTGTGGAGCTTGAACCAACAACAACTGCTGGAACACTATCATGGAGCTGTAACCAACTGAGCTAACTGAACGGCTGGTTCTCATCGACACGATCTACATCTACAATAACTTTACAATGTACATGAATACATAAATAACTAAAGTATGAATGCAATGTATTCATGTACATTGTAAAGTTGATGTCTACTGTTCTACTTTAAAAGACACATGCATGTACCCCAAAATTAGTTTTGACAGGCATGACTCACTAATGCCAGTTGTGAGCTTGTTCCTAGTTTCGATCAAGATATTTCTGTCTGAAAATGACATTGAATACACTCTAAAGCCTAAAAGGCTGTAAAATATGCATTCAACATCTTGATAAGCAACTATCTTAAATAAATTAAAATATTAGGATACAGAATGATGTGAAAGAGACTTTAAAAATATCGCTGCATTGTTGGATGTTGGTGCTGTCATCTGATGATCTGTCAGCGGCAATGATTGAGGCAAGCATCAAGTATATTTAAATAAACATTGCACTTTAACAGATTAAATGTTTTGACAACTGTTTTATTTTTTGTCTTTATACAAGCCAATTAATGCATAAGTGCAAGAAAAACAGTGACACAAGACTGCTTCAAAAAACATTGGATTGCATATATATTTAAGTTAAAGCTTCACTCTCACAGATATACCATTTTTACAACTTTTTTATTTTTTGTCTTGGAAAGAGCAAATTTTTGTATAAATATGTGCAAACCAATGATATAGGATTGCTTACGAAAAACCAGATCATAGATTTTCATATTTCCGTTTGAAAATTAATGTTTTATGGCTAAAACCGTTAATAAACGTTTTAGAAAAATGAACAAAACATCAATTTTTGAACTGGTATATATAAAAATCTGCGATCTATATTTGTCAGCAGTCTTATATAACTGGTTTCCATGGATTTTCGCCAAAATTAGTACATTCCAAGACAAAACATAAAAAAGTTGCCAAAATGTTCAATCTGTGAGAGTGCAGCTTTAAGAAAATGATGTTTTATGCATTTTTCTTCCAACTGTTAGTAGCACTTTTAGCCATAAAACAATTTTTTAACGGAATATCTGCGATCTGATCTTTTGTCAGCAGGCTTATATCACTTATTTGCATATATTTACACAGAAACTGGCTCATTCAAACTCCAAGACAAAATAAAAAATAACAAAGTTGTCAAAATACATGTATATGTGAGAGTGCAGCTTTACCTTTTGTCTACCTTTTGTCGTCTAGGGAACTTCTTTAGCCCTAAAAGGCTAGTAAATCCCTTTAAACTGCTTCGTCTGTATGTTCTCCGCCTTCGGTATGACTTAATATACTTCAGAAGTATCAAACCGTTTGTTTTTCCAAAGTTTATCAAGACCTGCCTTGAAGGCATTCACAGATGTGATGTTCACTAATTCATGTGGCAAATAATTCCAAGTTGAAACTATACGATTGCTGAAAGAATTTTGACGTAATGATTTCCTTGCTTTAGGTTTAAATAATTTCAAATTGTGTCCTCTGGTACCACTATTGTCAGCAAAGGTGAAAAATGTTGTCATACTAATGTCATCAATATTGTGTACTATTCTAAACACTTGAATCATGTCGAATCTTTTCATTCTAAAGTCTAAAGATGGGAGGTTTAATTTTCGTAGGCGATCGTTGTAAGTCAATCCCCTCAAATCCGGAATTAATCGAGTTGCTCTTCTCTGAGCGTTTTCAATCATCTGTTTACACTTCTTTGTTATTGGGAAATATATCAGGTTTCCATAATCCAGATGCGATCTGACCAGTGATTTGTATAAGGTCAGGAATAGAGTATTGTCAATATGAGTAAACTTTCTTCTTATTAATCCAATAATCATGTTGGCTTTGTTCAAAGTATTGCTTTTCAAAACTCTAACTTTCAGTAAACAGTACTCCTAAATCCTTCTCTGAGTCTTCCCTTTTAAGCTGTTGTATATTTCCATCTCTGTCAGTCATATGGTAGTCGGTGTCAACTCTTTTGCGACCAAAAGAAACTTCTTTACACTTCTGCACATTAAATTTTAAAAGCCAGTCCTTACTCCATTGACAGGAGTACTTCGTTATATCAATAAAATATACTCGTTAAACTGTCAATTGTTTACGTATCTACATAAATTCAATTACCTTTTGAACTAGAAAGTGTTATATTTTCAAAGAAAATAGCCATTTACCTCTGTTCAGTGTCGGTCAAATTCGATGTTTTGAATCACTCTAGCGCGTGCTAAATACTAAATGACGCAATGTTTTGGACTGGTCTTCATTTTCTTCGATACAGGCACATTCGAGCGTAAATATTAAGCGAGAAAGTCTAGTGGAACGATGCAGGGTTCATTGGGTTTGTTTACAAAATTCAAGCATCCGGTTAAGAAGACGACAAATAAGAATGGTATTAAGTTGGTAGAATGGAACTCCTTCCTGATTCCTGCACATGTAAGTTGTAAGTATTGACTATATCGGGATACCATACATGACACTCAAGTGTTATTTTATATTTTCTTAGTTATCATGCAAATGAAAAAAATCACTATCATTTAAAAGTTATTCAGGGATAGTTGCAAATGGTTTGTTTACATTAATTAGTTTTATGAATTTAATTGAATACACAAATTTTTATTAGAGCTTTGCACCAAATTAAATTCAGTTCATTTTACGGGAGTAACCCACACTAGCGGATCAAGAAAGGGGGTGGGACCCCCCCCCCCAAAAAAAAAAAAAAAAAAAAAAAAAAATATATATATTCTGTAAAGAATCTCAGGACAATTATTCAAAAAATCTTTTGATCTTTGATATCATAATGGTTAAAAAAAATTACCAAAATGCAAAATGTAAAAAAAATATATCAAGTCAGAGAATGGTTGGAACCGGTGTCGCCAAAATTGCAGTCCAGTGTTGTATCCACTGTGCTATGAAGGCTTATCCTAAACAGTTGGAATATTTAATCTTTATACCTAACTTGTAATATATTGGCGATTTTTTTTTATTGTAAATTATGTGGTACTTCAGTTAGTAAGTTTTAATGCAGTGTACACATAGATACCAAGTTTATGTCAGTTTTCGTCAATTTTCTTTTTTTCCGCTATTTCATTAAACAGATTACAGCCCCTTTTAAACAAGTCTTTGGGAGGAACTGTTGGGGATTGTTATTAAAGCTGCATTTTCACAGATTTACCATTCTGACAACTTTTTTTTTCATCATGGAATGAATCATGCAATGTTAGTGCATAAATTATGTCCGCGAACCATGATTTAAAACTGCTGAAAAAATATCAGATAGCTGTTTTTCATATGTACGTTCATAATTGTTGTTCTGTGACTTAAATTTGAACACTTTCAGAAAAATGAAATAATAAGCAAATTTCTCAATACATGACTTCTGTTTTATTGTTAGCAATTAAAGGCATTGATTCTCTGAGATAATTATAATGTTAAAACAGTCAATCTGTGAGAGTGCAGCTTTAAGATTCATTTTTCCTAAGATCAGCCAAGTTAGTATTATAGCTAATTTTAGCTTAAAAGTAGGTGAATTTTATATTTATTTCAGACCAGATACTCTTGAGGGACCAATTTAAGGGCAAACAGACAAACGTTTTGATGCAAAGAAAGCATTAGATTTGAAAGGTAGATTTTTAACACATATTTACATGTACTCAATGTTATTTACTAGTATAACATAATGTATTCAAGTATAAGATATTTCAAGTATTTGGTCAGGTTGTTAGGTTTAATTGAAACTGTTAAGCAAATAAATGAAAGTCCATGCAATTTTGCATGCACATGTTTGTTGCATGCAGATTTTACTCAGATGGCATAGGGTACAGTTACTCTTGTAACTTGCTTAAAATAAATGCAAATAATTCTGCATGTGTCTGAAGTCATGTTTTATTTTTCTCTACAAATTGTTTTAAAAAATGCAATTGTTTGATTTCCTTTCTTATGTGTTATGCATTGCAGTTCCCATGGAGAAGAAAAATGGAGAGATTCTAAAAGTATGAAGATGATTTCCTTTCTTATGTGTTATGCATTGCAGTTCCCATGGAGAAGAAAAATGGAGAGATTCTAAAAGTATGAAGATACTCCTGTGTATAATGAGGAAATCTTGTCAGTGAATGGTAAGTTCTCTTTGGATTAATTCTATGTATAACAATATAAATATGAGGTAAGCCAAGAAATGAGAATTAACATAATTATTCTGTTCAAACATACATTGACATATTAAATATAAAGACATATGTATGATTTGTCTCTGCTATTATACTCCTACCACTTGATGGTTAGGGTTCATTTGGACAAGTCTTCTTTTATCCATAATTCCAAATGCTTCTGAGATTTCTAACACATATTAAATATGTTGAGGAGAAGTGCTGTGCAAAAAACTTTTTGTTTATGGTATTTTTGAGTTATTGGTCTTTGATTATTTTTCTTTCACTTTTCTATGTTTTTGAGGTATTAACTTCAAACTTCATGCACATATTGGACGTGATAAGAAAAATAGCTGTGTATGAATCATTAAATTGTGTATGGTAGTCAAAGAATTGTAAACCTTTGATTATTATCTTTATATTTTTTTATTTTTTTTCTTCTCTTCATAACTTTTTTTCATTTTTTACTTTAATTTAACAAAACACTATTCTGTTTTTGGTATATTAAGGATTATTTTCTTATGCTTATTTTGTGCTTGGCAGTTTTAAAATTATTGCCTAATTGGTTACTGTATGCTTAAAAGCAAACATCACTCTCAGTGAAACCTCTTATTACAATAGGTGATAGCTGTAGTTATTCATGGAAACAAGTGTTTGACAGTATGAGTCATTTTTTAGTAGCAATATATTATGTACATTTAAGGTATAAGTTCTCTTTTGCTAATTGTTCAGTTGTTTTTCAGTTGTTGCAATTGTGGACCAGGCCAGAGTTGTACTAAACCAACTAAGACACAATGAGATACAGGAATGACACAATGAGAAACAGGAAACAGGAAAGTGATGACTGATCGCCACCTGTTACAAATTCATCTAGGTACAGTTTTTATTCCAGATTTGATACAACTGTAAACTGTTTTATGCATGCTATGATTATGTTCATCATGTTTGTTTAAGACCGTGATGATGAGGACTAATCTATTGATTATCCCTTGCCAAAAGGCAAAGTGGATACAGTAATTGTGTAATTGTGCACGTGTGTGTGCGTGTGCACGGAATGTAATCTTGAGCATAAATCCCCCAGGTATTAACTTCAAACTTCATATACAGATAGATCCCTATTGAGAAGAAGTGCAGTGTTAAGGGACCATAACTCTGTTTACAGTTCTTTTTGTAATAACCCTTTGTTATATTTCATACTGAGTTTTTGTCTGCAGCAGAACTTGAAAAGTCTTTGAGGTGTTGATCTCAAACTTCAAATATGTACATATAGATCTCATTTAGCAGAAGTGCAGTGCACAGAAACCATAACTCAAGATTTTTTTTGTAGTAGTTGCCCTTTGTTAGTTTTCAATGTTATCCTTTGTTGTAATGCACAGTTGTGATCATGCTCAAATATGCTCATTCACATTAAAATTAATTGTCCAGGTTCAAATCCTGTAATAGAAACAATTATTTTCTTTCTGTGTTTAGCAAAGTTTATATGAACTCTATCAATGTAAAATAAACTAAGATTTGTGTGTTTTTATCGTTTCTTATTTATTTGTATATTTTTTGTTACATATTTTTATGTGCATATATATAAAATCTATATCACAAAAAGTGTGGCTAATTTTTAATATTAAGATATAATATGTATAAGAACTATCATATTTCAAAATCAACCATAGAGCTTTTGCAAGATAGATAATAACTTAATGTATCTGATGAACAATAATGTGATTTTGGGATGCCAGCAATAACTTTTCAAGGTGAAAATATGTTCTTGTCATTGATTTTACATATAAGTAATCAGTATGCAAAGCCCTTTCAAATGATACTTATATGGGGTAACTATCAAATTTTAACATTGAAGCCAATGGCACAAATGAATGAAAAGCTCCTTAATAGTTCAATATTTGAAGCCAACAATGGAACTGTGTTTATGTATTGCTTAATGTTCCTTTTTCTTTCAGAAAACTCCCCACATCCAACAAGAGACAGTCTGACTTCAAAATCTTCATTGAAGGCAACTTAATGGACAAGACATCCGTCACATAAAGATTCACTAAAATTGGAATGATATACCAATTTTAACTTTTAACAGACAAATACATTATAGATTTGAAAATAGATTACCCTTAAATAAGTTGGATGATTAACATTTACCTCAACACAGTACAAAGTGCTCATGTTGAACTATTGTGATTGATCATAGTCTGTCCTTCATTTTTATTAACAGTTTCATACAGTGTTAACACTTTAGTATGGGGACTCATTTTTAGCTCAACTTTTCGAAGAATATGGAGAGCTATACTACTCACCCCGTTGGCGTCGGCGTCACCCCTTGGTTAAGGGTTTGCGTGCAAGCACACATAGGTTAATATCTCAGCAACTACTTGAGGTATTGCATTGAGACTTTATACAATGGTACTCAACCATCCAACCTACTTAATTAACCAAGTTTGATAACTCTTCTTTGCATTTAATGCCAATAATAGGCCTTTAATATTTGACTTAGAAATTCTGGTTAAGGTTTTGCATGCAAGCACACATAGGTTAATATCTCAGCAACTACTTGAGGTATTGCATTGAGACTTGATACAATGGTACTCAACCATCCAACCTACTTATTTAAACAAGTAAGATAACTCTAGTTTGCATTTAATGTAAATAATAGGCCTTTATTATTTGACTTAGAAATTCTGGTTAAGGTTTTGCATGCAAGCACACATAGGTTAATATCTCAGCAACTGCTTGAGGTATTGCATTGAGACTTGATACAATGGTACTCAACCATCCAACCTACTTAATTTTCCAAGTTATATAACTATAGTTTGCATTTAATGCAAATACTTGCGTTTATTATTTCACTCAGAAATTCTGGTTAAGGTTTTGCATGTAAGCACACATAGGTTAATATATCAGCAACTACTGGATGAATTGCATTGAGACTTTATACAACCACCCAACCTAATTGAATAATCAAGTTAGATAAAAATTCTGGTTAAAATTTTGCATGTAACCACATTTATGTTAATATCTCCGCACATCATGTATTGCATTGAAATCTAATCTAACAGTGATCCATGCATGTTTCGCCAAAACTTTTCAATCCTTACACTGAAAAGCAGCGGAATAGTCGAGAGCGCTGTCTCTGTGACAGCTCTTGTCTCTTTGGTCTTTATTCATACTGGCCAGAATATGTTTACCGAAAAAATCTTAGTAGAGATTGATAACTGTTCAGGTTGGACAAAAAGCATGTAGGTTGTTTGTTCTAATAATATAAACTGTAAATGCTTCAGAAACTATATATATAATTTTCATGATATTTGTCAGTATTTATTCTCGTCAACATTTAAATAATATTAGGTGAAACTTGTTTATTGGTCAAAATGGGTTTGATTAGAGTGGCCTCAAGTTCCACTTTATATGAATGAAATTTGGTCAAGTTTTAGAAAAAAACTATGTTCTAGTTTTATAGGCCATATTCTCTTCCCAAGCTTTCCTTAAAGAATGAATGTAGGTAATATGAAACAGGAGTCACTAAGTCAAGTATTAAAAACCTTAAAAATTGCTATTCATAGAGGTATTGTTTCCTCATCATAAATCACAACTTAGCCAGCAAGACTTTTCAACAAATAAGGCATAACATGTAAAAAGTTTATAATTAGGCACATATTTTAGTGAATAAAATCTTGTGAACATATTATTGAAACAAATAATGTGTCTGGTTCTGAGGTGAGCAATAAAGCACATTGCTTAGTAACAATTGAGCTAGCTCATTATTAAAAGTTTGTTTTAAACTTGAATTAAATGAATGCAAATCATATATTATTATTTTTAATCTATATTTTTTTTTAGTTACCTTGTTCTGTTGTTAATTTCCACACTGACTTGGTCAATTATGGCTAATTGTCTAATTATATTTTAACTTCTAACCTAAATGTTTAATTGTACTTTTGAGTGTTCTGTTAACTATATTGCACATTACCCTATATGACAGTATAAATTCAATAAAACCATGGTTATTAAGTTCCATACATATTGGAGCACATGGTAAGCCTCTAGAAATGTCACTTCTTAAACCTAGATTCTTGATCTGTTCGCCACATTGTTTTGTTAATTTTTTGTTTATAAAAACAAATGATTGTTTAATGTCAAGGAAACCTTTTTAAAGTTAAAATGTAGATGTACATAGATAACTGTCAACTATTATTTACCATTTAATAACTGTCTAAAGGCAAAATTTCCATTCATTTTTATATTTGATTTGGGTCCCTAGGGTCATGGTCACTGTAACTAAAAATAGAAAAATGCTTGGTACTGAATAACTTCAGTTTTAATACATTTAAAACTGAATCTCACAATAAAGGCTGAAGTTCTTGTTGCATTGCAGCATTTCTAGTTAACTTTTTAATTTGACTCTTTTTATTTCTTTCGACAGGCACATATTACATCATTATTGTATTCATTTTGAAGACAAAGCCTCATTTCATTGAGCGTGCTGTCCAAAGACAGCTCTTGTTGACATAATTATAAGACACCTTATGTTATGGTTTATATGAACAATAGCTGTTTCTGTGTATGTTTTAGAAGAAACTTCCATTTCTTATCATATTGATTGACATAGATATACATACATGTACGGGATTATTGACATCAGATTCTTAGGATTAAATTTACTAATGTTCTGTTCATGTTCAAAATAGATACAGTTATGGTAAAAGCATAGTCTTGTTTGTTTATAACATAGAAAACCATGTCTTTTGGTTGTCCTGGTCTCCTGTCCTGTTATGTGAATTGGGTTTTATGGACATCTTCGATATTGTAGGTCCAATTCTAGTGTCTAGCTGGAAAAGTATTTAGCCTAGGGAGACCTTAGTTTGGGTTATCATGTTGGATATGTCTAAATGTTGGCATGTCGGGAAATGACAATTTTAGGCTATGACAATTTAAAAATGTAGATGTTGCTGGGCAAGGCTCCACACCCAAGTGACTGTCGCATTATATTCTTGAAAAAATGCCTTGGGCTTTTGGTTTGTTATGAATTTTGCGAGTCTGGCAAATATCTGCATTATAAAATTCATCGACATACAGGTGACAGAGAAAAAGGTCAATTTTCAATGATTTCAAAAGATTTATTAACTAAAAGGGGATCATCATAAATGAATACAGAGAACAAGGTTAATTGATTTGACAGAGGATTGATGCAGAGCTTCAAAAATTAAGGAGACAATTTCAGAAAAATGCACATAAATGATTTTTGTTTATTTGTGTTGTTTGATAACTGCTGTGTGTCGATTTTTATTTAATTTCATTTTACCCCCCAAATCACACTTCACACAATACATGGTTTCTACACTTTAGGTTTGTTATACTGTATTATAGTATCTATTGAATACAGTAAAATTTCTGGTCATTGTATTGCAAAATTTGTGCTAATAATTTGCAATTTCAGAAATTCTCATTTTTATTTAATTTTTCAAACATTTTCCCCAAAATTCACATTTCACAAAATTACATAGTTTCTTTACTTTTGATATATTAAACTGTAATATTTATGAAATACAGTAATTCTGGTCATTCTATTGCAATATTTGAAAAAGTTATTGGCAAATTCCAGAAATTCTTATTTCCATTTAATTTTTCATACATTTTACCCCGAAAATCATATTTTAAAAAAAAACTGTGTTTCTATATAATATATAATAATGTTAAATGATATATATTAGCAGCAGTAGTTTTGGTGTTTTTATTGCAAAATAAGGCAGAGTTATTGGCAAAATTCATAAATTGTCATTTTCATTTAATTTTCCAACATTTTACCCCAAAAATCATTTTTTGCGCCATATAATTGTTCTATGATTTAAGTATATTAAATATGTTGCCTGATATGACATAAATTCATCAAAATTATCTTTGTGCAGTTTTCTCCATTTTTTGTTCAAAAATCTCCGTTTGTATACATTGAATAGAGAACAGAGGTGTTGAAGCACTGCTTCAACACCTCTGAAAATGAATAGAGTATAGCGCACGCTACCACAATGTATATAGACTATAACAGAGGAGTTAAAGTAAATCTTCAAAATCTTTGGCTGTATACATTGTATAGAGAACAGGGGTGTTGAAGCACTGCTTCAACACCTCTTGACAATGAATAGAGTATAGTGCAAGCTTCCACAATGTATATAGACTATAACAGAGGAGTTGAAGTAAATCTTCAAAATCTCTGGCTGTATACATTGTATAGAGAACAGGGGTGTTGAAGCACTGCTTCAACACCTCTTGACAATGAATAGAGTATAGTGCACGCTTCCACAATGTATATAGACTATAACAGAGGAGTTGAAGTAAATCTTCAAAACCTCTGGCTGTATACATTGTATAGAGAACAGGGGTGTTGAAGCACTGCTTCAACACCTCTGAGAATGAATAGAATATATACCGTGCACAGTATATACTGGTATAGAATATAACACCAGTGTATGTACTGTCACGGTGTATCGAGCATATCCATATAGTGTATAGAGTCTATGCACTGTGTTGATATAAGATATCAATCTCAACTTGGTCTAAGCATTCTAGATTTAATATTTTTTTCTAGATTCAAATAATTCACTGTTACATGATTATGTCGATGATGATCTCCTAATATTTCGGTTAATTCCGGTATATTATCATTTATAAAAAGCTGACTTCAAATCGTGATTGTATAAATGTCAATCTATACGGTAAAATCGGAAAAACATATTTATATAAAACAACTGACAGAATCTTTTCAGACTAAGAATAGCCAAAGTGTTCTTTCGAGTGTATCCTAATAACCATTTACTAATAAATAGTTCGGTGAATGAGGTTGTGGCGCACGTCCCGAAGTTGCGTCCCCTGTTTCACCAAATCCTGGACCTGACCCTGATTTATACATAGTAACTGCGTAAATGCAATGTTTGTACAAAAACAAGGTTATTTATTACTGGTTTCATGGACAGATATCTAATGCAAATTGGTTACTGTAAAAGCGCTTAAGGTTAGTAATTTGGTAAAACTGTTTTGTGTGTGGATTGCATCGAATGCTTTTTATTCCTCGATGGCTGTTCTCATGGCTGGTTAGGGGTCTTTCAATGCATGTAGAGATCAAGACTATAATAAAGTTTGTATTGTCTAAAGCTAGTGGGCAAAGGAGCTATATATTTGGCATGTAATATTATGTCGCTAGTTGAATTTTTTTAAAGAGCCCATGTTTTCAGGGACGGCAAATGGGCTGCAGAAATGATTTGGCAATAGATGGGACGTGCTACTCATGGTAGGCAAAAGGCCTCGTAGCAATATCGTGATCGGGTCTATAGTTGTGACTATCAATACTCATAAGTGATAGTCAACAGTTTCGTTTGGTTTCTGGCTTGGTTCATTATTGGCAGAATCGTGATTTAGCAGACTCGCGCGCTCTTAACTCGGATATTTTTATTTCTAAACAAAATATTGCATATGTTACAATATGATGAAGATGTACTTAGACACCTTCCCATTTGTTTCATAACAGGTTTATGAAATCGTCTAGATTCATCCTTATAATAGATTACCCCAGCGCATATGTATACAAATAGTAATTTGAATAACTATTAAGATTAATTACAATTTTACGAGACCCATGTATGGCATACACTAAAAAGCTGGGTATAGACGAAATTTTGTTATTATTACAGATGTTTATCTTTTATTTATGTTTGTACCTAGTGCCTCATAAGAAAGGAGATATATATTTGTCAAATGTCGAATTTGTTTAGTAGCTGTTTAAATATTAATAAAATGACACTTCACAAAAACATAATTATGCACGAAAAAAAAAATTGCTTTCAGGGAACGCTATTTTAGGAAACACCGTTTCTGCGTAACCATCCCATCACAGCTTTGACCGATATTTTCAATTTTATGTATCAGCGTACGTGGAATGTTATTTAATATAATATATAATATTTATAGACAATGCGGTTACCTTGTCAACATTTAATGTATGACACAATGGAATGTTTAACTGCAATACGATATCAAACAGCTTCATACAATTTAAAAAGAATTAAATTGGTTGATTCATGTTTATGATACAGTTTAAAACACTCTGTCTGACAATTATTTTTTATATCAGTTTATTTTGCTTTACTTCTTGTCTTAATTTCTCTTCAATCGTTTATTCCATACCTTGTAAGCTTATAGGCGATATGACAGTTAGTACGATGATGAAAACACGACAGCACGATGCTGAAAACGCGATAGTACGATGAAGAAAACACGTCAGTACGATGATGAAAATGCGATAGTACGATGATGAAAACGCGACAGTACGAAAGTACGATGATGAAAACGCGATAGTACGATGATGAAAACGCGATAGTACGATGATGAAAAAGCGATAGTACGATGATGAAAACGCGAAAGTACGATGGTAAAAACACGGTAGTTTATGCATTTTCATCATCGTACTGTCGCTTTATCGCGTTTTCGTTATCGTACTGTCGCGTTTTCATCATCGTACTGTTGCGTTTCGTAGTTTCGTGATTTCGCGTTTCCATCATCGTACTATCGAGTATCGCGTTCAGATCAACACATTCATAGGCGATGGCCCAAACGGCATTCCGTACAATCAAAGTTGAAAAATAGCGAAAAAATTCATCCTTGCTAATATCATTACTATTAGATTTCTTTTTACTGAAATGCCTCCAAAATTATTTAGATTTACAGTGCCTTCGCTTTTTTTAATAGCCTTTATCTAATTATTACAACGTCTGTTCTTCTTTTTATTTAGAAGGCATTTATAAAGCTTTTTATATTCACAAAATACTCGCCTATATTTTCTATTTTTACAACTATAATATTAATTTTATTCAGTGCATTAATTTATGAACGTTTAGTATTAAAGCATTCTTGATCGAACCAGTCAGCTTTTTGGACGGTGCCCCTCAGGGCCCGTCCTAAGTAGGCACATCACCTGATGGACAATCCCTGCATAAGATTTTACGTCGACAATGAATTAGACAATGAGGTTGTATTCTAAGTCAATTTAATGACCTAAAGTAACTAGCTTAATGATTAAGAAGGGCTCATTATCAGCAATCACTCCTCCCATTCTTAATATAAAAAATTCATAAAGATTTTTTTTCTTGTTTTTTTATTTACTTTATATCCAGTTAAATACAGCCATCACACATTTTTCTCTCCTAAATACACATGGGATATCAATATAACATTGGTCTATTTCTATTGGTCAAAAAAATATCACGACTCCAATATTTATGAAACACCGCTGTTGGTCAAGGACAGGTCACGCGGTGACACCACATTTTTCCATTTTCCAAATCTAAATTACACCAAAATGGCGTCTTCATTCGGATTTGATGAATATTTCAATGAATAATAAAACATTTAAACAGGGTAACAGGTTGTCAACGTTATAGTTACATTACAGGGTTAGTAGGTGACATAGTATTGGAAATATGGGGGGCAAGAATCCATATTTAGTTTCGAGCTTCACTCCACCGCAATATGGTTTCCTTTACATTGAATATCCCATATCGGGTTACCTACTGACCATGGAACTTATAGTATCCTTCCACATCACATGTTTTTTTAAACAAATTCATTGACAAGAATAGTTTTTTTTCAAATGACAATTTGTCATTTTGTATTCATGTGATGAAAAAATGTAAAATTAAATTTCCAACCAATTCTTAAGAGGAAAATGTGATATTTATCTTATCTCCTGATAAAATCTTTCAATCACGTTGGGTACTGAATGGGGTACTACATTGGTTTAAATAGGAAATGACGTCATGAACACATAGTAATCTATGACTTCATCTTACCGGTGACCATTATGATGTCACAATTAAAAAGAGTTTAGTGTTTTTGTTGTTATTCCTTTCTGCTGTACTTGATATCACCTTTATATGTATTCTTCTTACAAACAGTGTGAGAATGATCGCATGATTCTTTGGTTTGAAATTTTTGCAATGCATGCTTGTAGTGCAGAGAATAGCATCGCTTTAATGGTATCCTGTTTTAAGCTCGACTGTTCGAAGAATATGGAGAGCTATGCTACTCACCCAAGCGTCGGCGTCGGCGTCACACCTTGGTTAAGGTTTTGCATGTAAGCACCTTTAAGTCATTATCTCAGCAAATACATCATGTATTGCATTGAAACTTTAGATATGTATTCCCAACTATCTAACCTACTAAATTAATGAAGTTAGATAACACTTAAATTTGAAGTTAATGCAAATAATGGGCCTTTATTATTTGACTTAGAAATTCTGGTTAAGGTTTTGCATGTAAACACACATAGGTTAATATCTCAGCAACTAATTGGTGTATTGCATTAAGATTTTATACAATGGTACTCAACCATCCAACCTTCCTAATTAACCAAGTTAGATAACTCTAGTTTGCATTTAATGCAAATAATGACCCTTTATTATTCGACTTAAAAATTCTGGTTAAGGTTTTGCTTTATTATTTGACATATAAATTCAAATACATCATGTATTGCATTGAAACTTTATACACAGGCTCCCAACTATTCAACCTTCTTTATTAATCAGGAAAGATAACTCTATCTTTTATACTTTATCATTTTGCCCCTTTATTATGCAACTTAGAAATACTGGTTAAGGTTTTGCATGTTAGCACACATGGTTAATATCTCAGCAACTACTCATGTATTGCATTGAAACTTTAGACAATAGTACTCAACCACACAACCTACTTTAATAACCAAGTTAGATAACTATATTTTGCAAATAACGGCCCATCATTATTGGACTTAGAAATTCTGCTTAAAATTTTCCATGTAACCATATTCATGTTAATATCTCAACAAATACATGTATTGCATTGAAATCTTATCTAATTTTACAGTGATCCATGTTTCGCCAAAACTTTTCAATCCTTACACTAAACAGCGGCGTAATAGTCGAGCGCGCAGTCTCTGTGAAAGCTCTTGTAAAACAGGTTAGTTGTTTTTGCTGTCTTTACTTAAAGAATATTTTGATAAAAAGATACTAAGACTCGTCATCATATAATAGACTGTATTATACAACTCGTCAAGGAAATTTGTTAGTAAGATCGACAAAGGCTAAGTTATTTACACATTTCCTGAAGTTGTTGAATATGTTTTTTTTAAAACTACATCAATGAAAACTTGGCATCTGAACTGTTTTGAAAACAAACATATATTTATATATGTCGTTCTCGGATGACCCTGACTGGGGCCTTTTTGACCTAATTATTTTTTAGAGCTATAGCATTTTAGACAGTTTTGAAAACAATATTTAATGTTGTCTTTTGATGACCTAGATTGTGACCTTTTGACACACATTTAAATTTGAAGCTTCAGCCATGAAATTAAGACCATTTATTCGAAATCAAAAATCAAAATTGTGCTTGGATAACGTTGTCCTTTCGACATACTTTCCTATTTTTAAGCTACTTCAATAAAAGTTTTTAGGACAGTTTTCAAAACAAAAAGCAATGTTGTGCTTTGATGACATAGAATATGATTTTTTGACATACATTCTATTTTTGAAGCAACAGCAAAGAAATTTAGACCATAACTTTTAAAACAAATATCAATATTGTACTTGGATAACCTTGATAATTACCGTTTGACCATCTTTTCTATTCTAAGGTACTGCAACGAAAGTTCAGTAAGTTTTTCAAAACAATTATCAATGTTGTCCTCAGATCTCCTTTACTGTGACCTTTTGACCCTCTTTCATATGTTTACAGATTGAACAAAATATACTGCTTTAAGAATAATTATAAATGTTGTGTTTTGCTAACCATGATTGTGACATTTTCACTTACTTTTTTATTTTTGTGGCCTCTGCAATAAAATGTTGCTATGTTTGGAAAACAATTCATCATTGTTGTTCTCGGGTTACTTTAAAGGGACTGTACACCCGATTGGCACCAATTATGTTTTTCCTGTAACGCAACTCAGGACAATTATTTAATAGAATGTATTAAGCTTTGAATCATAATTATAGAGAAAGGACCAAAAAAAAAAATAACAGTCCAGTGTTGTATCCACTGTGCTACGAAGGCTTACTCCAAACGGGTGGTATATTGAAGCTATATACCTTGGAAGACATACCCAGTAATATTTTTAATGGAAAAATACGAAATCACTGCTTAGCTAAAATAAATTGTAAACTATGTGGTACTTCAGTTAGTAAGATTCAATGCATTGTACATTTTAATACCAAGTTTATGTCAGTTTTCGAAAATTGTTTTTCTTGCAAATTGATCATCTTGTGCACAGCTTCAACTAAGGCCTACGTTTTTAATTTTGAGTACAACATTGAACTTTGGACCATGTGTACTGTTTTTTTTAAAAAAAACATCTGTTAATGTTATGCTTCATTCATCTTGATTGTGTCCTTTTGGCGTATTTGTTATGCAACTGGAATGAAATTTTGACCATGATGTAGTTCTGCAAACAAACATTAACGATGGTATTGCCAGGTGACCTTTTCATCAACTTTTCAAAGCTACAGCATTAAGATGAATAATTATGTTTGGAAAATAAATATCCAGATAGATATTTGGTTTGAAGCATTGTCTAACTGTCCTCACCTAAGAGTGTTCAAATTATGCTCCTATATTAAAGGTTAGGTTCCGATGATTTCTGTGTTTATAAGAGAAAGGACTTAGTTCTATACTTGCAGCAGACCGAACAATGTCACCGTGCATCAGCACTTTCAGTGCTTTGATTATCTTTGTCGTGAAAGTCGCTCATCCGTACATTATGCGCGACTAAGAAACAACTGTAGTGATTTAAATTCCGATTTGTTTTACAACCACGTTGGAGACTCGCCGCTATGTACACTTTGTAAAGTAAACGAAGATGTTGAACATTTCTCTTTCCGTTTTACACTTTTCACAGAACAACGATTACATATTTTTAGAAACACAAGACAATTCCACCCATTAAGCAGAGCTAAATTGGTTGACAGCGTTTCCGGAAATCAGAATGTCTTTTTCTTCAGAAAAGTTCAATGTTTCATCAAAATACTCATCGTTTTCAGTAACAAAATCAGTAGTAGTTAGGAGCTGACTTCTATATATCCCTCTTCTTTCAATAATTCTTTACTATTTTGCTGTAAAAACATCTTTGCTTGGTAACTTATTTGAGTGGCTGATCCGTGGTTTAGTAGGAAAACACTTGACTGTCGATCAGGGGTCGCAGGTTAGATTCCCCGCCGCACTACTAAATAAATACTTATCGTCTTCAAGGAGGGACGTTAAATAAGCGTATCGTGTGACAGTGCTATACACGTGTGCACGTTAAAGAATCAGGGTAGCTCTAACAAGGGTCACACTCTTCATGTGCACTATGCTTCAAAACCCTAATATGACAATCTTATCGGAGCTCCCACGAATTGGCCTTGCCCTAGTGCGAGTATAAATAAACACACACCACTTAATTTAATTATAAGAGAGCGCGGTAACTGATGTTGGCATAATTCGTGGCCTAATCCCTTTGCACGTTTGATAAAACATTGAATATTTCAAAAGATAAATAAACCTGTTTACGTTGTATTGATTATTACATTGTATATTCATGCAATAAAATATAATTAAATTAAGTGCAGCGCGTCATCGGCGGAAATCGATCGACGATATAGTGGATGGTGTTGAATAAGACATGGAAATGGATGTAACATATTGACAAAGAACGTGTGAATGAAAAAAAAACATTGCGTAAGCTGGTTGCCCCGTATTGTGTCGGAAGAAAATGTGAAAACACGGATAGAAGCATCTGAGAAATTTCTACAGTGATGAAGAAAGGAAGGTGGTCAATTCTAAATGTCGTATCATTACCACGGATGAAAACTAGGTGAAGTTTTTGGCGCCGCACTGAAGTGCGCGCTTATTATGGAATGGGAATTTATTTTAGTTACTGGTGGGAACGGTTTTTAATTTGATTGACAGTTGGGTTTTATTGTTATTTTATTATGATTAAAAATGCAAATAGATGGCGATTGCATGGGTGTTAAAAATGCTTTTTATGGTTGAATAGATTGTCTTCAATTAATCTTCAAAACATTATTATTTTGGAAGAACGACAAATAAGTTTAATAATTGTTCCCGATTCGTTTACGTTTTCCGATTGGTAACCTGTAATCATGTGCCGGAAATGTAAAATGTGAGGACCGGTAATTGTTTGAATGGGAATAATTATGTTTTATTTTGTTTTGTTTGTTTACTGCATTGATAAAGCATAAGGTAAGCTATTTTCTTTAATTTAATCGATATCGGAATAAAATGTTCACCTAACTTTTTTTGTTAATGTGTTGAAAGTGACATTAGTAAAATTGCATTACGATTGTCCCCAAGTTGTTTTATTCTTAGAACACTACACAGTGCGCACAAAACGATTGGTCGAGTAAGCCAAGTGATAGATGTTTTCGCGGGAACTTCCTAAATCTTACGCTTTCATTTATTCAGTTTAAATAATAACGGCTTTTAAGGATTATTGTTTTCATATAGATTTCCTGTTATATATTTGTCACTATTTATGTTTGCAACTTTCAGACGAAATGATAATGTTTATTAAAATACTTCAAAATTTGTTAAATTGTTATTCCATATCACCCCTTCATGATGAATCCCCAATATTAAAAGAGGAAACTTATTCTTCCCTTCAAGTTGAAATTCCAGCATGCTGACGTGCCCCCCCCCCCCTCCCCATGATAAGAGCTGCAGTGTACAAGAACAAAATCTCAAAACTCTATTAAAGCGAACTGCAGAGTTATTCCCTTTGTATTTTTTCCTGTCCGGAGCATAACTAGAAAACTACTTTTTGGAATTTCATTAAACATCATTCAATGGTAAAGCACAACAACTGGGAAGTGCAGTGCACAATGACTATATCTGTATTTCAGCTAATAACAGAATAATTGCCATTTGCCACTTTTTCTTGACCAGAGCATTTCTTTAAAACTACTTTTGGTATTGCAATAAAACTTGTATATGGATAGGTGGCAATGACAAAAAGTACAGTGCACAAGCACCCTAATTCTGGCATGTTCATTAATGTACCAATCCTAATGAAATTTCAACTTGAAACTCTTTAATGCTTTAGCTTATGTTGTTAAGCAGAATACTACAAATATTTTGAGAATTTCATGGATGCGGTTCGATGCACCATAATATGCGTGTTGGCCTTGACTATTCCTTGTTTTTCAACATTATTATAACAATTGCCTTTACTATTAAACGGCGCCCTTTGATGCTTTGCATCAATGGTCTTTCTTGTATGACCCTGAAACAAATATTGCGTCTATGGTATGGAAAAGACGATCTTCGCTTCCTTCCTACAAAGCAAGTAGATCAAAATCATCAAAAAGCATAATGTACATTTTCTTCATGGACAAGCAGGAGATGCTCCTGCAACATGCAGGACCTAACGGCAATGCATTTAATAATAGTAATAATTTTTAATTGCTTCCAGCATTTCATGTAGCAATATGATTTGGGTTCATATTCAGTTGGAAGTTAACATATGTTCGTGACAGTTTATTCCGTGCAGATACATCTCAAGAGCGCAATAAAAAAGAAACGTTCGGACTGCGATATTGAAAAATTGATCTTCCATCAGGACAATGCTCATGCATATCAGACTGAAGACACATTACTTACAATAGACTTATTGTGGCATATACTGCAACATACGCCTTATAGTCCCGAACTTGCGCCTATGAACTTTTATGTATTTCCGAGATTAAAGGTCGACCTACGAGGTCGCTGAATTGAATCTGAAGCTACGCAGCTACAAAAAAGGGTGATAGGCAGACATTTCCAACAAGCGGGTATATCGACACAGATATTTAATTGAGTTTTGAGGGCATTTTTGACAACATTGACTAGCATACACGCTCGCGTAATTCTGAATGTGAAAATTTACAGTACAATCATTTCCGAAGTAAGTGATCCGTACGATCTGAGTTATGTTTAGTTGCTATGTAAAAGTGAATGTTTTATGTGTAATGGATATTTAAATATGTACAGTCTTAAATAAACAGTACAAAGGCAGTCATGGTACGTTTTGCATTACGTATTTGGTCTTTGTTAATCTTGATTATGCTCATATTTGTAGAACTAAACTAATTGCAAATATGATATCGAAATAAATATTATTTAAACCAAAGGCAGTCATGGTACGTTTTGACTGCACCTCGTTCTATGAACCCTTTATAAAGGTCATTTTGAATAGCACAGTTGATTGTCGGACGAATTTTGTTTGCTTTCTAAAAACCTTAAGAGGAGAAGTAAAATGGTCATGTCAGTACAATATACAGACAGGTATAATTGTGTAAGTCTATTTGCATTACCGATATTTGCGTTTCCATGTGGCATGTAGTATCGCACATTTCGTACACTGTTTTTTAATGTGACAATGACGTACAAATGTATGAATACATGTGCCGAACCAACATATAATCCGTCTTTTGATTCATTGATTCACAGAATGAATACTGTATAATAGTTACATTTCATTATAAACAATAGTTAAAATAAGAGTGTAAATAAATTCAAGTTAATTGGTAAGTGAATTCTAGTTTAGATTTTTAATTCAGCATGAAGGAACCAGAATTATTCCCGTTTTAGCAAAGAAAACACAGCATCTTTTTTGAGGCCGAAAACCAGTTCAGGGGCTTTTAAAATAGTAAACGATCACCTATGCTATCCAATGTCCATTTATCTAGACAATTCATACTATACACGATGATGTTTATCAAAACTCTATCTTTAACGTTCGGGAAGTAATTTAACAAAATATTCTGACATTTCAAGACATTGTCCCAGGAATTAAAAGATTGGTTTTTATTTTTTCTAAAATAATACGTAATACACTTTCGTCACCGCGACAACATAAAGCCACATAATGATTCAAACTCACATCATAACTATTCCAAACGGTTTTTAACGGCTAAAAACTCCGTTTTAAAATGATTTAGTACAGTAATTGCCAAAAGGTCATTTAAAATCTTTATAACCTCCATTGTCCATTGCATTTCCCTACATGGTATGAGTTCTTCATCGTATTTATCTAGTGATTTTTTTAAAACTTTTTGTGTGAATGGGACCAGGGCTATGAAAATAGCGAATTGTGATTTTACCATAATATATTTCAAACAAAGAAACAGATATACAAGCGACAGGTGTATGTTTATTCTTTGCTAAAAACACTTTGGGTACTCGTTTGTATAAACATTTCTTAAGCAAATAATTTAAGAGTAACTAAAAACAAGAGAGTTTCTAATAACAACATAACCCTAAACATTGTGTTACATTGAAAGTCTACTAAATCATTAATACATGTGTCTGGCTTTCATTGCTTTTAAACTGTATTCTGAAGCTTCTTTGTAAACAAGTGTATGAAATCAGACTAAGCTGGTTTCCTAACTATCAGTTTATTGTTCCAGTTGGGTCATTCTACATAGCACACACATAAGCCAGTCCATTATAAACGATGTTACGTATACACCTTCCATTGATAAATGGTCTCAAATCGGTGCAAGGTATACGTGTCCACAGAAAATTTGTTCTAAAATAGAACACGGAAATAAAATTTCTAAAAACGCAAAGTGCCCTGTCCATTTTACGTCCAATGTTTGTGAAATATGTATACGTTTCGTGATTGTAAATTGGATCGAAATTTGGGCCGGCATGGCAGTTTTCAACATAAACCTTATCATCGCAGATCTCGTTGAAGCCAACCGTATCATTATTACCATCACCATCAAATTTGATAGAATGAATTTCGTCTTCATCGGTTAAAACAAAGTAGCATTTCATACTAATCTCATTACAACAGCTGTCGTGAAATCCATATTCATATTCATTACAATCACTCTCCGTCCAAATGTTATAATAATATTCGTCCTCATCGTATTTGTCATAGTAGTTTTCCTCATAATAATCATCAACACAGTTCTCATTGAAGTAATCCATATCTTCAATACAATCAATATCCAACCCATTGTCATAATAATATTCGTCCTCATCGTATTTGTCATAGTAGTTTTCCTCATAATACTCATCAACACAGTTCTCATTGAAGTAATCCATATCTTCAATACAATCAATATCCATCCAATTGTCATCATGATATTCGTCCTCATCGTATTCGTCATTGTAGTTTTCGACATAATATTCATCAACACAGTTCTCATTGACGTAATCCATATCGTCAATACCATCAATATCCATCCAATTGTCATCATGATATTCGTCCTCATCATATTCGTCATTGTAGTTTTCCTCATAATAATCATCAACACAGTTCTCATTGAAGTAATCCATATCGTCAATACAATCAATATCCATCCGCCTATTACAATGATTTCCGTCCTCATCATATTCGTCATTGTAGTTTTCCTCATTAAACTCTTCATCGCAACCCTCATTGAAGAACCAAATAGTTTTCTCTTTAAAAAAGAAAATAGTCGTTTTTTTATCAAAACTTCAATATATATGCTTACATGTAAAATATAAAGATTGTCGAATATTTTTTCTTTGATATTATTCGTCAAGCTGACAAAATCTCCACGCAGTAGATATTGGCGAATAAGGAAATATGTTTAAATAAGTTTTGTTTAATACGTCCTTTTAACTTTTACATCGTGTATTAAGTTGCTTAAAACCATTATACCTCGGAGGCTTTTCATTTCGGGCGGCACCAGGCCGAGATTCTTTTTCACCAGGACGTCGATGTCAGCTTTCACGTTGTTCAGCCCACATGACTG
This sequence comes from Mya arenaria, assembly GCF_026914265.1. NCBI lineage: Eukaryota > Metazoa > Mollusca > Bivalvia > Myida > Myidae > Mya > Mya arenaria. The sequence goes on along the minus strand of NC_069129.1, from coordinate 24,071,644 downwards.
GCCAATTATTACCATTGACTGATATGTACATAATAGCATGAAAATTTGATAGATGCATTATTAACTTCAACAGTATATTACACAATTGAAAGTTACCGTATGATCGCTTCGAATATTAGTAGTGCTATATTAACTTACTAAACGTTAATAGCAACTTAAGAATGGTGATCAAGACCATGTGATTAAAAAAAATGTCCCACAATAAAAAAAGACTGACAAATAATACTGAGCATGACAAGGAGTATTTACAAAACTTACATTTTCAAGCAAACTCCAGTTACCATCGAACTCTTTTTTGTCAAGATAAGCAACATACTTATGCTGCATCTGAAACATTAAATCACGAAAATGCGCATGTTAAAACAATTTTGGCGAACTTTCAGTGGTGCAGATATATACATACAATGCAATTAAACATAATCCAATTCAACTACAATACATAATGTAAGTATAAGCAAAAAATCAAAGTACATCCAACGATTCAATGAACAGTTAGTTATAGCACAGTTAAACACCGCCCACTAGCATTGGCCTAACAATATCCTGATTTCTAGAATCGCTAAGGTAAAAGTATTAGGTAATCCCGATGGACCAGGAAATAAAGTACTCAACTATCATGTTCGTTATAAAAGTTAATTCGGTAACAACTAAAACTATTCATTTTTATAGCATTTTAAATAATATTGTGAAGCATAACATTATAATTTCGGTATAAACACCGTATTATTGCATAAAATGTGTGTTTTTGGTCCGTTATCGTGGTGTGTTAAAACGCAAAAGCCCGGTCGTTATCGCTAGAAAACGTGCATTATTCAGTAAACTCACGTGCCGTTAATGACCGGCTTTTTGTTTTACATAAGCGCTTTCAGGGCTCGCATCATAACAATGGCAGCTGAGCGTACTGGTTTCTGACCGAAAGTGGGTCAATGATGCCAACTTTTGCACAAAAACAAATGTTAGCTTATATAGCTGTATGCAAATATCAACAATTTAAAATAAACCGCATCTAACTTACATATTTTCTTCTGAGTTTTCTTTTCCTAGCAAGCTGATGTGTGTTTACTAGATAGTATTTTTGTTTTTACTATTTGTTTGCTTTAAAAGCACTAAATTTAGTCCAAAACGTTCAACTCCCCCGATCTTTAGTTATTTCTGTCGATTTTATTCAGAACAAACGACTTATATGGATTACATAACGTCGTATGCAATGAACAAAGAAATTTGAAAAAAAGTTCTCTGATGCTAAAGATGCTGTACATTTTATCAAGAACATGATTACAATTTTTTCAGGCTTAAATAAGTTGTCAAAACAAATAAAGGTTAGAGTAGGACTATATCGGTAATTAATCGATTACCCAATCGATTTCCCAATAATGCCCTTTAAATGGTTTACAACCCTCGTGCTACACACTCGGGCTGGTCATCTTGCGGGCCTTTGCAGATGGTAACGACCTAAAAAGGTGTATTAACCCTATATTGGTTTAAACGTATTTAAAGTACTTAGTCCATAGAATACCTTGTTTCGAAGATTCCTTATTCGTACGATGTTTGCAATGTCTGGATGCATATTGTTAAATATTTTGTTGTTATCGCTTTCTTTCCAAATAGGATGTTTTGGATGCAAGTTGCAGATGTGTCTGAGCAGAACAATCAGCAGACTAACGTCAAACTTTTTTGAGTCTGGATTAGAATTAAGCAGACAGTGTTGGTGCTTTGAAATTATACCATCTTTCTGTAATTTATCGATCGCGCGTTTGTAGTTTCTCAGTTCATTGAGCAGATTGTTCGGGTGTACGATAGAGTCGAACTTGGCTCTAAGGACGTCGCCAGCCTTCATAACAAGAAGGTGGAGGCGCAGGTAGTGCTGCTCATTCTGGGTGGTCTCGTCAACCGACTTCGGCGTCACTGCAGTCGCCATCCTGAAACATAGCAATCTGGTCACTGTATCATTTTATTTGTGAAATATAACACAAACAAAACAGATCCCTCGGTAAATTTACATTTACATAATTATCCTTCATACAACTATTTCGAATTTGGCAATGGTTTATGATAGGGCTTTTTTCAACTACATACCAACGCTGCTGGTGATAATAACATAACAGCAAACCTATGCAATATGACCTATGTTAATGACAAACATAGCAAATGCTAAAGCAAACAGATGCACAAGTAAACAAACACAGTTAATATAGTTATTACAATATTGGTTTGAGGTACGTTACCGTGCGACAACCGAACACATCATTTGGCGAGGAGTCGGTTTTAAACCCTGACACTGATCCCGCCATTTATCAATACAAACAAAAAGAACTATCTTCAACGCAGACTACACAAATTCGGAAGTGACTACTCTGTGTTACAGTGTTTTATATTTATTAACACATGCCAGTGAATCAATACATTATAATCATTTGCTTCTTTTCCTTCTTTGTTGGTAACATGCTGGATCTACTTGATCTACATTTTTGTTTACATTTTCACCGCATTGATCATACACCTACGCAATCGGAACTCCTCGGCTAGTATCAAGATATGGCCTCGGATATAATACGGGTCGTAAGAAAATAGTCCATCATGGCCGACCAAGAAGATGTTCAAACAACCAAGAGATATGTTAGTCCAAAGACAGAATGAGGAGCGAACTTTTACCACTTATTTGTGTGTAAGTGCTATTTTTTATACTTATTGTATTTTAATAAAATATAAAAATAGTTTTAAAAGAGCCCTAATGAGAAACTAATTGGAAATGTCATTAATTCTTAGTGGGTGGGGTAAAGTCTTCTTTCATTTGACAGATTCTAATATAGTAAATAACAATTTTGAAGCTCCAGTGATCAGTGGCAAAAAATAAGAAAACTAATACTCTATTTGATTTTTTTTTTAATAACAAATAAGTCTGAATCTGACTTTACTTAGATCGATAATTGGTTCGACTTTCTTTCTCAGTGTATTTATCTCATACATTTCATATCATTAACTTTAATTTTAATTATTATAATTAAAATTTACATTCTTTTAACCAAGGATGTATGGTTTAAATGTCCGTGAGTGTTGGTATCGAACAACTTAATGTAATGGCACAATTGAATGCCTCGGCCTGCTCACTAATATAGTTCTCTAAATAAATTTGATCTTCATTCTATTGGTTTAACAAAATGAGTTTGAATGCATAAACCAGCACACATTTCTTTCAAGACTAAATTCTATGATATCCACCAGTGGTGGTGATGCAGAAACATTGAAAAATGCTGACATTTTTACTGTGCCAATGAAATGCAGACATTTAAATTTTAATCTTATTGTCATTTTCAGAGAAGAGTATGGTACCAGGGGTACAGCTGACTCTGATTCCCGGCTTCTTCTAATGAAAAAAAGGCAGATGAGGTAATGGTTGTGCTATTTTCGAAATTCGGACAATAATTTAACAGTCAAGTATCCTATTGGTTTAAGCCCAAAAGTACCTGCATGTTTGTACAATTAACCAACAAGGATTGACAGTATTAAAATATCAACATTGTTACAATTTATCTACAATTTGTAGATAAATTAAAACATGATAACAATTTCATTTCATATTTTTTTAATTTACCAGTAGTCCAGAGCTAAGAGCTGCTCTCTCACAGATTGACAGTTCTTCTTGGTCATTCTTCAAAAGCCCAAAGGAGTAATTAAATTAAATTTACACATATAATTATATGGCTTAAAGCAATAGCAAAAAAATATTTTCCAAACAATTGAAATCTGTTCTATTATGTGTGACCTTATATGACTAGTTGGAGGAATTTTTACCAAATTTTCAAACTTATATATGAAAGACTGTGATCTGATATTATGTCAGCAGTCTAATATCACTGGTTTCCATACATTTGCACAATAATTGCCAATTGGCTCGTTTAAAGGTAAAAATAAAAAAGGTGTCAGAACAGTAAAACTGTGAGGATGCAGCTTTAAATTGGTGTTGCACTTAATGTTTTGTGAATACTTTTCTGTTGTTGTACCGGCTTTTAAAATAATTGATCTGAAAATAAAATTCCTATTATTGTTGTATTTTCTGTTTTCTATTTCAGCCACTGGAATCCGAATGTAATCAAAAATGCCATTGTATGAGGATTGACCTGCAATGCATGGAAATCATCTAACACAACTGCAACGCCTACCTTGGAAAAATGAGTGCAAGATGGAAACAAAGCATTCAGTGGAACATCTTGTCATCTCGAATATTTGATGACTTACATACTGATGTGAAGTTGAAGATAAAAGTCATCTGTTGGTCCGTGATTATTAAATAAATCCGAACATATATTTTAAAAGGGTAATATGGTAAAGGATATATCTACGCTTTAAGTGGTTTTCCTATATTATGGAGGGAAGATAACTACAAAAACAGAAACAGCTCGCATCGGCAGACCAAATAAAATATTTTGTTCAGTTCAATTTTTAAGACTTCAGAAAATCCGTTAATAGGGCACATCCTTGCAAATGCCATATTGTAAACTGGGCTCTTTAAAAAGTGAAAAGGTGAAAGTGGTCTAGAGGATAAGCCTCAAATTCAAGGTTGTGAGTTCAAGACCTCCAAGATACTTTCTCTTGACCTCAGGAAAAGGATGTCCATACTTGTTTCTACTTAGGCAACAGACTTAAGAGTGATCTTGTAAGCTTCCATAGCAATCTGATAAGGCATAAAATAAGATACTAGCTGACTTGCAAACAGTTTTTCCATTTGTTTTGATTTATTTTTCAGTCTGTTGGAATGTTTATTAGAAGTGATGCGCATTGCTTACTGCAAGCACAATTTATTTTCTTTATTAAGTTAAATTTAACGAACACGTAACATGACTTGTGATTTTACAGATGCATGTTTATTTCGTTGATTGTATGAGTTTATTTTCTCAAATGATGTAATAAAAGTTATTCTGAATGACTGTCCTTTTTTGTTTGAAGAAAATGTGTTGAGGTTTTGGCATAGCATAGTGTCATCATCATCATCATCATCATCATTGTTGTGAACAAATAAAACATTCAAAACAATGTAATTAAAACCAAACTGTCAAGCCAAGTACTCAAAGAGGCACAAGGATATTGCTAAAGAGACCAGTAATACATTTAGACAAATAAAATGCAAAGAAAGATCTATAATTCTGACACATGGTAATGCTTTAAATAGTCCTCTCATTGTGTGTTTATGGTTAAAGTGGAGACATACAGTATTTTTTATAACGAAGACTTAAATTTGTATGGCAACTTAAAGCCATATATGGGGATTAAACGCCAGAAATATTGTGAAGTCTCCCAAAAGACTCAATGCACTTAAAAGGGCTTGGCACAGAAATGAAAGTAAAAATGGGAGCAAAACCTAATTTATCATTAATTTTACATTGGATTGCATACAGATGGCTCTGTTATTACTTGACTAATATTAAATATAAAATTAAGAGACATGTTGATCCAAACTGTAATTATTCTTGTTTGCATTTTATGGAGTTGGACATAAAAAGAGTCATTTGGTGAAGAGTGATCTAAAGGCTAATTATTCAAAATAGATTAAGTATTATTGAAAAAAATCTGGTATACATTGCTGAAAAGCTTAGTAACCTGGCTAAATATTTGTTTAAGGCTTTTATTTACAAAAAAAATAAATCAGTTGAGTATCTTATCAGTTACTCTTTTGGTGTTGTTGTTTTTAATAAAAAATGACAATTTACTCAAAGATATTGAGACTAATAATTATAGATTAAGACAAATATAATGTGTAAGGAAACTTGTAATGAATGGGTTTATCCACAGCTTAGGAGGTAATGTGAAGCATGATCTGCCTTGAACAAATACAATTTTAAGACAAGTTCTGTCAACTTAGTGCACCAGTCAATTGTAACCCCCCCCCCCACCCCAGGTCCGGGCGAATACTGTGGTTAACCCGGGGAAATGGGCCGTGTTTTTACCTATCAGGTGGCCCTGCAGTACTGGGTGAATGCGGTGGTTTTATCTTCGCTTAAAATATAGAGGGGAATGGACCTTACCTAGAGTCCCTGGGTGTGGGGGCATTTGGCAGGGATTTTGCCATTGGATCGTCCGCGCAGGGTGGGGATTTTAGCCGGGGTTGGCTGTATTGAAAGTCAAAGTCCCCACTATTCCCCAGACCGGGGGGGGGCGTGGTTACAATTGTCTGGTGCATATCCACATGAACGTTGTACTGGTACTCTAACAATTGAACTTACTGCGTGGATAGTCACCGCCCCACCCCAACCCCACAGAACTGTTTACACAAAAAAAATCTGCAGCCCAAACCCAACAATGCTGAAGGAAAGGCATGCATAGATTTCAGCTGGTAAAGCTGACTGGGTGCCAAGCTCACACCCATCCTACCACAACCCACAAAACTCTGCACAATGCAATCAATGATTTTACAGAATAGTAATGTTGTTTTAATGGCAAGGCATGGTGTGAAAAATAACTTTCTGTGTGCTCACGATTTTTCTAGAGGAAATAGAGTGCTTCAACTATAAGGAAACATCTAAATATTCATAAAACGAACATTCTTTGAGGTTACAATAAATATTTTCTCTTAAACAAGCACATTTAATTTAACACAATCCATTTCCTTGTTGTTACAATGGGCCTTCTTTACGCGGATTGAAAACGGTGTTAATCGCCGGCAGCCGCATCGCACTTTCGTATATCCTTACTACTATTTACGAGGTCTATCTCGAAGCTTGCCGGAGATGGCCGATTGCCTTGCGTACTTTTATCGAATACATATAGTGGTTACGTTCAATCATTTTCATTTTTCTTGCAATAAAAAAACGTAACTTTTTCTAATATTGTTTAATTTTAGGTACACAAGTTGAAATTTCATCCCATATATGATGTTGTTGGTCGTATTACACTAGAAATGAGTGTTATTTCGCGTGCGAATCGGTGGATTCACTACAGAATATATATAAAAATTCACGGGGAAATAGTTCTACCCTTTTGAGGACATAAGAAAAAGTACAAACCTGAGTTATTTCCGTTGCGGTGTGGTAAACTTTAATGTCTTCCTATTGCATTTAATGAACTTTGTTTAAATATTTCTTATAAAAGGTAGTGCATCCTGTTTAATATAAATATATTTACTATAGTGTAGTGACAAACCGAGAGCGAAACTAAGCTTTAAAATGAATTATGTAATTCATATAAACCACTTCGACTTCCTCAATGTCTAAACGTAATCGATTTGAGATTTTCGGAAATTCCAACTTTCGTTTTACTGATGGAAGGAGACAACTTCAGCATTGAAGTCTAAACTGAACCGTAATGATCTCCCCTCATACTATACCAAAAGGTCCACTTTGTTCTTCTACGTAAATGATTAATAAGCACTGCTTATACTTCCTTTCATTAAAAAGAAATCAAATAAAATAGCCGATTAAAGGTTGATAAACAAACCTAGTGTTTTACATAGTAAATAATATATACTCTGCTGTTTGTGGAGTTTTGTGCTGTTGTTCCATTTTTCTAGTTTGTGAATTTTTGTGTTTGTGTTCTATGTCTTTGGCGTTTACCCAGTGCCATTAAACGATGTTAATGTTTAAACGTTTGGTTACTGAGCTTGTTTCTGTAGTTTTTCACATAATAATTTATTTTTAATATTCCGCCGACCTGTGAATGTTTAACAAAAATACCTCTATTTGTCGCGAACTTATTAATATATATCTATGCATCCGTATTTCCGCCGACGATGTATTTTTCGGTCTTTTCACCATGTTTAAAATGGAACTCCTTAAATCAAATGTTAATACTTATGAATTGTAAAGAAAATGGCGGTCTATAATGAGGGAAAGTCAATTTGCGCCTGCGCAATAGTTAAATGGAAATCTTTCCTGTTTCGAAGGAGCGAACACAAGCGTGATTTCCTCATGTTCATGTTGATGTCACAATTTATATCTATATAACCAATCGTCTTGTTTTATTTGATCACAAAGTCACGTGAAATTTATACGTGACCCGTTCCCGAAAGAAAAGAGAAAATAATCGGCCCGAATATAGTAAATTTTAAACTACATGTATATAAATAAGCACTTATGTCTACGTCTGTGTCTAGACTAGGAGGTCATAAATGAGTGCAATAAATATTGATGCCAGTAATCAAATGCGGTGTTAAATGTATTCAATGATTCAAATTGCATAATATGTAGAAAAGCACTATCATTTGTGAAAAAAATGATCAAATTTCGAAAAGTCACGTTCATCTGTCACAGTCTTTGCCTTAATCTAGATGTACTTTCGTTTTGGTTAAAAGCCGTAAACGCCCTTTGAATGGTTATTATTGAGCATTAGTTTGTATTTAACATGAACTGAAGAGTCATTGAAATGTTAGAAGTTACGACGGGTGTTCAAAATGATTGAATATTGCCCACTTAATTCGGTACAGTTGAAATAGGGTTCATATGAGTGTATATATTCCCTTTAAATAACGAATTATTGTAATAAGAGTACAATAAGTAATAATATCATTGATGCTGTTGTAGTAATTCTTGTCATTTTTTTCAATTATATTAGTTCATGATACTATGAAATATCGCATTGCCTTGACGGGCCTTTGCAGTAATAAAAACGTATATGTATATATTTACAACGAGTTTCACTTGTTCGTTCCTCTTAAAATAATTTAAAATGGTCACTACTCGAACTCACACATGGGTATTGTCACTGGTAACATATTTACTATGCGATATTTCAATACATTGAAATAATTTGAGGTATGTGTGAGGTATGGTGATAGCAACAGTTCTTTCTCAAACAATCAAAGGGCGTAATCCCACAACAAATAAATGCAAAATTACAAAATTAATTTTGTCACAGGAAGCCTGTGAATATCGAACCTGTTTTCGAGTTAGAGCCAATGTTTATGATTTGCAAGACAATGCCAAGGCTATGCCGATACCATGCCGTTTTTGGAAATAAACAACAAAATACTTACTGATTATATATGAATCTACTATAGATATTAAGGTGACATAATGTCAAGTCAATTCAGTTAATTTAATAAAAATATTAAGATGTATAATTTTGATATTTAGTTAGGTTGACACCTTACCTTTTTATAACAAGTATTGGTATTGAAAGTAGTAACAACACATACACAATATCATTTGGACATTGATCCGTGCAAGTGCCCAATTAGGGCTCCTTTCCCGTGAATTTCCATATCTTATTAAGATACCTTTTATACAGAGACCACAGACTAGGAATATCGTACGGTACGATTCAATCTCCTCTGATCACATATCTGACAATTATACTACCAGTTGTAACAATCCTGCTGCCAGCTTTAAGCAGTAGCATCCTTCAGCACTTTCAGTGTTTTGATTAATCACGGATTTTTGTTGTGTAGTAAGTACACCGACCTCAGGATTCAGTACAGACTGTACCCCGGTTTCATAGGCAACATGGTTATTGTGTACGTATAATACCAAAGTGACGTCGGTTGGAGACCATTCATAAGAGCGGGGCATGGAGCCCGTGTGTATCTGAACTGATTGCAATTCTTGCGCGTTACCGATCGACGAAAGTTTGATCAAAATAAAAATCATGATTACCAAAATAAGGAACACTAGATATTCACGCCGTAAGCCTTCCAAACAAGTACATGTAAACACATGTAAGTGTTTCAATATATATATAAGATGCTCTTTAAAAATACAGTCACGCATTTTATTTGGTAACCCAAACAATACTAACATCGACATAGCTTTGCCCTGTAAGCTCTTCTAATATTTCGTTTTCGATCTTTTAGTGGGGTGGGAATGGGACACATTCATTGAAGTCAGACACGTTTGTACTAATAAGTATATAATGCATTAGTAGTACATTTTGTAAAATAATTAAAGTTCAAGTTTAATACATATCATATGCATGTACTATTATTGTCTTATGTAGACATTATAGTAAAAACAGAATACTTCAAACGTCATTACGAAATTATGCATTATTTGAGTTATTTTGTAAGATGTTTTCTAGTATTGTAACGACCTCGCATAGGTTGGGTTAATTAAAATCTAAGTCCCGTATAACGTTTAGCGATTTATCTTTTGTAACAACCTTAAACAATTGGCTGAACGTATTAAATAACAGCTCATGTAATTACAACTTGAAATCATATCACGAAATTATAAGCAGGCGTCCGCACTTATTTGTAAACAACTTATTCGTGCACAGCCAGTGTTAAACTATATTGAAATACACTGCTTTAATATTTACTTCTACTATATAGATAGGCAACAATTCAACAATAGCGAATAAACATTCGCTTCCATACTATAGAACTGGCAGTCTCCCTTTAATAATCTTTACTGCAGTATATAATATACTGTATAAAATAAATCTTCATAAAAAAATCATTCAACTGTTTTATCAAATTGTCTTTAAAAGAATTCTCTTAATTCCATATACAGTTATTTAAATGAGTTGCTGTTTTATTGTTAGAAATAAAGTATTTCGTTATTTACTGTTTTTCCTTTAAAAGTTTTGAATATTTTTTGCAATGACTGCCCAACGTGACCTCTCTCTACGAAAGTTAAAGCAAGAATGCCATTTCCCAGCAAATTCCAGGTACTTGGCCATAAACTGGCCGAAAATGGGCCGAAAATTTGCCGGGTCGTTTTCTGGCCTGTGTCAAAACAGAGCTGCCCATTTTCGGCCAACAAACGGCCAAAAAAACGGCCAACTCTCGACTTGACACTTGGCCGTCGGCCAATAAACGGCCAAAAAACGGCCAACCCCGCTGCAGCAGAAACAGCGGCGGCCATATTGGATTTATATGAAAAACAAATATAAAATTCTATAATTAAAATAAGTACTTCATCACTAACCGAATTAACTAGCTTTCTTGACATCACAGATGCTATTTGAATAAAGGAGAATACACCGGATGTTACGTAAAACCGAGGATAAAAATGGCTAACACATGTTTTGATTTCAACACGGCAAGAAAAATGTCTTTTAACTGCCGAAATCAGTGCAAGTATGTTCTCATAAAATAACAACTTCACTCCTCTAATGATTACGCATCATACTGCGACATAAATAAGTAAGTAGAATTGAATTTAGTAATGAATTTCTATAAACAATGTGATTTCGAGGCATCCCTGTCAGACCAAAATATCTTGCTATTAAAATACGCAGAAAATTGGAAGTATGTGTGAATAATCAAAAATGCACAAGGTTATGCATTAAGTTGCTATGTTCACTGTAGCCAAATGAATGAAATTTTGCAAAGCATATTGATCATAAACAAGGATACCACGGTGCGGACGCCTACATTGGTAAGTGAACTAGTAAACAGAATACATGTACATTCATAATTAAAACTATTGTCATATGGGGTCGTTTCAGTATTAGTTCCGTTGTGCACTATATCCATGCATTGGAATAAATAATGCACCAGTCAATTGTACCCCCACGACCCCCCGGTCCGGGAGTATACCGGGGAAAGTCGGGGGAATGGCCGGTGTTTTAACCTTCTAGGGGGCCCCGCAGTGCCGGATGAATGTGGTGGTTTTGTCTTCACGCCACATAAAGCGGGGAATGGGCCTTACCTAGGGTTTCTGGGGTTTGGGGGCATTTGACGGGGGGTTCACCAGCAGTTCGTCCCCACAGGGCGGGGATTTTGCCCGGGCTGGGCTGGACCGAATGTCAAAATCCCCGCTATTCCCCGGACAGTGGGGGGTGGGGGGTGGGGGTGGCATGGTTACAATTGACTGGTGCATTATTTATTCCAATGCAGTGCACAAGTCAGGGGTCTTTTATGATATGTTTATCAAATTCTATAGATATTGTTGTTAACATTATGATACAAATATACTATTTCATAGTTAAGTTCATTTATTTATTTATGATAAGTACATCAAACTCTAGGTACAGATGCTATTTATGTAATACAATTATACTTGTTTGTAGTTTACTTGTTCGCTATATGTATGTGTACACGTAAGCCATTATATTTGATGAATTTTATCACGGGTCATGTTGGCCTATTTCAAATATATATTGTGTGATATATTTCCTTGAATAAACGTTCTTCTTCTTCTTTATATAAACCTTTGTCTTAATTAATAAATTAATAATGGCGAAAGATTCAGAGTGAGGGGTGAAAGTTCGTGTGTTTTCATAATGGGGACATGATGTCAAAATCAGTTCGTTTCATAAGTGATTCTAGATTCCCGCATTAATTGCGCTCAAGTATATTAATGCATGTGTACGAGTATAACAATTTCCTGCAGAAGCCATTGATACAACCATGGGTGTCAATTCCTTACGTTTTTAATTATCTATGACCGACTTATTGTATCAAAACGTTTTGCCCATGATTGAATTACCCACTCAAAAAAGCAGTTTGCCTTAAAGCTGAACTTACACATATTGAACGTTTTGACAACTTATTTATTTTTTGTCTTGAAATGAGCCATTTTTGCGAAAATCCATGGAAACAAGTTATATAAGACTGCTGACAAAAAAAATAGTCGCAGATTTTTGAATTTAAGTTCAAAAATTGATGTTTTATGCAGTTTTCTTAAACCGTTAGTAACGGTTTAAGCCATAAAACAGTAATTTTAACACTGATACAATAAGCTTGTTAACTTGGTTATCAGTGTAAAACTGGTCATATCACAGGTTTTATGAATTATTGTTGAAACGGCGTGCCATACATTTAAACTGCTTTGTTGTTGCTCATTGTATTAAAATGTCGAGTCTTTTGTCTGTCCCTTTAAGCGGATTTCGTTTGAGTGTAATGTTACAAACTGTTTGACCAAAAGCAATGCGTGATATGAAATAAGAAAACTCCTTGATGTCTCTGCTCCCGGATAAGAATAAAGATAATAAAGCAGGAGCTAAGCGTAACACAAACAAACACCTGAAACGTTAAACTAATTTGAACTAATGTGCATCGATTTTAAAACGATTACCACGAAAATGGTCCGTGAAAAAATATGACGAACACATGTTTTTCAGTATGTTTGGGTGTTATGGGGGAGAGCTATGCGTTTCCATAGCTTTCACATCGCTGAAGATAGGGTTAGTGTTTATTTCAGGTTCTTTAAATTCGAAAAAACACACGATTTTATCTGATACAAAAGGTATATAAGTGGGTTTAACCTTCTATCCCCCTGCATACCAAAAACTCCTTCATTTTCTCTCGTATTCTGCATATAACAATAACTGTATTCTGTAAGTCTAATTTTTTACCAAATCATGCCAAATCTTTAGTTTCGGTGTATCATGTGTCATGTTTACTCCATAAAAATCGTTAAGTGCAACTCTGGATTGTGCCTTTTAAAACCATACGTTGAGATATAATATGTACTTAGATACCGATACCATATCTAGACTATGTGCATGTCTTAACTCGTCTAAAGAATTGATTCAATGTATTATACTATAAGTTTCTAGTTGCATGCCTGTTATTTCTATAAAGAAAAAAAAACGTATTCATATTCGTGTTATCAGATGAAGGAAGTCAGTCCTGTGTATCGTCTTATATAATGATCAGTATTCTTGTTTCACCGTCAACAGCCCTCGTCCTTGTAATATGGGGCATCCTTGTGTCGATTTATTTTGCAAAGTAGGTAAATTTAAAAGAGTTCAAGTATTCTGGAAAAGTTAAAAAACATGATTATGTCGATGATGATCTCCTAATATTTCGGTTAATTCCGGTATATTATCATTTATAAAAAGCTGACTTCAAATCGTGATTGTATAAATGTCAATCTATACAGTAAAATCGGAAAAACATATTTATATAAAACAACTGACAGCATCTTTTCAGACTAAGAATAGCCAAAGTGTTCTTTCGAGTGTATCCTAATAACCATTTACTAATAAATAGTTCGGTGCATGAGGTTGTGGCGCACGTCCCGAAGTTGCGTCCCCTGTTTCACCAAATCCTGGACCTGACCCTGATTTATACATAGTAACTGCGTAAATGCAATGTTTGTACAAAAACAAGGTTATTTATTACTGGTTTCATGGACAGATATCTAATGCAAATTGGTTACTGTAAAAGCGCTAAAGGTTAGTAATTTGGCAAAACTGTTTTGTGTGTGGATTGCATCGAATGCTTTTTATTCCTCGATGGCTGTTCTCATGGCTGGTTAGGGGTCTTTCAATGCATGTAGAGATCAAGACTATACTAAAGTTTGTATTGTCTAAAGCTAGTGGGCAAAGGAGCTATATATTTGGCATGTAATATTATGTCGCTAGTTGAATTTGTTTAAAGAGCCCATGTTTTCAGGGACGGCAAATGGGCTGCAGAAATGATTTGGCAATAGATGGGACGTGCTACTCATGGTAGGCAAAAGGCCTCGTAGCAATATCGTGACCGGGTCAATAGTTGTGACTATCAATACTCATAAGTGATAGTCAACAGTTTCGTTTGGTTTCTGGCTTGGTTCATTATTGGCAGAATCGTGATTTAGCAGACTCGCGCGCTCTTAACTCGGGTATTTTTATTTCTAAGCAAAATATTGCATATGTTACAATATGATGAAGATGTACTAAGACACTTCCCCATTTGTTTCATAACAGGTTTATGAAATCGTCTAGATTCATCCTTATAATAGATTACCCCAGCGCATATGTATACAAATAGTAATTTAAATAACTATTAAGATTAATTACAATTTTACGAGACCCATGTATGGCATACACTAAAAAGCTGGGTATAGACGAAACTTTGTTATTATTACAGATGTTTATCTTTTATTTATATGTTTGTACCTAGTGCCTCATAAGAAAGGAGATATATATTTGTCAAATGTCGAATTTGTTTAGAAGCTGTTTAAATATTAATAAAATGACACTTCACAAAAACATAATTATGCACGAAAAAAAATGGCTTTCAGGGAACGCTATTTTAGGAAACACCGTTTCTGCGTAACCATCCCATCACAGCTTTGACCGATATTTTCAATTCTATGTATCAGCGTACGTGGAATGTTATTTAATATAATATATAATATTTATAGATAATGCGGTTACCTTGTCAACATGTTAATGTATGACACAATGGAATGTTTAACTGCAATACGATATCAAACAGCTTCATACAATTTAAAAAGAATTAAATTGGTTGATTCATGTTTATGATACAGTTTCAAACACTCTGTCTGACAATTATTTTTAATATCAGTTTATTTTGCTTTACTTCTTGTCTTAATTTCTCTTCAATCGTTTATTCCATACCTTGTAAGCTTATATGCGATATGACAGTTAGTACGATGATGAAAACACGACAGCACGATGCTGAAAACGCGATAGTACGATGATGAAAACACGTCAGTACGATGATGAAAACGCGAAAGATTAATTTTATTCAGTGCATTAATATTTATGAACGTTAAGTATTAAAGCATTCTTGATCGAACCAGTCAGCTTTTTTACATACGCCTTCATCAACAAAGGGCTTATCGGTTACAGTGGTAGTTTTTCAAAACACAGGCTCTGCTACAGAATTATTGACATCTGTATATTGTCTTATACACTCATTAACAGCAACACGACTATCAAACGTTAGATAATTTACAATATAGTTGAAAACGGGCAATTTTGCAATATATTTTTGTAATATTGCGTCGAAAAGTGTCAAAACGTGCACCATTTCATTGAATACTAGCTTTGACATATTCGTGATAATTATATAATAGATCATGTCCAATAGGTATGCTAAAATAAATCGGGACATGATCTGGCCATTCGTTAAATAAACCAATGGTAAAATTCTGAGCCAAATTATAATCATTTAAGCAAAATAAACACGAGGACCTATTATGGCAATAGATTCCGACATTTTAATATATTTGTATGCGTACGGAACTATTCATGACTGTAGTTTAACCGTTGTTCATTAAAGTAGCTACAGACAAGTGGAACCGATCTCCCAAATCTCTTTCGTCACATGAAGTACAATATCATTATTCATAAGGAATTATTCAAGCGACCTATTACATTTGGAAATTTTACGTTTATAGTTTACAAAATGATACGGCTTGTTTTTAGGGGATCAATATAAAGTAAGGCTCATAATGCACCAGTCAATTGTAACCACGCCCCCAGGGGGTGCATTATTGGTGCATTATACATCTTCCTTTTTATTCGTTAGTCTAGTCTGAACCTAGGTTGGTCAGTGCGGAATTTACTATTAGTTTGTTTATAAATACTAGTGTTATCATTGTTTCCGTACGGCTGGAGACTACTTCTACAGTGTGTACACCACGTGATAAATTGCGTCATAAATGCTACGATTGAAGGCAATAATTTGCAATGAATGAACCCTTTAAACAAATATTACTTTACTATGTTTTCACCATTTAAAATGAAACAAAGCGCAGTTAATGCCGCTTATGGAGCCCCGTCATTTACTGGTTATTGAAATTATTGTTGCATCCCGATTATAATGTAAATTAACGATTGAGACCAAACTATTTATATCTTGCAGACTGTTTGTATCAATATGAGTAACGAGCCCCATTTTTTTTTATCATTTTCGATGAGATAGGCAGCTAAAATTGACTTGGGTAGCCACAGTTTAATGTTATGCGAAGTAATTTGTGCCCGTCAGAAAAAAGTCTGTCAACAACACAAATTTTCGAAGGTATTTTAAACAAAGTTTTATAGTCTATAACCGAAGCGTCCCGAAATGTGAATTGACCTATGTTTTTTTGTTATCTTCTATTTAAGATGGTGTAAGTCAATATTGTTATGTTCAGGGTTATGTAAAGAGAGAGTACACACAATACGTGTTGAACTATTCTTTATTCTATTACAACTGCCAGGATGTTATGGTTTGGGCGTGGTTATCTGTAAGGATCTGGGCATGCACACACTGTACAATGTGATCATGTGTATACATGTATAACAATTTTTTTTTACAAATATCTTATACGTTTCGGTCTATCAGATTAACGCCTTTGTCTCGTGATACTCTACTGATATTTAAGTTTGCTTGCTCATGGTTAACAGTATTTATCATCATCCAATCCCAAAACACTGGGATCAACAGTAATTCGTTTAAGTTCGAGATGTGGCGAATGCATTCTCCGTCCCCCAATTCAAATGATCATAATTGTTTCGCATCATGCTAATTCTTCAAAAATCAACAGTTCCTCATGGTTAAATAGAGTGACGATTCTGGGGAAATAAAGATAGACCCTTTAACAACATGGTTATTTTTAAACTCTGATTTTATTCACAAAACATATCTGCTTCAGTGGCAATATTTTCGCTAAAAGGTGTGATTTTTTTATTAATAAAAATCCCGATTCTTCCAGATTTACGGAGATATGTTTTTGTTTGCTATGCTGATTATAAAAACGTATAACCTGTGACATCAATCACATTATATTAATCAAGTTTACCTTCTGAGCTTCATAAACTATCAAAGTAAATCGTATCAACAAATAAATAAACATGACGTGGTCTGTCAGTTAAACTAACTGGTCGATATCCGACTGACCAATTAGCGTCCAGATTAGGCGGGGCTTATCAGTCGCCGTTGCTATCCGCCATGACCTCCGACAAACTGCACTTATCAACAGTAATGTTATTACGCTGTTTTCAATATATTTTACACAGTAAATGATTATCATAACTGAGAGATAATAAAGACAGTTAAGGATATCCGAAATACTGACATTTTCCCTTAACGCTGCTCAAATTATGAATTGTTTTGCATTTGTTTGATAACAAGGCCCTGTCAGTAGACTATTTCAACCCTTCAAATGTCTTTATGTAACCGTACATAATATACGTATATTTTCTGTTAGTCTTAAAACAAGAAATATCATACTAATTCTAAGGTATGATAATGACGATATCTTGCGATTTTTCTTTATTTTGAAATTGTCTCCTTCTTGTGCGTAAAGTTTTAAATTCGAAGCATATACACTTGCTTTTAAGCTTGCTTGAACATATAAGTGAAAAAGACAACTTAGTTGATTTGAGTTACATTTTTTATTAAATTCATTGAGAGAAGTAATAAGGTAGTTATATCAATTATAATATTCATTACACTTGTATAAAACAGGAGATTCGTATTAGAGAAAGGAAGAAAAACAGCGAAATCCATTGAGTTTTGACAATGGATCAAAACAAACGTCGTTTTTTGCTGACTTTCGTAAAGGAAATTAAGACATGTTTTGTTTCCCTATTTTGGAGTTTTAAATTAGAGACTGTTATTCTTCTGTAAAAGTCATGCGATGATAATTAGAAATAAATTATTTTAAAGTTTAGAAATTATTTCTACCTAATTCATACATTGCATACACTAAATAACAATATTGAACTTATTTAATGCGGCGTTCACACAGTGCCGATTATGGCTCCCGTTTGAGATCAGACAGCGCTACGACATGAAAAGCGAAAAAGTCGGATTACTATCCTCAATGATCTGGAATGTCCTATCATTGTCTGAACGCAGTCGTATATGTTCGTAACAGAGTCCTACGGATCGGGAATGGTCCGGAGAGGTCGGCCAAGCACTCCCGACAGTTAGGTGCGTCGGGAAACTCAGCCGATTTTGTCTAGTCGGATTACAATCGTGACTATGTCGTGACAGATTCTGCTGTATCGGATCAAAATCGTCTGGTCAGTGTCCTGTGGAACGGGCATGATCTGGAGAAATTTTGCATTGCCGTTTCTATCACGTGAAACGGTTTTCTAACGGATGTCTTCCGTTAGCGTCGGTTCATTGTCTGGTCACTGTCTGATCTCTGTCGTATCGCATTCGGGAGAATCGGGACGCTGTCGGGACAGATTCGGTCGTTTTTTACCATGACAAAGATACAAATCGGATCAGAATCGGATTGAGAACGGGATAATCGGGACGAATTCTGCTGGAAACGGTTGGATCGGGACGCCTCCTGAACAATATCTGATTGTTGTCGTGATTAAATAAATGTTTTTACGAATTTTAATAAAAGTTTGAATTTCCAGCCACGAATCACAGGATCTTGATCAGATTTTTGACACATTTTAATCGGGAATGGTCCTATCAAGGACGGCAGTAAAAATCCTGAATGTGTGACTTAGGCTTAATGTTATACTTGCTTTTATTGCTATGTTTAACCATGCTCCATATATATTTTTTTAAATCTGATTGTCAAGTATAACTTTTGTAAAATTATCGTCTGATTCTGCGTACTTTGTCGGACGCCCTTACAAAGAGGTCAAGTGAAACTGTAAGTCAAGTCAAGAAGACGTAGCCTTATTACTATCGGCGTGGTGTCACTTATTAATAGATTAGGTGTTGTTTTACGACAGAAAACCAATCCATAGTTTACCATTTAACACTAGCCCTTGTTTTTACCTAAGCACGGCTTTCCATAAGAGGTGTAGGCGGCTGTCCAAAGATATAATACTTATGAACATATATATCGACGTTAGTATAGAAAGAAAACAGCTTCAGATAATCCTACCAAAAACCTTTCCTTTCGATTGAGATGTACAAGCGGACAAAGAATATCGTCTACCTTATAAAAACTGTTGAAATGAGTTGATGTCAACGTTTTTTTGTAATTTTGCTGTATAAGAGATTATTTAGAAATTTAAGTCTGCAATGATACTAACACTATAACAGAGCGTGATCTGCATCTGTGTCAAGGACGTGGCCTGTTTGCATATAAGATGACGTAAACATCCTTTATATCGTCTTTCGAAACGAGGTTTTTCAACGAGCCATGCAATCTACCGCTTACTATTTAACTTGCCCGGGTATATTTGTCTCTGATCTGCGGAGGCTACCATGATAGCTGGCTGGTACGTTAGACAATCGGTGCTTTAATGTGTGTACTGCTGGAATAAGCGGAAAATTTCATAATTTAAAGTAAGTTTATAGTTTCTTTTGGGTTCTTTTAATGAAAGCGATAAACTCGAAAACAAAATAATATGCAGACACATACACAAATGGTACTGCTGTTGAGAAAATTTTAGATAACTAACTTTATTTTCACAAAAACTAACCCCGGGTTTTGTAGGTATTTTAGACTATGTTGACCACAGGTGCTCGTCCCATTGCCTCGATACAGTAATATATATATATATATATGTCATTTGAGAAAATATTCTACAATTTTTACATGAAAAAGGTTAGTATAAATATATAAATAAATATTCACTGTCTTGACCAAAATAAAGAAAAAAAAATAAAAATTAAAACAATATATTACTGTATCCAGGCAATGTGACGAGCACCTGTAATGTTGACAGTTTGCTAACACGATTCACGGAATTACAAAATCGCAGTCTTGCTTTTATCTTACGTGATCGTGCGAAAGAAATGAAACAGTCGTTAATTAAGCACAACGTATTAGTTAGATGACATGAAGTAAATTATTAATGAATAAGAATGGGCGGAGTGAGCGCCATCTAACTAAATTAGAAAACAACCACATTGGCTGCTACATTGACAACGCAAAATCGCAAAAGGTTCGCCTGAGTACTTTGGAGTATGCATAGGTATGCCCAGGCGTTCTGGTATGTACATAGGTATGGCCGAGGTTTCTTGAGTATGGATAGGTACACCTGGGTACTTTTGAGTATGTAATCGTACACTCGAGCATTCTAAAGTATTCATTGGTACGCCCGGGTGTTTTGGTGTATACAAAGCTACTCACGGGCGTTCAGGAGTATGCAAAATACGCCCCGGCGTTCTGGAGTATGCATTAGTACGCCCGGGTGTTCTGATGTATGCATAGGTGCACCCATACCTTCTGTAGCATGCATATGTACGCCCAGGAACTCTGTAATATGCATATGTACGCCCATGCACTCTAAAGAATGCATAGGTACACCCGGGCGATCTGTAGTATGCATAGGTAAGCCCGGGCGATCTAGAGTATGCATAGGTACGCCCGGGCGATCTGGAGTATGAATAGGTACGCTCCGGTGATCTGGAGTATGCACAGGTACGCCCGGGAACTCTGGAGTGTGCATAGTTACGCCCGGATACTCTAGTGTATGCAAAGGTACGCCCGGGCTTTCTGGAGTGTGCATAGTTACGCCCGGATACTCTAGTGTATGCAAAGGTACGCCCGGGCTTTGTGGAGTGTGCATAGTTACGCCCGGATACTCTGGTGTATGCATAGGTACGCCCGGGCGTATTGGAGTGTGCATAAGTACGTCCGCGAAATCTGGAGTATGCATAGGAATCCGACTGTTCTGTTGTATTCATAGGTACACCCGACCATTCTGTAGTATGCAAAGGTACGCCCGATCGTTCTGTAGTATGCATAGGTACGCCCGATCGTTCTGTAGTATGCATAGGTACGCCCGATCGTTCTGTAGTATGCATAGGTACGCCCGATCGTTCTGTAGTATGCATAGGTACGCCCGATCGTTCTGTAGTATGCATAGGTACGCCCGATCGTTCTGTAGTATACATAGGTACGCCCGACCGTTCTGTAGTATGCATAGGTACGCCCGATCGTTCTGTAGTATACATAGGTACGCCCGACCGTTCTGTTGTATGCATAGGTACGCCCGATCGTTCTGTAGTATGCATAGGTACGCCCGGGCACTCTGGTGTATGCATAGTAACGCCTGTGCAACCTGGAGTAAGCCTCGGTACGCTCGGATACTCTGGAGTATGCCTAATTTTGCCCGGGCACTCTAGTGTATGCATAGGTACGCCCGGGAACTATGGAGTGTGCATAGTTACGCCCGGATACTCTAGTGTATGCAAAGGTACGCCCGGGCTTTCTGGAGTGTGCATAGTTACGCCCGGATACTCTGGAGCATGCAAAGGTACTCCCGGACACTCTGGAGTAGGCATAGTTATCCCCGGGCAATCTGGAGTATGCATAGTTACGCCTGGTTACTCTGGAGTATGCATAGGTACTCCCGGACACTCTGGAGTATACATGGGTATGCCCGGGCGTCACAGTGTATGCATAAAGACGCCTAGGCGTTCTGCAGTATGCATAAGTACACCCGGGCACTCTGGATTATGCATAGGTACGCCCGGACGTTCTTGAGTATGCATAGGTACGCCCGGGCGTTCTGGTGTATGCATAGGTACGCCCGGGCACTGTGGAGTATGCATTAGTATACCCGGGTACTCTGGAGTATGCATAGCTACACCCGGTCATTCTTGAGTATGCATAGGTACGCCCGGGCACTCTAGAGTGTGCATAGGTATGTCTGGGCACTCAAGAGTATGCATAGGTACGTCCGGGCACTCTAGAGTATGCATAGGTACGTCCGGGCACTCTAGAGTATGCATAGGTATGCCCGGGCACTCTAGAGTATGCATAGGTATGTCCGGGCACTCTAGAGTATGCATAGGTATGCCCGGGCACTCTAGAGTATGCATTGGTACGTCCGGGCACTTTAGAGTATGCATAGGCATGCCCGGGCACTCTGGAGTATGCATAGGTACGCCCGGACGTTCTTGAGTATGCATAGGTACGTCCGGGCACTCTGGATTATGCATAGGTACGCCCGGACGTTCTTGAGTATGCATAGGTACGCCCGGGCGTTCTGGAGTATGCATAGGTACGCCCGGGCACTGTGGAGTATGCATTAGTATACCCGGGTACTCTGGAGTATGCATAGCTACACCCGGTCATTCTTGAGAATGCATAGGTACGCCCGGGCACTCTAGAGTATGCATAGGTACGTCCGGGCACTCTAGAGTATGCATTGGTACGCCCGGGCACTCTAGAGTATGCATAGGTACGTCCGGGCACTCTAGAGTATGCATAGGTACGCCCGGGCACTCTAGAGTATGCATAGGTACGCCCGGGCACTCTAGAGTATGCATAGGTACGCCCGGGCACTCTAGAGTATGCATAGGTACGCCCGGGCACTCTAGAGTATGCATAGGTACGCCCGGGCACTCTAGAGTATGCATAGGTACGCCCGGGCACTCCAGAGTATGCATAGGTACGCCCGGGCACTCTAGAGTATGCATAGGTACGCCCGGGCACTCTAGAGTATGCATAGGTACGCCCGGGCACTCTAGAGTATGCATAGGTACGCCCGGGCACTCTAGAGTATGCATAGGTACGTCCGGGCACTCTAGAGTATGCATAGGTATGTCCGGGCACTCTAGAGTATGCATAGGTACGCCCGGGCACTCTAGAGTATGCATAGGTATGCCCGGGCACTCTAGAGTATGCATAGGTATGTCCGGGCACTCTAGAGTATGCATAGGTACGTCCGGGCACTCTAGAGTATGCATAGGTACGTCCGGGCACTCTAGAGTATGCATAGGTACGCCCGGGCACTCTAGAGTATGCATAGGTATGCCCGGGCACTCTAGAGTATGCATAGGTACGTCCGGGCACTCTAGAGTATGCATAGGTACGTCCGGGCACTCTAGAGTATGCATAGGTACGTCCGGGCACTCTAGAGTATGCATTGGTATGTCCGGGCACTCTAGAGTATGCATAGGTACGTCCGGGCACTCTAGAGTATGCATAGGTATGTCCGGGCACTCTAGAGTATGCATAGGTACGTCCGGGCACTCTAGAGTATGCATAGGTACGCCCGGGCACTCTAGAGTATGCATAGGTACGTCCGGGCACTCTAGAGTATGCATTGGTATGTCCGGGCACTCTAGAGTATGCCTTTGTATGCCCGGGCACTCTAGAGTATGCATAGGTACGTCCGGGCACTCTAGAGTATGCATAGGTATGCCCGGGCACTCTAGAGTATGCATAGGTATGTCCGGGCACTCTAGAGTATGCATTGGTATGTCCGGGCACTCTAGAGTATGCATAGGTATGTCCGGGCACTCTAGAGTATGCATAGGTATGTCCGGGCACTCTAGAGTATGCATAGGTACGTCCGGGCACTCTAGAGTATGCATAGGTATGTCCGGGCACTCTAGAGTATGCATAGGTACGTCCGGGCACTCTAGAGTATGCATAGGTATGCCCGGGCACTCTAGAGTATGCATAGGTATGTCCGGGCACTCTAGAGTATGCATAGGTATGCCCGGGCACTCTAGAGTATGCATTGGTACGTCCGGGCACTTTAGAGTATGCATAGGCATGCCCGGGCACTCTGGAGTATGCATAGGTACGCCCGGACGTTCTTGAGTATGCATAGGTACGTCCGGGCACTCTGGATTATGCATAGGTACGCCCGGACGTTCTTGAGTATGCATAGGTACGCCCGGGCGTTCTGGAGTATGCATAGGTACGCCCGGGCACTGTGGAGTATGCATTAGTATACCCGGGTACTCTGGAGTATGCATAGCTACACCCGGTCATTCTTGAGAATGCATAGGTACGCCCGGGCACTCTAGAGTATGCATAGGTACGTCCGGGCACTCTAGAGTATGCATTGGTACGCCCGGGCACTCTAGAGTATGCATAGGTACGTCCGGGCACTCTAGAGTATGCATAGGTACGCCCGGGCACTCTAGAGTATGCATAGGTACGCCCGGGCACTCTAGAGTATGCATAGGTACGCCCGGGCACTCTAGAGTATGCATAGGTACGCCCGGGCACTCTAGAGTATGCATAGGTACGCCCGGGCACTCTAGAGTATGCATAGGTACGCCCGGGCACTCTAGAGTATGCATAGGTACGCCCGGGCACTCTTGAGTATGCATAGGTACGCCCGGGCACTCTAGAGTATGCATAGGTACGCCCGGGCATTCTAGAGTATGCATAGGTACGCCCGGGCACTCAAGAGTATGCATAGGTACGCCCGGGCACTCTAGAGTATGCATAGGTATGTCCGGGCACTCTAGAGTATGCATAGGTATGTCCGGGCACTCTAGGTATGCATAGGTATGCCCAGGCACTCTAGAGTATGCATAGGTATGTCCGGGCACTCTAGAGTATGCATAGGTATGTCCGGG
This sequence comes from Mya arenaria, assembly GCF_026914265.1. NCBI lineage: Eukaryota > Metazoa > Mollusca > Bivalvia > Myida > Myidae > Mya > Mya arenaria. The sequence continues at coordinate 24,046,797 of NC_069129.1, read as the reverse complement.
CACTCTAGAGTATGCATAGGTACGTCCAGGCACTCTAGAGTATGCATAGGTACGTCCGGGCACTCTAGAGTATGCATAGGTACGTCCGGGCACTCTAGAGTATGCATAGGTATGCCCGGGCACTCTAGAGTATGCATAGGTACGTCCGGGCACTCTAGAGTATGCATAGGTACGTCCGGGCACTCTAGAGTATGCATAGGTACGTCCGGGCACTCTAGAGTATGCATTGGTATGTCCGGGCACTCTAGAGTATGCATAGGTACGTCCGGGCACTCTAGAGTATGCATAGGTATGCCCGGGCACTCTAGAGTATGCATAGGTACGTCCGGGCACTCTAGAGTATGCATAGGTATGCCCGGGCACTCTAGAGTATGCATAGGTACGTCCGGGCACTCTAGAGTATGCATTGGTATGTCCGGGCACTCTAGAGTATGCATATGTATGCCCGGGCACTCTAGAGTATGCATAGGTACGTCCGGGCACTCTAGAGTATGCATAGGTATGCCCGGGCACTCTAGAGTATGCATAGGTATATCCGGGCACTCTAGAGTATGCATTGGTATGTCCGGGCACTCTAGAGTATGCATAGGTATGTCCGGGCACTCTAGAGTATGCATAGGTATGTCCGGGCACTCTAGAGTATGCATAGGTACGTCCGGGCACTCTAGAGTATGCATAGGTATGTCCGGGCACTCTAGAGTATGCATAGGTACGCCTGGGCACTCTAGAGTATGCATAGGTACGCCCGGGCACTCTAGAGTATGCATAGGTACGCCCGGGCACTCTAGAGTATGCATAGGTATGTCCGGGCACTCTAGAGTATGCATAGGTACGCCCGGGCACTCTAGAGTATGCATAGGTATGTCTGGGTACTCTAGAGTATGCATAGGTACGCCCGGGCACTCTAGAGTGTGCATAGGTATGTCCGGGCACTCTAGAGTATGCATAGGTATGTCCGGGCACTCTAGAGTATGCATAGGTACGCCCGGGCACTCTAGAGTGTGCATAGCTACGCCCGGGCGTTCTATAGTATACATTGGTAAGCCCGTACTACGCTAACGGTATAACGTTCTAACGTTCGCACGTGAATTCAATTTCCGTTTTAAAATCAAATTTGGCGACTGTGAATTCATTTATTCAACAACAACAATAACATTTTGTTTGCCTTTTTGGTTTACTCTCAAAAGTTTAATTTAATTTGATAGTGAATTAACTCATCGTAGTCAAGCCAGAATGAAATAAAAATGCACAACTAGATTGCAGCACAGGCGTATGACTCATTGTTTGTATCTATAAAATGTTGATTAATAATATCATTTTGGGTTAGTATAATGAAATAAACAATATACCTGAAAATATGTAATGCCAATATTACTTTATGATGTAAAAAAAGAAATAAGGCTTACTATGTACCTCAACTTACCGATATCACGATTGAGTCCAGTTGTTTTTCAAATTTATTAATCAGCATAGAAATAAGCCATTTTTTAGAAGGTGCCATGTAAAATGGAGTCAGTTCCCTTTAAAATGTTATGCGATGTGTTATGGTATAACTATATTATCTTAAGACAAACAAGCCAAAGTCAAAGTCCCATTCTTGTCTTGTTCTGTAGTCGGAAACTATGGAAGGGTATTTAAGTAAAAAATCAATTCATATAAATGAATTATTCTTGTACGTAAATTACATTAATATTATGGTAAATTTATATTCTATCATTACTGCTAACATGCGCATTCATACTATTGTTACGCACATTTAGAGATGTTACTACATCTTAGTTACAAATAGCTGCCATATATGATATTCATATAAATGTATTATTCTTGTATGTAAATTACATTTATATTATGGTAAATCTTTGTTCTATCATTACTGCTTACATGTGCATTCATACAAATGTTACGCACATTTAGAGATTTTACTACTTCTTAATTCCAAATTGCTGCCATATATTAGAAACTTGTTAATTTTAGATTTTATCTACAGACTGACAAATGTCTGCTGACTACTGCCTAATAACTGCTTGCGTGAATCTGAACGAATAGTTTATTTATAATTCAAATTAATAAGTTAAGGTTATGCTAAGCGAAAACATCCAGTACTATAACACAGCCAGCAAGCAGTAGACAACAAGCATTTGTATAAATCCGTGACGAAGCTAAATTCATATAAAGCTGGGGACCATTATCTTCGGTTGTTTCCGTGATTCGCAAGGTGCGCACCGGTGTTACCTGAAAAAATACCACGGCAAATTCCTACCGCGAGGAGCGTGTTCCCTCTGGTCGGCCCAGTTGTCTATCCTAAATTATGATCGGACCTGCTTGAGGCCATCAGAATTATTAATGTCGTTCATCTTTGTCGTGATATTTTTTTTTACTTTTATGTTATAAAAGGAAAGGCAATATTACTATATTATAGTATATTCCATACTTTTTTAGGAGTCTATCATGAACTATTTTAATGCAACGTTTATAAATACGTTGAAACTGTTGTCTATCACAGATTATTTAGCTTGACGAAATAGGCTATTGAGCAAACAGATTTTAGGCTTAAAAGTATCACCTTTATGAAACTGTTGTCCGCATCTCAATAATATGTACCTTTTAATACGAAGTTGTTAGTGTCTATCAAAGAAATATTTTAATTGATATTTATGTATGTCATACAAAAATAACCCTATCATATACCATTTCTTTTATGGACATTTGAAGGTACATATTAACAAAATCAATTGATATATTTTATTTTTTGCATCAAATATGTTCTTTGATAATATAAAGAAAAGTACATTGATCAAACAAGTGTAAGTGAGAAAGAAATAGAATTGGCTTCAATTGCCAATCAATAATTTCTGTTCACAGTCTGCAGTCTATCACAGATCAATGAGCAATTGCAATGACCAACAGTTAACACAAACTCTTCCGTGGGAGGCGGGATGGCACACCCGGCACATGCCCCATCACTAAAGTCTTCAAAGTTTGCATTCTATCTCAAAGGAGTGGAAATTAATAAACTACACCTTTCAAATGCCATCATGTGCAGGCGATGTGAACTCATAAAAACAACAAATTCAAACAGCGCAACCTCCTTTAATTATGTCCTCTTGATGTTTCTTCATCCGTATATAAACAACAGTTTCCACGTCTTCCAACAATTTCCAATACTGGTGAAAATGTATCCATCATCCGTGTGATATTTGTTGAAAACAAGAAAAGCATACATGCCATAAAACTGAGAACAAAGTTATTTTCTCCAGTCTTGTAGCAGAACGCAATCCTTGAACATGTGCAAGATATGCCATGAAGTCAATATCACCACTACTTGAAGGCCACCGGTGTGTTATGTTCACTTGTATGTCTTTCTGATGTCTTCACAAATTGCTTACGTCTAGCAGACCCTTGGGGGGAGGGGTACGCCCCTTAGGTATGTCCTCTCTTGGGGAGCGGAGTACACCCCTTAGGTATGCCCTTGGGGGGAGGGGTACGCCCCTTAGGTATGCCCTTTCTTGGGGAGCGGAGTACGCCCCTTAGGTATGCCCTCTCTAACGTCTATTCCTGAACTCTCCCCTGCTTTTAAGATAAACTTTCATAACCAGTATCACTTATTACCTTATTATTATAATAAAATTCATTAAACTTACCTTGAAGCCATATGATGGCAGATAAACAATGGTTAAAGTTAAATGAACAGTAATGTTCATTTCTATTTTTTTTATTGATAAGATTAATCCCAGTATGAAAGATTCATTTTATATTAGAAAATAAATATAATATATATTTTTAGGAAAGACAATTAAGAAAACCATGTTTTATGATAGACAATATTTTTTTATGTAAATGATAAATCAGAAAAAATATTCTTATTGTCTATCATGAAATATATATTTCTTATTGTCTATCATGAAAAATATTTCTTACTGTCTATCAAGAATTGTTTTTATTATTGCCTATCATGAAATATCTTTCTAACTGTCTATCATAAATATTATCATATTTTATGATAGACAATAAGATTTATTTTTTTAATATTTCTTATTGTCTATCATGAAAAATATTTCTTATGGTCTATCGTGAATTATTTTTATTATTGTCTATCATGAAATATTTTTCTGTCTATCATAAATTTTAATACATATGTTTAAATTAAATATTTCTTATTGTCTATCATGATTTTTTTTCTTACTGTCTATCAGGAATTATTTTCATTATTATCTATCATGAAATATTTTTCTTACTGTCTATCATAAATTTTAATAAATATATTTTATGATAGACAATACGAAAACAAATTATACATAATTACAGTCAAGCAAAAACCATGACTGACTGTAAGAAACTTACTACTTGTGTTTTCATGTAATTATAGGACAAATAAGAAAAATATAAATAATTCTTATTGTCTATCATAAATTTAAAAAACAACAACATATTTTACGAGAGATAATAAGAAAAAATCTGGATAAACAGATAAGGCCTGTAAATATGAAAATTTGTTCATGCTCAAGTCAATCGTATGATCAAACTTCAAAAGATTAAAACAGTAAAATGCTTAATGTTTTACTGATTTTCAATATTCCAACTCATTTTAGCTCAAGTTAGGCTCTTCCCATCTTTAATTTAGACAAGAGACATAGTGGTCCTACATCGCTCAACTTATTAAAGGGTTACAAAAGAACCATTGCAAATAATCTTTGTGAAATAGCCACCTCAGGACCGCTAAGACACACAAGGACATGCAAAGACACCTCAACTTTAAGGGAAAGCTACTTTAAAGCACTGTACTAGGTATTAAGCAGTTAAGAACTAAAAAAAAAATCACATAAAATCATTTTTACCGGTTAAAATCGTTTTTGTTTGTAAAAATTACAAAAATGTAGAAAGGGCTCAAAGTCTCAACCAAATGTTCCCCTTTGTCTTTACTGGTTTAGAATGTCTATTTCTATGTTATTAACCTTGCCGGATCAAGTAGAAATTGATCTTATTAACCCTTATTAACCCTACCCTGGCCCTAAATCCTAGTGGTTATTTAGGTTTGTCGTCAACCAATTAACTGTTAGTGTTTCTTATGAAACAGTACCTCTCATGGCACTCATAATATGCATGGACTATTTAACACTATTAAAACACGTTATTTAGATTTTGACAGACTAAAACATTATAATTGATGTCTTTCAGTACATATTTTAAAGCTTTGAAATAGATTACCCACTACTGTTAGTGTCTTTGTGTCCTAGCTTGTGTGTCTTGGCGGTATTTACCTTTTGTCTACCTTTTGTCGTCTAGGGAACTTCTTTAGCCCTAAAAGGCTAGTAAATCCCTTTAAACTGCTTCGTCTGTAAGTTCTCCGCCTTCGGTATGACTTAATATATTTCAGAAGTATCAAACCGTTTGTTTTTCCAAAGTTTATCAAGACCTGCCTTGAAGGCATTCACAGATGTGGTGTTCACTAATTCATGTGGCAAATTATTCCAAGTTGAAACTATACGATTGCTGAAAGAATTTTGACGTAATGATTTCCTTGCTTTAGGTTTAAATAATTTCAAATTGTGTCCTCTGGTACCACTATTGTCAGCAAAGGTGAAAAATGTTGTCATACTAATGTCATCAATATTGTGTACTATTCTAAACACTTGAATCATGTCGAATCTTTTCCTTCTAAAGTCTAAAGATGGGAGGTTTAATTTTCGTAGGCTATCGTTGTAAGTCAATCCCCTCAAATCCGGAATTAATCTAGTTGCTCTTCTCTGAGCGTTTTCAATCATCTGTTTATACTTCTTTGTTATTGGGAAATATATCAGGTTTCCATAATCCAGATGCGATCTGACCAGTGATTTGTATAAGGTCAGGAATAGAGTATTGTCAATATGAGTAAACTTTCTTCTTATTAATCCAATAATCACCTGTTGGCTTTGTTCAAAGTATTGCTGATATGCTTTTCAAAACTCAAACTTTCAGTAAAAAGTACTCCTAAATCCTTCTCAGAGTCTTCCCTTTTAAGCTGTTGTATAATTTACCAATAATAGTTGAGCTAAATTTTGCCCCCTCCATTTGTGATTTCTTGGTTAGATATTTAATTATTTTTCCAGTAATGCATATATACCTGGTGATGATTGAACCCGTGACACTAGAAATCCTGCTCTCTACCGCTAACTGAGCTAGCTGGGGACCTCAGAGTAAACAGTGGCTCAGTAAGTAACGGCATGAATTTACATAATTTCAAAGTCCCACATTTTCACTATAGAAATTCCTCTGACCCTACACCAGCCACATAAAATATCAAAAATCGTAAAAAGAGCTGGTTTAGGGGCAGAGTAGGCTCAGATTAGGTAAGGGGGGCCAGTCTTGCAAGTTAGACGTGGGTTCAAATCATTGTCCTACACTAGGTATATCTCCATAAAAGTACAATTTACGTCTAAACAGAACTTTATACCGATCGGTTAGTGCAAAACTAAAATTGATTATAAGATTTGCACTGACCAGACAATGTCGATTTCCCTTGAACACTGTAGAACGATTTTGCTTCTTCAGATTTTTAAATTTATATAGAAACTGTGAGATAAATAGTCATTGTTCCAGTTTGCGATGAGTCATTTAACGTGTACAACCCAATTTGTAAAACATTAAAACTTTCGCACAAGTTGCAAGTAAAACATTAAAACTTTCTCACAAGTTGCAAGTCCAATGTATCCGGATTGACGTATCCGAATTGCATGCTTGCGGTCGACAAATATAAACTTCTATTTGGACAAATATATACTCCTGATTAAGACGTAGGAATGTTGCGGCTTGTTTAATGTAATTTTTCAATGTACAATGTATGTTTATTGATATTTACCTCATACGACGTGTATATAATATGTGTTGTTTTGTTATCGTCGTTGTTCATCGTATTATCTGGGGCTGTATGAATCGATAATGTTTATCCATGCACCGTCTCGTCACGGAAAATCCCGAAGTTATGAAGATGCTTGACAGAGTGACCTCCCGTTTATAGCAATTTGCGCTAGAATTTTGTTTTTTTACAATGCACAATGCTTTGTGCGTTATGAGTGCTTATATTGCAAAAATCAGAACATTGAATTTGTGTATTTCTAATTGATATAAGGTAGAAGTGCAATTTTAACATTAGAATCTACATGTTGAAGGAAAGTTTGATTATGCTGCATGCAGAAGTAATGAAGCAACACAATGAACTCGCTCAATTACATGCACGAATAAGACGGTTATTATTTACACGCAATAGCATGCATAAACATCTTGGTAATAATAATAGAATGTCGATTTACCATTTGAGACTATGCAGTTGTCACTAGTATGAATACACATGTCACTAGTATGAATACACATGTTAGCAGTCATGATAGAATATAAATTTACCATAATATTAATGTAATTTACATACAAGAATAATGCATGTACATGAATTGATTTTTTACTTAAATACCCTTCCATAGAAACTGTACAGCAATCCAATCTTCAATGTGTTCCGTGTAAACAGCACTATACACTAAAATAGTTCAGTGATTTATGCTTCTGTGTATAGATCATACAATATCACAAATTGACAAACGCATGATATTAATCAACATTTTAGACACAAACAATGAGTATGACGCCGGTGGATTGCAGGCAACGTAAAAAGAATACTTAAAACTTACAAAATAAGAAAACAACAACATATGTATTAAAGAGGTAAATACACGGCGTTGCCGGCCCGTTGTGTAAAAAAATGGTATAAAGGGCTTGAGGTCAACAGGGGCTGCTCCAGGATTTGTCGTTAGAGGGGAAGTAACACGAAGGGGCGTAATGTTTTGACGTGCGCCCCTCCGTCTGCAATAGGTGCTAACTTGGATGCAAACCCGCTTTTTTTATGAAAACAAAACGTTTTAACACCGATTTATTACTATAATTGTACACTCATTTGCGTCATACCAAGATACACTTTATAAATTCTATGCTGCTGGGGGGGATTAAAAATCCGTGTTATTTCGTGTGAAAATTGGACAATTGATTTTAGAATATATTGGTAATTTATTTAGTGGTCTCTGACCTACAATGTCTACGGATATATAAGCCCAAGTCAATCGGAACATCTCGGCCAGTATCCAAAAGGTATATTTCAAAGCTTGCCGGAGATCGCCGAGTTGCTACGATTGACGCTCATGGTCTTAACGTTTTTATTTTTTTGCAGAATTTAACCTACATACATTTTACACGCTACCACTAGCAGATTCAGGGGGTGGGGGGCGCAACCGCCCCCCTCAACTCCCCCCCCAACACTTTAAACCAAATGCATTTCGTTTCTGGGTGAGGGGCGCAAGTATAAAGGGTGCGCCCCTAAGTTACGCCCCCTCTAACGTCGACTCATGGGTCCGCCTCTGGCGACTTCTTTTTTTCTAACACCATCGCATTAATTATTTTAACATGTCATGTCAAAAAGTATAGAGAGAGATTCTTTATTTCCTCTGATATGAAGGGACTTGACACATGATAATCAGAACATAATACGAAAGAAACATATAGAACAAAACTTTTCGTAAATTTTATACAACAAACACATATATTGTAGGTAAGAAGGATAACTATAAATAATACTGTATGATAGCAATGCATTTATACATATACTGAAAAATAGTGAATGAAACATAGTTCTTTAATTTGATTTACATTATCTGGTGATACATGAAACTATAGACCGTAGGCCTGCATGTCGAGCCTGCGACCCCTGGGTTGACAGTAAAGTGTGTTACCACTAGACCACGGATCAGGACCGATTTAATATACAGGGTGACAGCTGGATGTTTTATCAGCAAAAAAGATCAGAACGTTTTGCATAGTTTTATATTGAGAAACAAATAAGCGTTCGAAATTATATTTTTGCCCAATGGGATGACAGTATGTTTAAAATCTGCAGTACATTTATTTAGGAAAATTATTGACTTTAATCTTTTAAATTGTTGGATTTAAATAGGGGCTGGACAAGTAGACAAAAGTATCTCGAATACTAAGCTGATTTAAGGGTAATGTCAGTATGTATTTACCAAAATAATGAGCTATGCGACTGCATCTCATTAAATTGATTATTTTGGTTAACACCATAATAACACCATCCGAATATCATTTTATTCATTGTTCGACAAAATTGTGGTTACCATGACAACATAAATAGTGAAAATGCTATTTAAACCCGATCTTTACATAACTAAAAAGTGTCTAGAAACTTGATATGTCGAAAGCGCCAGACAATAATGTGGTTGCCATGACAACATAAAGATTCAATTTACTACACTTGATAAGGGTCCTATTATAACAGCAAATGTTATCCAAATATTATAAAAGCTGCTTTGTATAGCATCTATAATTATTTGGCAGTGAATATACCAATCTCTTAACTGGATCTTTGCCCTGTATAATGAAGTATTAAAACTTGGTTCATATAATGTAATATGTGGATAGAGGGCAATAGGGATATTATGCAGGCCAATAATATTTTTAATGTCGTGAAAAATGTGGCTGATATTTCAACATTTTTTTAAAGCTGCACTTTCACAGATTGAACGTTTTGACAACTTTAAAAAACAATTGTCTTGGAACGAGCCAATTTATATGAAAATGAATGGAAACCAGTGATATACGACTGCTGACATCGCAGATTTTAATAGTTTAGTTAAATAAATTGATGTTTTACGCGTTTATTCTTAAACCGTTAGTAACTCTTTAAGCCATAAAACATCAATTTTCGACGGAAATATGAAAATCTGCGATCTGATCTTTTGTCAGCAGTCTTATATCACTAGTTTGCAGATATTTACGACAAAAATTGGCTCATTCCAAGACAATAATAAATAAGTTGCCAAAACAGTAAATTTGTGAGAGTGCAGCTCTAATTTATGTTAGTAATTTTAAATTGTATAAGAATCCGAAGGGGACTTTTGTTATGTAAGTTATACTCAGTGACTTGTTTCTTTTACCAGGTATTGAATACAATCGAATGGCAAAACAATGACCTCTTATCGGGATTTGTTGAGGGAAAAGGAAGCCCAGAACTGGGTCAAGGCCGCCCTCGCCCTCAACATCACCAAGGGGGGGGGGGGGTTACAAAGTTTTGTGGAGGACGTGCTGACATGCGTACATCAGGACATCTATAACAACGTTAGAACATCCAGGGGTCTTCCTACCCGGGCAACATGTGCACATTGTTTCACCGAGAACGTGTTAAAGTGCTCCACTCCTAAGATATGCACAAGTAAAAAAACTGCAAATTTCATAACGGCCCTTCAAAACAGTGTGTTCCTTGTCCAAATGGGATTTGTGAAGGCGTCCGTGATGAAATAGTTCAACATCACAGGTATTCAGGACCATCATGGAAGAACACGAACGCAGACAAATGGTGTACCATTCCCTGGGAGATAGGCAAGTGTTTCCTGCCTCCTGATGGCTACAAGACCTTGTCCTCCATCAAAGACAGTGACTTCAACGGAGTGATCAGCGTCATGATTAATTGCGAGGATTTCCAAACCAAGCTGTCGTTTAAAGTTGCGACACAGCCAAATTTTTTAACAGAGGTAAACATATTAATCATACTATTATCATATTATGCGATTCCGATGACTTTTTAAAGCTGCACTCTCACAGATTAACAGTTTTGAGTTTTATTTCATTTCTATCCCAGAATCAGCTGATTTGGGCATCAATGCATTCAATTCAGTCATATAAGATAACTCACAAAAGAACAGCCGAAAAACTCATTTTTCTAAAAGCGTTACTGTAAATAGCCATAACACATCAATTTTCGAACGAAAAAATATGAAAAAAAACGCGATCAGATCATTTGTCAGCAGTCTTATATCACTGGTTTCCAGACATTAACGCAAATATTGGCAAATTCCCAGATAAAACATAAAAACGTGGCTTAACGGTCAATCTGTGAGAGTTCTGCTTTAAAGTATGTTCATAATAAGTGTAGAATGTTTCAGTATTCACTTGAAGTTCATGTGTGTACTTCTTTAATACAATGACAACCATTGCAAAAACTCTATCTTATTCATTATTTTGTACATTCGTTACTCTTATCCAAACAACCAAGAAGTCTTAAAGTGCATATATAGTTACAACATATTGTATTAAAGTATTCGTTTCAATTTGTGCCATCTTCACCACAACCACAAGCTTTGTTTGTCAATACATATTTGAAACATTACATTTAAGGTTCGGGACATTGGTCGCCGCGTACCCACTTCAATGACCAGAAGTTCAATGACACGGAACTAGTTGACTTGCTGTTCAAGCTCCGCACCCTGCTGGAGGACAAGACTGATCTAGCAAACCGAACCGAGGCACAAGACGCCTGTGGAACAGCTTAAGAAGGTACGAGCTTACATGCTTTAAGACTAAACTGAGGTAGCAAACCGACCCGAGACACAACACGCCGTGGAACAGCTTAAGAAGGTACGAACTTGCATGCTTTATGACTAAACTTCAAGGTAGCAAACCGACCCGAGGCACAAGACGCTGTGGAACAGCTTAAGAAGGTACGAACTTGCATGTTGTATGACTTAACTTAAGTAGCATACCGACCCGAGGCACAAGACGCCCTGGAACAGCTTAAGAAGGTACGAACTTGCATGCTTTATGACTAAACTGAGGTAGCATACCGACCCAAGGCACAACACGCTGTGAAACAGCTTAAGAAGGTACGAACTTAACATGCTTTATGACTAAACTGAAGTAGCATACCGATCCAAGGCACAAAACGCCGTGTAACAGCTAAAGAAGGTACGAACTTGCATGCTTTACGACTAAACTGAGGTAGCATACCGACCCAAGGCACAACACGCCGTGGAACAGCTTAAGAAGGTACGAACTTGCGTACTTAATGACTAAACTGAGGACGGATACCGACCCAAGGCACAACACGCTGTGGAACAGCTTAAGAAGGTACGAACTTGCATGCTTTATGACTAAACTGAGGTAGCATACCGACCTAAGGCACAACACGCTGTGAAACAGCTTAAGAAGGTACGAACTTAACATGCTTTATGACTAAACTGAAGTAGCATACCGATCCAAGGCACAACACGCCGTGTAACAGCTTAAGAAGGTACGAACTTGCATGCTTTATGACTAAACTGAGGTAGCATACAGACCTAAGGCACAAGACGCCGTGGAACAGCTTAAGAAGGTACGAACTTGCATGCTTTATGACTAAACTGAGGTAGCATACCGACCCAAGGCACAACACGCTGTGGAACAGATAAGAAGGTACGAACTTGCATGCTTTATGACTAAACTGAGGTAGCATACCGACCCAAGGCACAACACGCTGTGAAACAGCTTAAAAAGGTACGAACTTGCATGCTTTATGACTAAACTGAGGTAGCATACCGACCTAAGGCACAAGACGCCGTTGAACGGCTTAAGAAGGTACGAACTTGCATGCTTTATAACTAAACTCTGGTAGCATACCGACCCAAGGCACAACACGCTGTGAAACAGCTCAAAAAGGTACGTACATTGTAGTTGATATTAATTATGCCATGAAGCTAACAACCCTCCATGTTTCAGGGCATTCGGAGCTCCTCGGTCATTTTATCGAAAACAACCTCGGATGTATATGGACGGTTAACATACTCAGAAATTGGTATGTTTAAGTCCGCTACAAGTAGATCGCGTAGTAATTTACTTTAGCAGTTAAACTTAATGACTTATAACTCTTGGAGTCTTAATTGTGTTTGCAATAATACAATTCACTGGCAATCAATTTAAACTTAGATCAATAAATAAACGCTTCAACAATACTTTAAATTAACGATATAATTAAAAAAATAACGAACTACTTCTACTGGTGTACCTGCATACATCCGAGGTTGTTTTCGAGAAAAAACACCGAGGAGTTCCGAATTGCTTTAGGGGTGATATTCAGTCAACAAAATTGTTCAAGTGACCGTGTTTACTCCATAAATGTTTATATAGATACAACATTTACAATATGTATGAACCCCTTCACCCGCATATACTCAACAAATATTGGAAATTATTGACTTTCAACAAGAACAAATTGGAAACACCTAATACACTAGGCTTCCATAATATTCATTGTTTAAATGATTCCCCTCTCTCGCCTTTGCGTAAGAAACGGCCCGACCTGAATAAATATATTGCTATAATTGTGATATTTTTGTATTTTGTACGATACAGCTTTGAAAAACCCACTTCCAACAACAATCAGCTTTATAATGTTGTGCTTGCTTAGTTCGGTCAACACTTACATCATTAGCGGTTCCAGGGGAGGGGGTGCGTATCCGACGCCCCTCCCCCTCCCTCTTCCTAAAATTGGCCAAGTTTACATTTTAATTGATATAGAAGATACAAAGTGATAATATAAGCCCAAAATGCACCGATTTGGACTAGACATTGTTATATTTTTCGAAGGGGACTACCCAAAAACGCATTCCAACGCTTAAATAAATATCGGTTATAAGGGAGGAAAAGCGCAAGTTAAAAGACTACGCCTTTAATTTACGACCCTTTTAACGTTAATTCCTTGACCCGACTCTGTTTATAACTATTATTCTGTAGTATATTACAGTTTGTGTTTGGTGTACAGCAATTATCCAGTCTGTTTTAATGTAATCATTATTACAACTTTGCCTGTGGTGATTAAACTTGAATAGGGTTTGGCTGGTCTTGTTCCGGAACGGCGACATCAGCCATACCTGCGTACGGTCAATAAAAGCAATTAGTTAACACCATGAAAAGACGATGGCTTTTGTGTTTAAAACAAACTGTATTTTTACTTCGTCTACTACATGCTTCGGAACTTTCATAATATACTAATGGCCAAAAGTCTTGTCCGGTCTACAAAAACTACAATATCCAAAAGTCTTGTCCGGTCTACAAAAACTACAATATCTGTTTTGTTTCATATCGCACACTCATAAATTTGGTATCGATGGAAAAATGGATATTAATATGCATTCAATGAAAAAAGAATTTTGGATTTTGAGCCAGTACTGCCGGTAGAGTAATGTGTTGAAAATTGGCATTGAGGATTTTCAAGGCACAAATAAAACCCATGCCGGACACGACCTTTGGCCATTAGTATACAATGAAAACTACAGGGACAAGCCCAGTAGTGAAATGAATATCCTAAACGATACTGAAGCCTAGCCGAGACTGTGAATAGACAGTCTAAGCAGGCTTAAGTGTAGTTTCGTCTTTATTCGTCTGAGTAAGTCTTGAAAACTTATAACCACAAAATATTCAAAATACACATATTTTGTCCATACATTTGTACAGGATATATCTCTATTCTGGAAAATAGAACCATTTGAAACTATCAATATACCAATAGACCCGTACAAAATTTGTCTGGGTCTCTGGGAAAATCAATCTGTGGTTAATCGTAAAAAGATGTTTTACATGTCAAAACACGCATCTAAAACCTCTGCCTCTCCTTTCATGGACCCTTAAGAGTGTTTGTGAGTTGTTGCGAGTCATTTACGAAAACCAGCGAGTTATTTACGGATGCTTGCGATTTACTACGAGTTGGCGATCCGTGAGGACTCGAAAGAAAAATCAGTGTAAGTGAAGGGTTGTGATCATTTGTCCGTTTCGAGCACTATGTCTTTGTTCCAATTGGTGTCTTATTAATGTGACACTTTTATTCAAAATCAAAAACAAACATATTTTTTGAGTAATAAACCTTTAACTACTTACTAAATAATGCATTTATAGAAAATATGAATTAATGATAACAAGATTGTAACCGTATATTTAATAGATGAATACGCAAAAATATTAAATGATTGATGAGTGCTAAAAGATTGACTGTGATCTAATATCGTCTCATAAGGTAGAAATACAGCATTTTCTGCACAATTCTTACAAATTAAACTCGGTATCCTCCAAAACAACCATTGTTTTCAATATTTATTCATTACATTTTGGTATAATAAAACAAATGTATTAATTTTTGAAAATCTTATTTTGGAGAAAGAGTGCATCTGTAACACTTTCATGTTTACAATTTTTGATTAAAATGGATTTATCCTCACGATAATCATTTTGATATATTTTTATATTTTAAATCAAGTTTGAATAAGTTATTTGGCGAAATCAAATAAGTTATTTAAGTTTGTTACTTTTATGAATTATTAATGAATCGGGCGCATGAGTGTGTTCGAGTCCGACTGATTGTTCAATACTGCATTCGAATTATATTTGTTCGTTTTACTTTCGCACTTACGAATTAACGGTCACTTCCTTGTACAATGCACGTGCACCACGCCCCTTTACCTGAATACCACACAGTTAGAACAAGTGACCATCTATATTTAGAAATCCTTTAGTTAAAAAGGGACACCGAGATTTATTTGTGTTGGTTTCAGCCAATACTTCAGCCCATACTTAGCAAAGCTCTTCTTAGGAATTTTGTGAAGTATACATTTTTTACGTTAGTATTTCCAATTTTTTTTTCAAGATATGCTGTTTAAGGCATATTGAACGTCAGACAAAGTGTGCAGGAACTATTTCGGAAATGCAAATGAATATTAAATGATCAATTGATCAGCAGACCTAGTTCCCTCGTTCAGAACTCGTGATTCTCTCAAATATAATTTATGAAAAGGCACCCGACCAAGGACACTCAACCGTGAATAGTTTAACATTTATTTAAAATTACTGTGACAAAAAATGAAATAAAACATTTCATGTATTTCATATACATGACCAAGGTCTTTATATCGAATCTCTTCCTACATATGTCATAAAAGGTCGACCGGTTCATCTTTAATCAGCGCAAATTGTATCGTACAGACAATCAAATGCGAGTCTTAATATTTTGTAATAAGGGAAGCATTGCTACTATTTCAACACTTCTGAGCAATGACCAATACTAAATTAATATAAAAAATGCTTATTACATTACATGTTAACTAGGTTTCACACGTGCCGCAGATGTATCAAAAATGATTTGTCTACAATATGACATTAAGCACAATTTCGCTGCCAATAGGTAAAGAATGGATCTGAAGACCAAGACCCCTCGTTGCCTATCTTGGTGACAGCACTCATGTAGCAGTCAAGTATAGAGTCATCATATTCCATCGAAACGCAGTCAACCGTATCAATACACTGCTGTTGACATGATGGCACGTTAAAGGCCGGTAAGTTGTAGTAGTTGTATACGCCAAGGTCTTTTCCAAACACGTAAAATCCAGTTGTCCCAGTAAACGTTGTGCCGTATCCATTCGGACAGCCTGTTCAAGAAATATTTGAGAAATGTCAACAAATTGTTTCTAGTTCTATTAGGTGAGCATTATATTTCGCAATGAAATATTGGTGTAAGTCTTTCAACATGTACGGTGTCATAACTTTGTCTCCATATCGCGTACGTATCCGGTAATGGACGAGCAGTACTAATATTAATATTTAAATTAGGCGGCCGCTATGTGCCACACAACATAACCCTAACCCTTACCCGAGTATAATAAATAATTATCCCTGCCTACGCCCCGCCTACTTCCGCAATTGGATGTCTTTAGACTTTCCGATCGATGAAGCTTTAGGGAGCATTTTGCAGTTCAATTATATTGTTGCAATTTGAAAAAACTGGAAAAACGCTTGCTTTTAGCAATAATTCTAATATTAATCTGTTTCTATGGACGTTAAGTTTGTACAAGTCAGCCATGTACAATTGGCTTCAAGTCGTAAAAGAGATTGAGGTTATCAGAAAACGCTCCTTAATCTATGTTTCTGACATTTTTGAGTTTAAAATGTCGCATTGAATTTAAGCTTGCCGCAGATACTTTCTGAAAGACCTAAAAGTACCACCACGGCTAAAGAAAACGGAAAGGAACATTTAACTCCAAGATCCCATGGCTCTCGAAACATATGGCAGACACCAGTACAGTTCATGGTGATAATGTGTCAAATGTGTCAGAGCAATTTCCCTTTAACTGTGAAAAAAATCGCTGCAGTCAAATACAGCCAGCAGTGTAAAGGGCACACTTCTCTAAGACAAGTAGATCTTGGCTCGCAATGAGAAGACAGGCTCTATATCAAATCATCACTGTGTACCAAGTTTTAGAGTGTTTTATCTCTAAACTTTTCATGAAGTTTGTTTCACAAAGTCCAATACCAAAAAGTGTCATATTCAAGGTCAAATAACTCTTACCAGAATATGCTCATGTTTAGGACAGATTCGCCAGGCATTACTTAACATCATGATTTTAGTATGTACCTTATATCAGAGCAATACCTCGCAAACTGTGGAAGAAGCTCTACAGTCATTTACAGCTCAATGTGCAAAACTCATAGTCAAGGTCATGCAACTCTTAGCCGAAAGCGCCGTGGCGCACGAAAAACACGCCGCGCATTACTTCATAATTATCATTGTGATATCATGGAAAGCATTAGAGTGATACCACTTGAGTTCGTTTCATATGCTTTTGGAACAGACCACCCTACCAACCTTTCGACCTACCGTAATGACTCCAATAACCCACCTTCAAGCTTCTTTTAAGATTATATTAATATTTCAGATAATGCAATGATACTTACTTTACATTTATTTAAGGTTTTACTTGCAACTCATATCTATTTATTAAAATTGTTATTTACAGAATATTGACATTTACGAGCGTACCAGAAAATGCCATTTAATTACTACACACACTTAAAATCTTACTTGTTACGCAGCTCTTGGTGTCAGCATGGTAGCTGTAGCCAGCAACACACTCACACACGACCCCATTCCTGCAGTCGGAGTTGCTAGCTGTACAATCGGCATTCACCAGGCAAATGTATGTAACATCTCCCGGTCCGGGTGGCCCCAGTGCTGTCATACCCGAAGTTGTAGGTGCAGTTGTAGTAGTTGTGGTCGTAGAAGGAGAGAGTGTCGTGCTAGTAGTCGATGTAGTCGCAACAGCCGTGGTTATTTCAGGTATGGTTGTAGTTGTTGTGGTAGGGAAATCTGTATGTGAAAATATTTAAAAAAGAATCATGACAGTATGGACTATTAGATAGGACAAAAAAATTCGGCGGGTTATGCTAGAAGGTGCCAAAATCTTCTACATTTTAATGTCGCGTAGTGAGTTCTGGCGTTATATGCGTTATAATGTTTCAGACGCACAATTCGGATTTCGTAAGGGAAAGTTTTCTGTTGATGCAATATTTATACTTATGTCAATAGTGCAAAAGTACTTAAATGAAAACAAACGTTTGTATGTTATATTTGTTGATATGATGAAATGTTTTCTATTGATAGAAATGCCTTATGGCTAAAAATGTATAAATTTGGTATCCAAGGCAAAGTACTTAGACTTGTTCGTTGATGTACGAGAAAGTAAAATTATGTTTCAGATCATGCTCCAATTATTCTGAATGTCATAATTGTGCTGTTGGCTTACGCCACGAGGAGATAATGTTGCCTCTTTTATTTTCTATCTTTTTTGAAGATCTTGAGTTGCATTTACAAAATGATATTGATTCAGGTTTGAAACTCGATGATATGGTATTTGTTTTCTTACTGTTTGCAGATGGTATGGCCATTGTAAGAAAAACGCGTACCGAAATATTGAATCATTTAGACACTTTGTTTTGTAGTACATGGGGACTTATAGTTAACACTTGAAATAAGTAAAATTATGTTTTTTTCGTAAGGACGGTGGATTATTAACCACATAACATTGGAACTACGATGGGCACCTCATTGACGTTGTCAATAATTACCTTGGAACTAAATTATATTACACAAGGACCTTTTCATTTAACCAAGAACACCTAATTGGTAAAGCTTTAAAGGCCATGAATGTCTTATTATGTAAATGACAAGAGTATGACCTCACTTTAAGAACGCGATGTTCATTGTTTGACGCTTTGTTTTGTCTGTTTTAAATTATGCTTGTGAAATTTTGGGAAATTCTCAATCAAATGAAACAGAGCTGATACACTTATATATGTTTAAGAGATTGTTTAGGGTTAGGCAAATACATGGAATGCTTGTATCTATGGTGAAGTAGGAAGATGTCCTCTTTATATACATATAGGTATATAAAAAATATACAATATTGGTTTAAAGCAGTTTAAGCTGATAATACAATCCTAAAAACTATATATGAGAAAGCTTTGTCGGATTGTTATAGCGGTAAAAGAAAGTGGATGTAAAATATTACATCGTTTCGTTGAATATCACTGTCTATGAATCATAAAACTGGAATGCATAAACGATATATATGTATTTTTGTTCGCACATATTATGAATGGGACTACTATTATGACCCTTAGTACACACAAAAAAAACGCAGTTTATTTTGAACATATTTTTTTGTCATGAAAATGTATCGAAACACATACTATACATATATGAAAACCTGTGAAAGAAAAGAACTGGCTATTATAAACGTTCGAGTTAGCATATATAGCCGAATATTATAAACTTTGTATAAAGTGTCCGCACACAAATACAACATGAAGGCAGATATCAAGAGCTTAGTTTGTACAAAACAAGCAGGGCCTATATTGACTGATGAATCTAAAGGTGGACTTAATACAATACAACTGAGACAAATTTATTCATTTTAAATAGATTTCAAACTAGCGAGTTTATAGATTTCCAAGAAAATATTATATGTACTATGTGTAAGCTGAGCCCAAAATGTTTGATATTTTTAAATTTATAAATTGTTTTACGATGTAGATCAATTTTTATTTACATATTTATGCATTTTTTGTTCCTTATGTATCGAGTATATTCTTAAGATGATTTTTTTAAACATTGACAATTTCACTTTAGATATTTATTTACTGTGCAGCTTTTGGTGTATTTTATACTCTAAAGCATCCACGCTATGATCACTGTTGCCTATCGTATATACTTTTTAGTTATGATTTTCTTAAAAGCGAGAATTTAGATTTTGCCCATATTGTTTGTTTGAACATATATATGTCATTGAAGACGAATTCCACTTGTTCATGATTTTTCCGTTGTATGCAAACTTGAGAAATGAATATTTCAAATCTAACTGGATTTTGTCTTTTCCCACGCAATCAGTTTTCTACAACATTATGTCAAAAGTGTCAAAAAATAGTATTGTACTGATTTCAAAATGTATTCACAACGCTTTTATAACAGGATATGCATCTTATTCTTATACCGGAAAGTTATGAATGCAATATTGATGTGCAAGCATGTTGATTCTTTGCATTTTGAAACATTGTTTAAAACAGTTTTCAAGAATATTATTGATATATCATTGCTTTAAAATATGTCTTGTTCATTATTGTATTATATCTATGTTGTTAAAAATATATGTATGAATAACTGTATTATGGGCCGGAGGCCTTAGATTACAATAAACTGTATGTTATGTTATTGTATATACTTTTCAGTTATGCTTTTCTTAAAATTCGTGTAGATTTTGTGTAAACTGTAGCGTGCTTTTTAGTTATGCTTTTCTTAAAATTCGTGTAGAGTTTGTGTAAACTGTAGCGTGCTTTTTAGTTATGCTTTTCTTAAAATTCGTGTAGATTTGGTGTAAATTGTAGCGTGCTTTTTAGTTATGCTTTTCTTAAAATTCGTGTAGATTTTGTGTAAACTGTAGCGTGCTTTTTAGTTATGCTTTTCTTAAAATTCGTGTAGATTTTGTGTAAACTGTAGCGTGCTTTTTAGTTATGCTTTTCTTAAAATTCGTGTAGATTTTGTGTAAACTGTAGCGTGCTTTTTAGTTTCAAGAGTTTCAAGAGTTTATTGGCGATTCGGCATGTTTGCCTTTGGCCATTTACAAACTGTCTAATTATGGCCAAGACACAAAAGCATATTGATTTATAAAGCAAATATGTGATAACATTACATATATATTCACAAAAGCAATATCCTAATAATATATACGAAAATATAACCAATAGAAGCAGCTAAACTTCTAGCTTTTCTTGTCTTAATTTCATAGCACTATATATAAACTTAGCTAAGTTTTGTAAAAATAAATCCCTCTTTACTGACATCAAATATTTAAATTAAGCCATATTTGGCCAATTAAATTTAATATGATATTTTTTTCTAAGATCTGAATAGGCTGTACAACAAAGTAGAAAATGGTATTCAGACTCCACAGTGTCATGTGAACAGAGTTTACATTTTCTGTTTTCTCTGTTAATATTCGTATATCGACCAGTCTCTATTTCCAGTGAATGAGATGACAGTCTAAATCTTGATAATTCTTTTCGGTGTTTATCATTTTTGACACACGTTAAATATTCTTCAAATAAAAATTCTTTTTTAAGTCTACAATAGTATTCCATTTTTGGTTCGGATGTTAAGTTATCATACCACGTTTGAATATATTGATCCCGTACTCTTTGGGTTAACAAAGGAGAATAATTGTAATCTGTATTAAAATCAACTAACAAATTACCATAACCCATTCTGTTTAACAAATCAGACATAGCTGAGTGCCATATATTTTTACTAGCAGGACGTATGTTATTATAATGATAAATATTGGATTGTTTTGTTAACACAAGGTGCATTAATGAATTCGGATTCATATTAATTTTTATCCAATATTTTAATGCCGTTTCTTTACAAACAACTGACAATGGAAACCGTCCTAGATCGCCTAAAACGGCGGCATTGGATGTCTGTTGTTTAACACCAAGAATATGTTTGCAGAACTTTAAATGGAGTTTATCTAGCTCGCTATGATCATATGCTCCCCAAATCTCCGATCCATATAAAATAATTGGTAC
Source organism: Mya arenaria (assembly GCF_026914265.1). Lineage (NCBI taxonomy): Eukaryota > Metazoa > Mollusca > Bivalvia > Myida > Myidae > Mya > Mya arenaria. The sequence goes on along the minus strand of NC_069129.1, from coordinate 24,025,050 downwards.
AATTAGAGCATCAAACAACGATAGTTTAGTTTTAATATCTAGTGTTAATCTACTAAAGACAGATAGTAGATGGTTGTATGCCTTTAAAGCCTGTTCATTCAGCATTTTTACAGCATTATTCATATTCCCAGTATAAGAAAAGTTAATACCTAAGTAACAAAAGTTATCCACCACTTCAACAATTTCGTCATTAATTGTCCATCTAAAATTACACTGGCTTTTCCTGCTTTCAAACACACATATTTTAGTTTTTTTAATGTTGATTTTTAAACCCCAGTTACATGAATACATGTACAGAGAATTTAGCTGATGCTGTAAACTTACAGGATCAGTGGTAAATAATGCGATATCATCCGCAAACAACAGCATAAAAATAGATAGTGTGTCAATGTCTGACTCAGTTAAATTGTGAATGTCAACAGAGTCTTTAACATCATTGATAAACAAAATAAATAAAAGGGGTGATAATGGCTCCCCTTGTTTAACACCAAATGATATATCAAACATATCAGAGTAGGACATATTACTAGCATCCTTAATACAAGCCTTAACACTTCTATATATAGATTTTATCATATTTATCATCTTGGAGCTAACTCCCGATTCTACTAATTTTACCCACAATGCATCATGGATAACAAATTAGTTATGCTTTTCTTAAAATTCGTGTAGATTTTGTGTAAACTGTAGAGTGCTTTTTAGTTATGCTTTTCTTAAAATTCGTGTAGATTTTGTGTAAACTGTAGCGTGCTTTTTAGTTATGCTTTTCTTCAAATTCGTGTAGATTTTGTGTAAACTGTAGCGTGTTCGCCGAATGTGCATTACCAGATGGCGAGGGAAAATAAGCGACCCCCCCCCCCCCCCTTATTTTCTTTTATTTCTCCCTTTTACAGTGAATAACTGTTGTATTACAAATAAAATGGACATATTTTCCGAAGATCTTTTAGTTAAATTTAACATATATATCAAAAGATATATCAATATTTCTTATGATGAAGTGACTGTTAAATTGTTAAAGATACCCTCTTACTCCCAAATAAGATGTACCACAATAAATACATTTTTTTAACCGAAAAGGATGAATAAATATCGAAAACAATGTTTTTTATGAAGGAAACCGTGTTTACTTTGAAAGAAAGGGGTGAAGAAAACACCATTTTTATACCTTAAGAGACTTAAGTTTATCACTGTAAATATTTTAGGACTCACTAGTCATTTGATAGTGGTGCGTTGTCAGCTATTAAATACACAATTACAACATTGTTATCAGAAATTAATATTTTCACTAAATGCATTATTTAATTAGTAGTTAAAGATTTATCACTCAAAATTTATGTTTGTTATATATGTTTATGTATTAATTTAAAAAAAAAGTATCACTTTATATGGTGTACTCACAACATTTCGGCGAGCAGTGTCCGATGGTGAGACAATTTTCGTGGTTCCTGAACGTATCGGCCATCTGAAAAAAGGGCTTACTTTAACAAGAGCATCACGAAGGAATACCGAAACTAGTTTGTTTTTGTTTTATTTTCTCAGTATACTGATGGGCATATCAATATCAAAGCAAGAACGATCTTTCGTATAAATGATTGTACTTGCTTTTATGGGTCAACAATACAATGTGTTCGACACGAAGGACAACGATCATTTGGACACAAAGGCTATTAAATTTCTCTACTTTGTCAACAAGTAGCTCTAAAGAATTTGCTCCGCTTAAGGACCTCGCTTAAGTTGCCGCAGTTATTTTTTGTGACATTAAATGAAAATAATGTGTGTATTCATCGTCGGCAACCACGGTACTTTCTTTCGTTATACTTCATACATACCGTGAGACAGTTGTCTGACAAAATCTCGTTTTAATGAATATGCATGCGGCACGAGAGACAACTCTTCTTCCAATGCGTATGCATGTTACACTCAAATATTGTTCAATAACGTTAAAGTTTCAGTAGCCTCCGTGTCCGTTTGGCCTTGACTACTGCCAAATATTGTTGTACTGAGAAAGCGGACCCGGTTCAACCACGGCAATCGCCAGAATATTTTTCAACCGTAAAGCATCTGGTACTTTGCGGAACCAATGAAACTGCCTCATTAATTATTAATGATTACGGGATTTTCGTGGCCAAATTTGGCCACGGTACACAATGAAGCTTAGCGTAGTGTATATCGTGGGTATCAGACGATGATGCGTAATATGCACCAAAATACACCAATTTAGCCTTTTCAAGGGTAGAAGCCCCTCACCCCGATATTACATGTAAACGTTATATTGCCGGTATTGGGTGAGAAGGGCGCACATTGAGTTACGCACCAAAGTAACACACCATACAACGCCAAATTTTGGAACTACACCTGCATACGTAGTATCCCTACCGGTATCATGTCCCCAACTTCTACGTCATAATACCGGAACCCAGGTCGGGCCTCCAGCCCTTCACTTCCCTCGCAGACGAACGTCGCGTGAAGTTCGCATCGGTTCTCGCCAAAATTGAATGACGTACAATTATGTCGTCTGCAACCTTCCATGCATTTTAATCGGCTGACACCCGTTGATACAATGAAGGGTGTGCCTGAAATGCCCTTATCCGAAAGGGGAATGCTGCGTGCGACTCCATACTGAGTGGTTTGCGATTTCGTTAGACGTAACAATAAAATTGCACAAACAAGTATACAATTTGCTTTTTCGTTAGTCATATTCAGAGCCTGTTTCAGAATAAATCCTGCGAACTGTCTGAGTTTAGTTTAAAAAAAATAGATTGGAGTATTTTGCTACTCATAATCTTTCCTCGTTATGATGAATTATTCCATGTTGATTCAATTTATTGTCACTTTTAATTACATTCCATAAGGGTCTATAGAAGGAAGATAATCAGTGTTATATACAATGAATGTTCTTCACTCTTGGGAATTATTAAGAGATTACCAAGCTTTCATAACAATATCCTTTCTCACCTCACTGTTTTGGCATTTATTTTGAACATGGTTAGGTAATCGACCCCTTACTGAAATCATAATTTGTTTAAAATACGCATATCCCTAGTAAAGAGGAATATCACATCTGCATCATAAATGATTATACATTTTGCAAATTACGTAAATCATTTAACGAAGTTATCCAAGCCAATAAATTTGAGTAATGCATTTCTCGCCGCTTTTCCTGTTACTGAATTGTACTTTACTTGTTCTGAATAAAAAGTTCCATGCCGCTAGTTTTGCCACAGAACCTATTTATTCAATTTCCGTAACATCATAATATTGTTGTTCAGCTATTGAAATAAGAGTAACGGGTAGTCGCATATCCCAGATAAATGTAACGTGTTTATTGTTGATTAGAAATTAATCAATGTTAGGCAAATTGGCAACTCAACTCAACTCACCTCAAGCCTGTTATAAAAAAATCCTAACAAATTGAAAATAACTCAAGCACCGGACCTACGGGAACATGAATCGTCACAAAAAAGCCTAAACAACGGGCCACACCCACTCACAAGCAGGCATCTCAGCCACATGCGACTGGATATCGAAATACCGATAACTCCAGCATGAACGCGCTGGCGTTGATGTACTTTAGGTTTGGTTTTGGATATAATGACCTGTTATAGTTTTCACATACTGTGCCAACTTATTTAGAATAGCAAACGTAAATCATATATTAAGACGGTGATCAACTGAGAAAAACAAGACGCCTATTTCGTATACGAATCAAAATATGTTTAAGGTATTTGACCTCAAACATTTAATACGAACCATGTCTTCGAAAAGGCATCTACCTTGGTCAGCCGAGAGTGTTTGTAATGTGTTAATCAGAATGGTACGGAACTAATCGATGTCAGGCAAGGTAGCAATGACCTGTTTCAGTTTTCACAAATTGTGCCAATAAGTCCCGACTTATTCTGCGTATCATATCGACGTGTTGTCGTCTTCCTCAGCACTATTAACTTGTTCCCTACAAGTATTAGAAAAAAAACTCCACATAAATGTATAAATAATGTTATATTAAATGCCAAACTGAAAAGATAAATCTGCATGAGACAGGATTCATACATGATATATGCAACACAAATCCAAAGTTTGTACATTCAAAGTCAGAGAAAATTTGACAATAATGAGAACGATGTTTATTTTATCCCGTCTGAGTGTCGAATGATCGATTCAATACAAATGGTCCCCGAGGAAACCTTATTTACGCACGAACAGCCAAACCAGTTCTAATTCTATACCGCAGATGTAAAAATGCACTTATTTTGCATACAATGCGTACATCGTATTTGAGGCGATGCACTTTTGTATTTATTTGATTTTTGAAATCGCCATTTCTTAAATGTTTAAACTCAGGAGAAGGGACTTACATCACATTATCGACTGAGAAAAACAATGCGACTATTTGTAAACGATTCAAAATTGCAAATAATACCAATGAAATTTGGCGTTATGCATTACGAACAAATTGAAACCATTGTCTTCGACAAGGCATGAGCATCTCCCTTGATCAGCCCTTAGACTTGGAATACGTTTGAAAAATGACAGGATTTTCTTAGTTTGTTTATGAACAATTTTTTACTTGTATACATATTTTCCACGTTTTTCTTTACGAATGGGAAAATCTGCCTCGAGGGCACGTGAGAAAGCCGTTATCGAGCATGCCCGAGGGTGAATTTTTCCGATTCAGAAAAACAATATGTTTGATACTTTTTCTTGCACTCCTTGACTTGACTTTCAAATTTAAATTTCACCGAAACATACGCCCATCGATTTTTATCTACACAATGACACCTGTAATGAAAATCACAATTCAAATTGCTCCAAAGACCTTGACATTTTCACAATGTGAATAATTTTGTTCTGTTACTCAAACAATTATCAATTTCATTTTGCTATTTGTAACGTCTTCAATTAAACTGTCTTGACGTAAGAATAAAAATATTTTCAATCGGCGCATTGTTGCGTGTGACTAATCTACCATAGAGCTTGAAGATCGATTTTACCAGAGCTAGTCACATTATCGGAAACTCTTCTCTGAAATGCAAGTAAAAACTATTTAAACCAATACGGTGTCCATCTGTGGATTAGTATCCGTAATTGAATATCAGGGGGGTTTTTAATTGCGCGAATGGAAAAACACTCCAGTGCTTTAATTTAACACCAGCAGTGCATCGGAAAGAAATCCTATTACCGTGATTAATACGTTTTAATGTGACCGTATCGAACAATCGATGTCCCATTCAGTTCGGAAGATCGGAGGTAAGTGCAATGTTCTTTGGTATGTTTACCGGGTATATACATTTGCAAGCGATTGCCCCCCAACGAACGTATAATTATATGGTTCGATTATATTCTTGTTTCAAGGTCTTATTATTATCAACGCCCAATGAGTATATAATTTAAGGATTTATATTGAATTACAAAAGCATACGGACAATCAGGCGGAACAAATCAAACTTTTTTCGAACTGAAAGCAGAAAATGCATTTTTACTAATTACTTTGGAACTGTATTTAAAATTAATTATACACATAATGAAACCACTTACCAAAGATTGGTCTCCCAAATTATTTTACCAGTGAAATAAAAATGATATTTCACTATTTGAAATAGTGAAATAACATTTTGATATTTTTCTCTGTACTGTTTTGATTTTAGAGCGCTCTCAATTCCAAGAAACAACAACATCATACATAGGGCTAGGATACAATTTCAACGACGTCATTTCCGGAATGACGTAACGTTCGCATACGATTTGAAGCGCTTTTCGGAAGAAAACAACTATTTATGTTTAGGCATATAATACAAAGAAAACCTGTGTTTTTTTTCAGTGCAATATCGCAAAATATTTTTTACCTCTTGAACACCGAGGAATAAATATTTCAATCGTTGCCGCTCGCGAAATATTGCTTTTGTTGCTCACAAGGTAAAATATATTACGGTCTTACACTGATACACGTCATTATCCTCTATATATTTTTCTACGGTCTTATGTGCACGTTAATTCGTCAATTCAAATCAGAAAAGCTTTTAAACGTGGAACAGCCACCAACAATTTACTATTCATGTAACAACTATTCCGCAAGTCACGGCCAATGTTCAAAATCAAGATCAAAAGCGTGTTTGCAAGCAATCGCCATATGTTCAATGGATTTAATTCATGTTGATATTAAAGAATAAAGTGTTAGATGTTCAGAACTGCACCGGTGAAAATATTGTTGTAAGTGAGATGTTGTCATTCACCACAGAAATGGAATTAACTGTCGTTGAATGCTGCACTTTTTCAGCATTCGCGTGTGGGGTATGTGGACATGTTGATTTTCTGGCCGATTTTCATTGTAGTTACGCCACCCCCCTGATAATAAAGAGAAAACACTGGACCAGTGGCTATGACTGTGCTTTGAAAGTTTGTTATGTATTATGTATTATTAATTAGTATTAGAAGTAGTAGTAGTAGTATAAGTAGTAGTAGTAGTAGTAGTAGCAGTGGCAGTAGCAGTAGCAGTAGCAGTAGCAGTAGTAGTAGTAGTAGTAGTAGTAGTAGTAGTAGCAGTAGCAGTAGCAGTAGCAGTAGCAGTAGTAATAGTAGTAGTAGTAGTAGTAGTAGTAGTAGCTCTAGTAGTAGTAGTAGTAGTAGTAGTAGTAGTAGTAGTAGTAGTAGTAGTAGTAGTAGTAGTAGTAGTAGTAGTAGTAGTAGTAGTAGTAGTAGTAGTAGTAGTAGTAGTAGTAGTAGTAGTAGTAGTAGTAGTAGTAGTAGTAGTAGTAGTAGTAGTAGTAGTAGTAGTAGTAGTAGTAGTAGTAGTAGTAGTAGTAGTAGTAGTAGTAGTAGTAGTAGTAGTAGTAGTAGTAGTAGTAGTAGTAGTAGTAGTAGTAGTAGTAGTAGTAGTAGTAGTAGTAGTAGTAGTAGTAGTAGTAGTAGTAGTAGTAGTAGTAGTAGTAGTAGTAGTAGTAGTAGTAGTAGTAGTAGTAGTAGTAGTAGTAGTAGTAGTAGTAGTAGTAGTAGTAGTAGTAGTAGTAGTAGTAGTAGTAGTAGTAGTAGTAGTAGTAGTAGTAGTAGTAGTAGTAGTAGTAGTAGTAGTAGTAGTAGTAGTAGTAGTAGTAGTAGTAGTAGTAGTAGTAGTAGTAGTAGTAGTAGTAGTAGTAGTAGTAGTAGTAGTAGTAGTAGTAGTAGTAGTAGTAGTAGTAGTAGTAGTAGTAGTAGTAGTAGTAGTAGTAGTAGTAGTAGTAGTAGTAGTAGTAGTAGTAGTAGTAGTAGTAGTAGTAGTAGTAGTAGTAGTAGTAGTAGTAGTAGTAGTAGTAGTAGTAGTAGTAGTAGTAGTAGTAGTAGTAGTAGTAGTAGTAGTAGTAGTAGTAGTAGTAGTAGTAGTAGTAGTAGTAGTAGTAGTAGTAGTAGTAGTAGTAGTAGTAGTAGTAGTAGTAGTAGTAGTAGTAGTAGTAGTAGTAGTAGTAGTAGTAGTAGTAGTAGTAGTAGTAGTAGTAGTAGTAGTAGTAGTAGTAGTAGTAGTAGTAGTAGTAGTAGTAGTAGTAGTAGTAGTAGTAGTAGTAGTAGTAGTAGTAGTAGTAGTAGTAGTAGTAGTAGTAGTAGTAGTAGTAGTAGTAGTAGTAGTAGTAGTAGTAGTAGTAGTAGTAGTAGTAGTAGTAGTAGTAGTAGTAGTAGTAGTAGTAGTAGTAGTAGTAGTAGTAGTAGTAGTAGTAGTATACCGCACATGAATAATACACTTTTTTAAGATTAAAACCTTCATAATTCGAGCTTAAAGATCCAGTGCCGCTTAGTTTCAAATAACTAGAGATTTCTCAAATAATTTCTGATAAAGTCCCGAGGTCCACACGATACTAGATTAAAAAGGAACGTATGTGGAATAGTAACGAAATCCCTAACTTGACCACTGACTCACTATATGCAAATGAGGTAGATAAGTGGGAGAAGCATAGCGTTTCGCCAACAGTATTTGAGCATTTGCCGGACTTGTTGTAGGTTTTAGACTGAATCAATAATTCCGGTTACTCATGTTGGTTAACCATGGTTATCAACAATTGAAATGTTATTTGTTACCAACCGAAAATCAACGTAGGGTCAACTCGCATGACTTGTATATTGCTCTTCTCAATTTCTATTTTATTTATTTAATTCTAAAATTAACTTCTCTCTATACAGATATTGATCCCTGTGATAAAGCGTTCTTTATCACCATCGATTCAGGTAGTGTTAAAGATTATGAAATTAATTTTATTGTCGGTTAAAAAAACACACCCTACTACCCTGCTTATTTACGGAACATGAGCTGTACGCTAAATACACAAACATTTGCATGAAACGCATTTTATAATTATTGTTTGATGTTAATAGTTGCTCTCTTGTGTTGTGTTGTTCGAGTATTTCAGTTATGTCATTACCATACTGCTACTGAATGACGCAAAACCGGGAAAGAGGGCGCAACATTACAGAAAGTTCAATGTGCCTAACCACCATTAGAAGTCGCCAGACGAATACACCGGAGAATCCTAGTCCTGTGAGGCTCTCATAGACTATATGAACGAATGTGATTTTGTGTCTTCTAAGCAGAATAGGCAATTCTCATTATATCTTACTCTTGTGCAAAGATTTGTGTACGTTGACCAATACGACAATCCCCCGTTGTACTGTATTTGTAAGCGTTCGACAATACCTACTTATCCAAATTTAAAGAACATTTATCAATAACTTTTAAAATGCTTTTAATTAACTCGACTTATCGTCTGCTTCTGTGCACTTGTTGGAGGGCTTTATTTTGGGCCACGTGACTTTGTATGCGTAGTCTTTTCTCTAATGGCGTGGTGTTTATTACCATTTAATTGATTGCAAAACTATATAGGATCACCAGTCATCACAATTTAATTTGCCTTTCAATAGAACTACCAGGGAACTATCTTATGTGGTGATACGACCAAATTTCGATAGGTCAACAATCACGACCATGTGTTACACGCATACGCTTTTGTTTTTCCCTTGTTTATAAATTTTAGGATGATCGGGATAAACAATTGAAACCTCGTGAGCAGGTATTTCTTTGCATCAAGACGGGTCTAGTATTGCTGTCCACGTGCACACCTGGCCACATTGTTTTAATTGTTTCGCGAGATTTATATTGTTTCGGTACAAGAATGGGGTCATTTGGCGATACCATGAGCAGATACCTTACCTTAATTTTATTGTGATACATGTTTTTTATTGCATTTTTTTAATGAAAAAAAATAATTTGAGCATTTGAGTCAGCAAAATGAATACATGTCTTTATTGAAACTCAACAGAAGAAAACAAAACAATTTATGAAATTACGAATTACCTACAAAGCGAAAGAAATTAATTGACCTTGTTAGATTAAACTCGATCAAAATCAGTCAATCGATGAATTTCTTTCCTTACACTTAACAGTTAATCGTTTATAAAAATGTTTAGTAGTTATACTACTCGCTCAGTTATACTACACGCTCAAACAGCGTGAAGTAATGATTTAAGCATCACCAATTTAATTTTGTGTCCATCGGATTATGGCCGAGAAAAATGATAGCGAGTGAGGAAAATACCAAAGATAGAAAAACAAAACCAATTTTTCTATTTTGTTTAAAAAGGGTAGTAGGCGAAGGCGAAACCATTACTTCACATAATTTTTATATCAATATATATAATCATTAACTATTTTAACTTAATACTCCATTGATTGAAGTTTGAAGAAATACACCGCGGAGTGTAATCATATTATCAATATTTAAGTATATTCCGCAAGTTATATGTAATAAGAAAATATAAAATAAAAAGAATATTCCTCTCATAGTTACTATTCTCAAAACTCGCAAGACATATTTAAGAGGTTTCGAAGTACTATTTGTACTTTTATATGTAGCTACCCGTACACGTGGAAGTTGCAGATGACATTTAACGGCGTTCACCTGAAGGAGTAGTATTAAATGCTTTCATCGTGATTTTGTAGCTCTTGCAGGGGCCTACTCATACCAGTAATCCTGTATGACGTGGATTTCACATTTAAAATTGTCCTAGATTCCACCTGCACGCGTTAAACTTCCACAAAGTGCACATTCCTGGATGACGTAGATAACAAATACACTATTGTCCTTGATACCGTTTGCACGTAGTAAACTTCTACAAAGTACACACGCCTGGATGACGTAGAAAACATACTCGCAATTGTCCTTGATACCGTTTGCACGTAGTAAACTTATACAAAGTACACATACCTTGATGACGTAGCACTGAACAAGCAGTCCACACTTACTCGTACCCGTACAAGAAGCGTTTCGCAACCTCTCTAGTATGCAATTATGTTTGCGGTGTTTCAGTCAGATATCGAACTCGTATATCAGCCCTTCTGAAAGATGCAAAGACCTATTCATCTTTCTGTGTAGAAAGACCTTGTAATCAGTCGATATGAAATACACATATTCTTCTAAAGCATAAATCTTAGCGTCTATAGTTTATATATATTTTACTGGTTTCAGTGTACATAACATTTCTCATCGCACCCGGCGACCGGCCCCCCCACCACCCACCCACCCTAAATTCCTCCAAGTTCAATTTTTATTTCAATATCGGAGAAAAAAGTAATAAAATACGCCCTTAATATCATTTTGAACTTGAAAATGTTACAAACCTTTTTGAGGAGCACCCCCCAACCACTGCCAACACTTTAAACCAAATAAATTTCAGTTCTGAGGGAGGGTCGCAAGACAAAAGGTTACGCCCCTAAATTGCGCCCCCTCTAACGTTCAAAACTATATGAATATAAGATAAAAAAGACACTTAGATATAAATACTGAGGGAGGTATTACATAACAAGTGTGTGATAGGATATATTAGTATCCTCGTTGTTAAATAAATCTCAAACTCCGCGCAGTGTTACTTCCCTTGCAGTACAGTAATCACTGCCTTCACAAATATCACGTGATGATAGAAACGGCACGTGATTGCAATTTACAAAATGGACGGAACACCTTTAAAAGAAATTCCAGCAACATGTTTCATTTGTTTAGGAAATAAACGATTTTATTCCATAAAAGGAAAAAATGCAAAACGTTCGATACATGTCTGAATAGCTAACAACACATCCATGTTGATATTGTAATTTGTAAATCCTACTTTCAATTTGAAAAAAGACCGAACATTTCCGAATGTTTTTTTTAATTGTTATTTTTTTATAAAACATATTATGCCTATCAACTGGCGTAAAGTAATTATTTAAGAAAGGATATAAGAATAAATATATATGATTAAAAAAAATGCCATTAAAAGTTTTCATCCAATTTTGGATGAAAATCTTGTGGTGGCAGTGTTACTGTACTGTTTACAAAGGGAAGTAACCCTGCGCGGAGTTTGAATAAATCTAGGTAGCCTAAGTTGGACCCTATGTTGGCACATTGAGAAAAAAAAAACAGAAAGTAAACACATCACCATACTTTATCCAACTCGAACGTATGGTATTTTCAGATGCAATCATCAAACTAAATGTAATAGATAGAGGATATTTGTTTATTTCAGTGTAAGATCGTATTTTATTTCATGAGTGTCATAGAAAAACATCTTTTCTAAATGTAGTTTTTCTATGAGCACGAGTGAAATTAAATCCGTTTCTTTAATGCTTATTTTCGGAGTTTTATTAGTTTTTTTTATTTATTTCTGAATTACCCCCTTTTTTGAAAAGGGTGGTTTATACGCCGCTACCCGTGGGGCGCCCCTCATGCATAATTATAGCTGTCAACTTTTCTATTTTCGGTTTGCTGAGAAATACTTCTCTGCTATTCATTCTTATAGCTTATTATTCGCGCGTTTTTTAGTGCAAAGCTTTCGTGAACAGTAAACAATGAAGTTTTATAAGTGCACATATCTTCCAAAAAATAATGAAAACGCTTTTATTTTAAGTTGAGCATGAATACATAACCAAATTACTACGCCGCTATTTAATAAATGAAAATTTGGAAGGTCAAATGTGTTAGCAAAACAAATGCGGACACTCATTGGATTTTAAATATTCTTCTTAGTTTAAGACTGCATGTGTTTCATAGTAAATTAATATATAGTCATCTTACTGTTAGAGACCAGTCTGTTTCGCTTGAAAACAGGTTTGTTTTCCAGATAAAGAGTGAATGCCACGCTAGTTTGTTGACAAATTTTGAGGTGTGTGTGGGGTAAAAAATATCGGATTATCTGTAAATTGTTGTGTGAATTTTCCAGGAAGCTCATTTTACGTACTACAAACAGTTCAAAATACATTTGAACGATGATATAAAATTATATTTATGTTCGAATAGTTATTTTTGTCTGTAATGTGTTTGATATGAAAGCAAATGTTCGAACATTCCGCTTCAAAGATCAGGAAAATGTTTGAAAAACGGGATAACCGGTAATAAACGGTAAGTTGTTTTTTTCCAAATATATATTTATTTAAATTTATAAAACATTTATTTAATTTTTAAACATTTTTTTTTTTAAATTAATATTTTCACTGTTGTTATTTCACTGTTTAAACCCCATATTTATCGTAAAGCATGAAAGAAAACTCCTTAATTTCTCGAGTTAAGTCGTAAATTGAAATTATCTTTGTGTCATATTTTCGGAATTTTGCTACATATGTGAGTGAAATGTATTGAAATCAGTAATGAAAAAGGTACACAAAGTTGAGGAAATGAAAACAAATCGACTTGTTCCATTAGTGTCGTTCAGTTTAGATTCAAGATTTTTGAAGCTACGACTAAAATTGTATCCTCTCTTATTAAAATAAAGTAATTAATTTGTTTGCTTGTCATATTTCTCATATTTAGCTCAATCATAGCATTGTATGCGACAGTGTGCTCATGATGAGCCATTGTGCTTATCTGTAGTTATGCGTTATTCATCGGCAATATTTATCTGGACAGCATCCACATGTTCCTGCCCAACCTATATTGGTCTTTGTCAGAACGTAAATCGTCCGAAAATAGTTTACGGAGTCAACTATGAGAACAATATTGTAACACACGGTGACATCAGAGATCACACGTTTGAACAAATGTGTATGGAACTTCGTTAGATTTCTTGCTTTAGGTCTAGATCAAAGCCAATCATGGATCAACCTAGTAAATCTTGGCCGCATAGACAAAACATTTGAAAGAAGTTCGCCGAGAACGCTTTATAGAAACCTCCTATACAAAGAAGCGCTACAATAAAGCTCATCATAATTTTCTGTGGTGAGATTTTTTTCTATTGGTCAACATGTTATCTTTGTAGCAGGAAGCACTTTTTAAAAGTTGATCATTGATTTTCTGTGTCCTCCGAATAAGCACTCTATCTACACAACTCACCCGAGGTTAACACTCTTAAGGCTTCATGAAACTTTGTCATACTATTCTCTAGTACGAAATATGAGACTAGGTTAAATTTCATTATTGGTACGATTGGGTCATAAAGTAGGTAACTAGGTGATATAAATTTATTACTTACTCTAAAAGGACATATTTTCTCTTTTGTTCTTGATTAAAGACTACGAGGAATAGTAATTAGGTGCAAAAGGCATATATTTTTACCATTGCGTTTAGCTGTCAACAATAGTTGTCTGTCTCTGTGACACACAAAATACATGATTAATCTTATTTTATCTTCGAACGAAAGAAGATCTGTTTGAAATATCTTTCAAAATCTCATCTCTGTAATAAGAATGCTTCCATGGAAATTTTCACAAATTGTATATATCCACTTAACAGTGTGGATATGTTATTTACATGACAACGCAGAGGATCAACAAACTATGAAAAATATATAATTTTATTCTGATTATTTCATAATTGTTTCTAACATGATGTGCATAATTTACATTTATATCTGCTACATTGTCTATGCAAAGGAGAGCTGTAATGTGTTTCTTAAAATGGAAATAAATGAAGTGTTGTTAAGTTATTAACTGATATGTAAAACTTTAATAGAACATGTAATAATATCAAACATTCATTAAGTATAAAAGACTATAATACTAAAAAAAGACAAAAGTATGGTGATATCACACTATACAAGTTTATCTTATTTATTGCTTGTAAGTTTTTCTAAGAAAAAACATCAGTAACATGTCGGCATGCAAACAACTTACGGAATCCTACCCTGAAATAAGCTGTTCTCCGATAGCTCCATAATGTAACAAGTTTATAGCCTGGTGAGCCTGGTGAGCCTAATACATCGCCAATTATTTGCAATAATTAACTTGTAGCATTTCTATCTCTGAATTTTATTTTATTAGAAAAAAATTAACTAGGCAAAATTTCTTAGTTCTTTACATATCTACTAAGTAACAAGTACATGTTTAAGATATATATGTTTAATGCTTGTTATAGCTCCCAAAAATTGTGATGTACACTCGTTGAGCGCGCACGAGTACAAGTTTTTAAAATGTCAACTTCCTTACTGTAGACCAAATACATTGGATGAAAAGGCAAAGAAATTTTACAAGAACAAATATTACCAATGAGGTTTGAAAGTGCAATTTCACATACTTATAAAAATGTTATCAGTAAATTTTAGTACCAACTATTGTTTTTTAAGTCATACAGGAAAAGCAATTTTAGCGACATTTATGAACGTTCATTTTTTTTTATCATTTTAGACAAATTTCCTTTGCAGCTTTTATACGGGCTCTTTTCTACTCAGATCATAATGTTTCTTGAAAAATAATGATGTGTACAATGCCATATAAATCAGAATCTTAAAGGTAACGGATTCCAAACATTCATCTGCATGTTGCACTTATGATCGAAATAAAGTTTGCAATATGTGTTACAGAAATAATACGGCAAAACTTGGAATGTTCATGGATTTGAGAAAATAATGATAAAATCAATGGATGCGTTAAAACTTTGAGATTTTATATAGATCAGTGGGCATTACCCAGTATACATAGCTCAGTTAGCGTTACCAAATATATATATAGCTCAGTGGGCGTTACCCAGTATATATAGCTCAGTGCGCGTTACCCAATATATATATAGCTCAGTGGGCGTTACCCAGTATATATAGCTCAGTGGGCGTTACCCAATATTCATAGCTCAGTTGGCGTTACCAAATATATATATATATATATATAAATTGGCAGTTGGCATTACCTAATATATATATATATATATATATATATATAACTCAGTGGGCGTTGCCCAATATATATAACTCAGTTGGCGTTGTCCAATATAAATAACTCAGTGGGCGTTACCTAATATACATAGCTCAATGGGTGTTACCAAATATTTATAGCTCAGTGGGCGTTACCAAATATATAATAGCTCAGTGGGCGTTACCCAATATATAATAGCTCAGTGGGCGTTACCCATTATATGTAGCTAAGTGGGCGTTACCTTATACACATAGCTATAATGATATTATAAATTGTCATCTAGAGTACAAGAATCGCTGCAAAATACACATGTTAATCAGTTATGGTTACAAAGGCATCAGGCCCCATATTCTCGAACAACATTTCCATATAACAATATCACGGTAAGACCCTTATATTTGATTTGATATTTTTTTTAATATTTTAAAACCAGTTTTCATACATTTAAATGAAGTTGTATTAAGCTTAAGCCAGAAACATGTTACTTCGAGAAATTGGAGCTAGTTAGTACTTAATAATACTAACAAAATAATGTCATATTCGCAGAAAACCAAGACAATACTATTATCTAAATAAACAGCAATACTTGTGACATAAATCACCACCAATTTTTGTACATTCTGTCAGTTTTGCACCAAATAATAAATGCAATTGGAATTGTATGGCATTAAACAGTTGCTAATATATTTCTAGACACGAAAACAATAATGGTAATTAAGCAATACAAATGAAATAACTTAAAGTGACACTCTTATTCAAAATCAATTCACACACAATGTATAACAAACATACATTTTGAGTGATAAAGCTATAACTACTTACTAAATAATGCTTTTATGGAAAATATTAATATTAATTACTGATAACAAGATTTCAACCGTGTATTTAATAAAATAAAATATTTACTGTTATCTACTATCGTCTCATAAGATAGAAATATCGTATTTTCTGCACATTTATTTCAAATTGAACTCGGTATCCTTCATAAGAACCATTGTTTTCGACATTTATTCATCCCTTTTAGTATATCAACACCATTGTATTATTTGTGGGTAAGAGTGAATCTTTAAGCCGTCCTTGTTACGATCTAACAAACATATAAAAGGTAAAAATATAAGGTAAAACTTGAATTAACTGTATTGATTTTGTTTCTGCAAATTCAGAATCATTCTGTTCTCGACCCTTTTCGCCTGTGTTATTACTATTCAGTATTAGATTTATTTGATGTATCATGTATCACGGATATAATTTTCTTTTTAATCCTTCCAATAGTTCACTGTCCTATGCGAATTCGTTTGAATTATCTCCATTCGTGACATCTTGATCTGCATTTGTGGAAGTTACCTAAATATATTTTCCGATTGTAACCTATGTTGGTATAACGGGATTGCAGTCGTTTGAAAACTCCGTCACTTCCGACTTGCTATGATATTTGAAAGATTGATTTTGTGTGCTGCAATCTTAGTTTTCGGTCGGTATGGGCTCCTTGTTTGTTTCTTTCGCGTTTATGCAGCAACTGAGTAAGAAGAATAATGCATTCCATGTGTAAATTAAATAATGTTAGTATGAATTAAACAAAGCTGTTGTTCAAAAACTGTTTTTGATTATGAAATAATACATGGCTAATTATATTAATATGCCATGTTAAATGAATATACTCTGGGAAATTACCGTCAATTCTACTCTGACTTCTTCCGGTTTAACTGACGTCGTCTTTTCTTTCGCTTCAGATCGTTCGAGCGTTCCCGTTTCCGACATGTACGTTCCTGTTGTATTGTCTCTGGAACGGTCTTGCACGCCCGTTCTTTTCTTTAAATAATGAAAGCGAGCAAGTGTATACGTAAAGTAATGGAGCGAACAAGTGCATATGTAAAGTAATGGAAACGAACAATTAAACAGTTATTAAGACAGTTGAAGCGAACAATTACATATGTTAAATAATGAAAGCGAATAATGTAACATGTAGTAAGACAATAAAAGCGAACAATAACATATGTTAAATAATGAAAGCGAATAATGTAACATGAAGTAAGACGATAAAAGCGAACAATAACATATGTTAAATAATGAAAGCGAATAATGTAACATGTAGTAAGACAATAAAAGCGAACAATTACATATGTCAAATAATGAAAGCGAATAATGTAACATGTAGTAAGACAATAAAAGCGAACAATAACATATGTTAAATAATGAAAGCGAATAATTAAACATGTAGTAAGACAATAAAAGCGAGCAATTACATATGTAAAATAATGGAAGCGAATAATTAAACATGTAGTAAGACAATAAAATTTGTAAAGCATTTGAAGCGAACAATTTATTATGTGAAACAATTGCAGATATAGATACTGTTAAATGTATAAGACCCAAAATTAGGATCCAGAGCAGTAAATATTCTAAATCTAAGGTATACACTATTCAATGGCGTGAATTTTAGGATGATTGTCCCATATTATTTTGGTATTATTTGGATGAGTTTTGTTTGCAGAAAACTAATATTGTTTTCCAAAAGTTATATAACAAAAGATTTTGCTAATAAACAAATTTAATTGGCTTTGAAAAATCAATAAATGATAAGGAAATATGTCATTAACCCACGAATTCAGTTGAAGTAAAAACTGTAATAACATTTTTAGATATACGTTCGGTCATTTATATTACATATTAGTAATCGGCAAATGATACCAGCATTATATGAGGTCATCAGACATCCAAATATGACATTAAGGTTAATGAGGGTGTCAGAGAATTAAATTATTTGTGGGTCGGATTCCTTTAACTTACTTGAAAAAAAGGGACTACAATATACAAACTTACTTTGCGTTCATCGTTGAATTCTTCCAGTGTTCGCCTTCGTTCTCTTGAGCGTTGAATCGCCCGTTTCAGCTATAGATTAAAATGTTGTAAGAAGTATACGTCATATCGAAATATTCAGCATCAAAGGAGACGAAAGTAAAATTGACCTGGCTACATTAAAGAGACTCGTTCAACTTTTGTTCATATTGATTTATTTTGCTTAGATTTGTGAGAAATAAACAACAGCATAACAACCAACAATAAATGGTAAATACTTTTTGAACAGAACTTTGTAAATGCATTCCTAAGTCTTACGATGTTCAAGAGCGTTACAACGGGTTCTTTGCGTAAAAGAGCAATTCCTGTCCCAGTTTAAAGTTATTATTAACAGTAGAAAAAAATAAATAAGCTTTTTGATCGAATTTGTATTTGTTTGCAATTTGTTTCACTCATTGACAATGACATACTTGTCATTGGCACCAAATTGAGTTCTGCTTTAAGCGATGCAGTCTGTAAGTTTTTTCCAAAACCAACACAACTTTCGTAACAGAGTTGTATTTTCCTAATTTCAATTAAAATGCTAGACCGTCAATATCAAATGAAAAAACAACAAACAAAAACATATAAGACCTTAAATTACATATACCTGTTTATTCAGAAGACAGTGGAATATGAAAATGAACACACCCTGAAACAAATGACAAAGATGAATCTGAAAGCATCAGGTCTTAGACAGTACAAACAAGAGCAGACATAGGCAGACATAGGCTGCCATATCCCCGCCAAATTATGAGCAGTATCAACTTCCCCTTACGACCAAGGATAAGATTGAAAATTAACAAAGGGCAATGACTATAAAAATGCACAGAGTTATTGTTTCTGTGCACTGCACTTCTCCTCAATGAGATTTATCTGTCAATGAGTTTGAAGTCAATATCTTAAAGACTTTTCAAGTTTGGCTCCGGACAAAAAAGTATATAAATTAACAAAGGGCAATAACTAAAACATACTGCACCCAGAGTAATGGTTTCTGTGCAATGCCCATCTCCTTGATGAGACCTATCTGTATATAAAGTTTGAAATCGATACCTTAAAGACTTTTTAGTTATGCTCCGGACAAAAGAAAAATATGCAAATTAACAAAGGGCAAAAACTAAAAACATATGGCACCGAGAGTTATGCTTTCTATGCAATGCATTATCCTCAATGAGTTCTATCTGTTCTTGAATTTTGAAGTCAAATCCTTAAAGACTGCCCAAGTTATGATCCGGACAAGATTGCCCGGACACACGCACACGCATACACACACACGCCTACCATTACTATATCCCCATTCGCCTTTCGGAGGCGGATAGCAAACAATATATATAATCCAACGCTATAATATATCATAATTATCTTTAACCGAGTATAATGAAAGAAAATTGGACTGGACTTGTTGGAAATTCAACTGTACTTCTACAATACTTAGTATAAACAGACAAATAAAACAAAAGCAAAACTACAATTACCAACAAACTAACCTGTGACGCGTTAAAAATACAAAACACAATTTGAAACCACTGAGTTTTTTTGTTCACAGCAAAGAAACCAAAGACCCAGCCGATGCCCATCATTGGTAACAGCACTGACAGTGCCGTAATCGTCATTCTGAAAGGAGGGTTCAAACATGGTTCGGTTTAAACATATAACATCTCATGACAAAAGCAAACACTTACATATATTTCAAAACAAATGATTAGGAATTTGATTTTAAGGTAGACATTCATAAATATCGTTTTCTTCTGACATAAATAAATATGAATTTGATTTAAACCTATAAGCTTATAAAGATCATCTTCAAATGTTAATATTGTTTATGGTTTCGTCCCTGTTTAAAAAGCAATGCTATAACACTGAGGCTGCGCTTACCCCAATATCATTAAAAGGGTGTAATGTGTAAGTGTAGCTAAGCATACAAGTCAGAAATCTCATTTTCTCATTGCGTGTATCGGTAGGATAACCTACTCTCGCATTTAGTTTGAACACTGTCTGGTGATTGTGTCATCACTGTTCATCTCGTACGTGTCTACTAATACCTCTATGATGTAGACCACAAATGTGTTCTGGACAAAAGCTTATAGTTTTTAAAACATGTACACACGAAGAAAAGGTGTGCACACGTCGCAACCTCTCTTATAACAAGAGGACCAACTTGGCCATATATCGTTCACCTGATTAGAATTAGCCACACGTCAGTGGTAATTAAGGATGTTTCTGCTCACCAAGGAAGTAAGTAATTGACAAGTAATTTGATAGTTGATTAGTAGGTTGGTCCTTGTAAAGGAAAATCAATATTTTTTTCTAGGCTTGTCAGCTGATTGTTCCCAGGGATAAAGGATGTGATGACAATGGAGGGCGACTGTTGCTATGGCAGTCAATGTTTGCTAAGGAAGTCATTGGAGTATATTAATGTAGGTAGTTGCTTTCAAAGAAAGTGGTTGCTAAGGTAGACAACGGTTGCTTAGGAAGTCATTAGTTGCAAAAGGACGTCATTTGTTATTATGGATGAATGTAGTTGTTAAGGAAGCCATTGGTTGCTAAGGAGGTCATTGTTTGCTAAGGAAGCAAGTGGTTACTGAAGAGGCCATTGCTCGCTAAGAAAGAAAGTGGTTGCTGAAGAAGTCATTGGTTGCTAATGCAGCTATTGCTTACCTATAAAGTAAGGGGGTGCTGAGTTTTTTTTCTGGTTGTGAAGATGGTAATTTGTTCCAAAGGAAATAATTGGTTACTAAAGGAAGTAATCGGTTGCTAAGAATGAAGGGAGTTGTAACGGTTGTCATTTGTAGCGAAGGAAGTCATTTTATGGCTAAGAATGTCATAAATAAAAACCTATTTGTTTGTTAAAGATGTAGGACGTTATATTAAGTAAGTGGTTGTTTGTGTCATACGGTGTTACTTTACATTCAATCAAAATATTTCAAAAGTATTGTATCGTATTTTGTTTAACTACCAGCTTTCTCAAATTCTACTCCGCCCCGTAAATTAACGGTATAATTACCTATATATGTAGCGTAGCAGAGTTGTTAGATATCCAATGGTATTGTTTGTTAACCTTAAACTTGTACGTCAGTGTTTCATATTAACCAATCAACTTTTATCTACTTTCATTTTTCAAGTCAACAATTTAACCCGATAAATCCATTTAATATGCAGATAGTTGTTTATATTACTGCAGGTTATTTATTAAACTCCATTATTATGTGTAGATCGATTGTATTATAGGTTTTTAAATGTCACAAGATGTTTACATGGTTTCAATGTATTTTATTTTAACGACCGCATCATTGTTTACCTTGTCTGACATTGTGTTCAAGTATTTCTACCTGTTCCATATTATAAACGTTATTATTTATACATTTTTGTAGATGCTATATATGCTATATGTCCAGTAAACGTCGTAAGCGATTGAAACGGAATATTCCGTGTTCATTCTGTTTCCAGAATCTACCACCCATTTGACGCCAGAGGAGTACCGTTGACATTTATGCCTGGGAAGTAATTGGTTTCTAAATAAGTGGTTTCTTGGGAAGTCATCAGTTGGTAAGGATGTCATTTATTGCTAAGAAAAAAAGAGGTTGCTACGGAAATCATTGGTTAGTAAAATGTATAGCCGACTGCCATAAGTGATTTAGTACAAGGACAAGGAAACTTCAAATGCATTACTTAATTCTGTCAAGAGTTTCTTTGTTCTTTGCGGCCTGCGTGTTGCATATCTTTACCAATACAACCAATATGATTATACCATTGACCTGCAATAATACAATAAATATATTGCTTGAAATGACAGAAATTGTATTTAGCTACATGCCCACCAGCTCTTATCAATTGTTCCAAATTTGTACATGATGATTGCAAATACAAATTACAATAATAAACGATGGTCTAGAACATTGAATAGAACACGCTATTACCAAGATAACAAAGGCAGCTGGTCCCGCAAATGTCCAAAACATCCAGTGATCAACATCCAGCCAACAACTGCAACATTTTGATGAATATCATACACATGCCACATTTTTTTTTACATCGTATTAAAATAGACAAAAATGTGTCACGAATAGGACGATGGTTCATGACAATGGTTATAGACTACATAAATCATTCTTCGTAAGTTGCTTTCGTGCCATATCCCTCAAGCTTGGAAATGCTGGCAGCAGTAAGCACGACAGCTATTGGTGGCCCTAACAAACATACAAAAGAAACCCACGATGTGTTTACAATATATACTGGATAGATATATAAATCAAACCCCCGTTACACTGAAAGAACATGTTTTTCCGCACATTACCCGGCAACGTACGGTTAAGAACACTCGTGCAGTGTCGTTCAGATATCGATAACAGTCGAAGGAATGTCACCAATTCGCACATTGGGACACTCTAAATGTATTTTACAATAACTTTCAACAAAAAATGTTAAAGAACTATTCGATATCCGTAAATTTATCAATCATATCTTGAATACAAATAGAAACCATTCATTTGTGCCTTATCAACCATCATCCATACAACTTTACTCCTCATAGTGTTTATGTAAATTGGAATTGCTTACTTTGGACGTTGTTTATTTGTTCGTGAATTTATGTACTTGTATTATGGGCTGGTGGCCTTTTCTACTACATGTAATAACAAAAATTGGAATTGAAATTGAGTTTGATCGTATCGTACGTTCACACGTATATTTGTAATTTTAAGCAGTATTTATTTCGAAAACTACTGACGTTATCGGTCTTGAAAAACACATCGTGCTTTCCATAATCGCCGCGAAAAGCCAATAGTTGCCTGTGGATAGTTTGGTCAACCAGTCTGAGAGCACGGTATGAGTACGACTTAGTAAGACGTAGCAGGAGTTAAAGCGAAAAGTTGCGACATGAGTACAGTATGAGCACTGCTTAGAACGATACATGGCCAGTAATGTACAAGTTTATGCGATAAATTACGACTTAAGCACGGAATGAGCACGATTCAGTACAATGCATGACGAGTCATGTACGAGTTAAAGCCATATGTTGCGATATGAGCAAGGTACGAGTACGATTTAGCATGATGCATGACGAGTTATGTACCAGTGTGTTTAATTTTGATTTGCAAACAACGCTTTCAATAATTGCCGTGAAAAGCCACGATTTGCCTGTGGACAGTTTGATTAACCAGTTTGAGAGCACAATATGAGTACGACTTGGAAAGACGCATGGCGAGTAATGTACGAGTTAACGCAATAAGTTGCGACTTGAGTACGGTATGAGCAAGTCTTAGAACGATACATGGCCAGATATGTACAATTTTATCCCATAAATTGCGAATGTAGCAAAGCATGAGTACGATTTAGTACAATGAATGACGAGACATGTACGAGTAAAAGCCATATGATGCGACATGGGCAAGGTATGAGTACGAATTAGTACGATGCATGACGAGTTATATTCCAGCAAAATCGTTGCGACATGAGTACGGTATGGGTTAAATATGTGAATCTGATATTTGTAATACTGCAGTTCAAGTAGTTTTCGTTTGTTTTTGAAGTTCTTGGTTTCTGAAAACAAGTTAAAACAAGCTCGTTGTTGTTGTGTAAAACACCTTCCTTTCTATTATTCTGATAATCATACTGTTTATCTACATTTGACAGGTTCTTACTTAAGTAAAGCTTCCCTGCTTGTCAATGTAGTTTCCGTTGTTTTATTAAAACAATTCAATTCCCTCTAACGGTTATTGCAAAACAATCCAGAATGATCCAGTCTAATAACCGAAGAACACGCGCGCAGTGTTGTGCAGATGTCAAATACACTCGAAGAACACTCCAAATATCCCTGTTTCTATTACCTTTCAAATTCGACATAAACCATATTTTGTTTCTTTTTAATGTGCTGTAACCCTCAAGTTCGAGATAGCTATTGGTAGCACCATTTTTTGAATGTATTTTGTACTGCTATAAGTTTGAGTTTGTACTATATGATGCGATAAGTTGCACTCGTACAATCTCGCAGAGTTGATGAAAACACTTGTAGAACACTAGTTCAGTGTCGCATAGATGTCGAAAACACTCGAAGAACAAACGTGCAGTGCAGTTCAAACGTCAAATACACTCGAGGAACTGTTGTTTCGTGTCACATAAATGTCGAATGCACTCGAATAACACTTGTTCAGTGTCGTACATTTGTCAAATTAGCTCGAAGAAAAGTCAGAGTTGATCGGTAATCAATTCGTACAGTAAGTCTCAATAAGTTACATGTTGTCTGCTTGTTGGAATAATTTGACTAAAATTATGAAATCGCCGCAAATCGTCAAACCTCGTAGCAGTGCAAAAGAGTTCTAACTAACGCAATAAAAACATGTCACAATGTATAGTTAAGTAAATGTTATAGCTAGAAGATCACATATGTTTCAAACAAATTTTAAACATTATTGTTTATTTTCTTCGGTAGGCCTTATCCGCTATAGTTGTCAAGTGTTTAGAAGTTTTGAATACACAAGAAGAAGCAATCTGGATGGATATCTTTTTAACGAATTTTTCAAAACGCGTTAGCATTAGAAGACAGGATAACGTTTATTTAAATGGAAAATGATTGTTTGTCTTTAAAAGAAGCAAATGAATGGAAATCTATTTTACCAAAAGCCAAGAAGAAGAACACGACAAGTTTGTTTTTGCCACTCTTGAAGACAACGGCGACGGCAACATACACGTTGAGCCCGACGGAAAGCATGGTGAAGAAGACGGTCAGGAACACAACGTGCAGGGAAACGGCGATCCAACGACAAACGGTCTGTGGTAATAATAATGAAGGAGAGATTGGTAACAGTTTTATCAATGATAATACACATGTTTTGTTTTTATAGTAAGTGCATCCACAACCTCAGTTCGAATGTTATTTAAATCACCACGATAGTGGGGGACGTTACCATTTTGTACAATGTTGCCAAGAGACAAACGTTAAATAAAAAGCGTGCAGTATATGTAAATAACATTGTTATTTACCCGCGTGTAGGGTTACTAAGTGGTTAAGCTCCGCCTGCTTGATTCCGTAACGATGTTGGAGTAAATCAATATACACAATCAAAGGAAACACTCTCGAACATGGTATGAAAATAAATGTTGGGGATGGCCAGGGAAAAAGTAGTTCTATGGTGCTTTAAAATAGTGCGTATTTTGGTTGAATGTCACTGCATGCCGAATGGGTCGAGCCCGATGACGAAGTTAAAAAGTGGAAAATGTCCATGGCATTGTATACAAATGAACTATTACCTGGTTTTCTGTTTGTCCGATGCCGGCGAGAAAGAGAATGTTGGCCAGTAGCAACACAACACACAGACACATGGTGAGAGACTCCCGTTCACTGCGCAGTATCCTGTGGTAGGATACATAAGGTATAGATCGGTTTGGTGCGAAATAACCATAATTATATTACATTTCTACCAATTGTAATAACATTTGTTTAAAATAATATCACCAAAAATCATTGTTTTATATTATGTGGTTCAAGTTTAAGCTATGCTTTCGCTCACAAATTAATAATTTAATCTTATAATGTTTGAACACAATCAATATGCTGATAAGCCTCCTGTACAATATCGCGATTTGAATGAAAAGAATAAGTACATATTTGAATTGAATTAACAATTATTACTGAAAGTGACACTCTTATTCAAAATCAATACATACACAATTATAACAAAAATAAATTTTGAGTAATAAACCTTTAACTACTTAATAAATAATGCATTTATGGAAACTATTAATAACTGATAACAAAAATGTAACCGTGTATTCTGCACTTTTTGTTCAAATTAAGTTTGGCATCCTTCATAAGAACCATTGTTTTTTTTTTACATTTATTAATCCATTTTGACATATTAAAACAATTGTATAAATTGTGGTAAATCTTAATTGGGACTAATAGTGCAACAAACGTTTATTATTAACCTTAGCATCATATCGCGATGTATATGATACAACAAGTTGATATTGAAAATACTGTAACTGATATTACTTCCAGTAGAAGGCATGCAAGGCGATGGTCACGATGAGGGCCAGGATTGAGAGACCGCTACCAATGTACGTGATGACCATTGAAATCTTCTGCACCAACTCACTCTGCAACGTAATGTTTTACCAGACCTATTAATTTCATGGGCGATTCCAGGATTGAGGTCAATGTGGCGCTGCGTCAGATTAACTTTTGGGGAGCTTCTCAGGACGTGCGTCCGCTGCGTCCGGAATCGAAAAATGTATTGACGCAAAACATGGCATGGGGTTTGTTGGTTCATCTCCAAGACAAATTATGGATATTGCTACTCAAACCATGCAAACTTATCCAATGACTTTCAGCTTTTAAGCCATTTCTTATTTAATTCTTCTTCTAGTTCAGTAGTATTTTTAGCAAAAACTGGTATAACGTTTTCAGATAACTCTCGGCTATTTTTTTAAACCCACTTCAAATTATTATTTCAAATCAAATTGAAATAAGACAACCAAGACATAACAAAATATTGTCATTATTATCAAAGGATTTATCAATATGTTCCCCGTTTTAATGATTTGTTGAAAGATAATATATTGTTATAAAGACGTAAATCTTAACTTTTGGGGCATTACATGGCTGATAAGAAAACATTCTCCACAATAGTTCTATTGAGGTTCATGTACGGAAAAATTCAGACTTTGCTGCCGAGAATTTGCGATTGTAGTATGGGTTGGTGGGCTTTGCGACTTATGGGACATAATCTAATTCCCGTTATTGGTATTTCAAATCCCCCGTTTTTATGGCCAGTTTGCATTAATTTATTTGCATAAATCATGAGCCCATTTACACTTCTAACATGTGTTTTGTCATCATGCCGTTTAACTCATCGCAAACATTTTACACTTATATGATAAATAGTTGAATAGTTCATAAATAAGTAAATTGAATAATGAATCGAAATATTCTCAAATATAATATATCTCACTTTAGATTTGTATGGGCTTATCAACAAAGCGAAGTTGGTGAGGTGATTACACGCACACTGGACCTGGCTGGCGTTCGAAGACACCACGTGACAACCAGATGTTGACCATATTCTGTAAGTTTTCATGTATACAGCTAATAATTATAATATACACGAACAGTTAAAATTTATTGTAAGCACAGTGATTTTATAAACCATATCCAGAGAGAAAGAAAGAAATGGCATGTCCATAAGAAAGTAAACAAACACATGCTACTCACTTAGTTGTGATGTTCCAAAACGCGCAGAATTTGCTGTAATTCGACAAGCTCTTAAAACAGAAAAATGATATTGCTTATGATTGTAAATAAAATTAGAACAGATAATATTCGGATTTACAACCAGTATTAGTTTCTCTGCCTTTTCGTTGAACTATTGAGTTTTATCAGTGAAATAACAAAATAATTTGATATTTTCACTGCAAACTAAGGAGATAAAATATCAACTTTAAGACCGATTATCTCACTTTCGAAACAGAAAATGATAATAAAAATCAGAATTTGATATTGAATAAGAATACATATGTTAAAATAAAGAGAATGTTTTTGAAAATAAACATGAACCAATGATCCATTATGTAAATGGGTATACTAATTTTTAAATGTTTTCATGAAGCTGCATACAAAACCATTACAGACGAACACCACATCTATTTAACTTGTCAGACTGAAAAATTAACACAACAATTAATTGAAAAATAAACTAAAATGCCATCTTAAACACGTCAAATGTCAACAACGAAACGTTCTTTTCATTCTTAATTCCAAACACGAACCATCTACAACCGAATAAGACAAATCTAGGACAGTGATTTATTAATTGAAAACCCATATGTATCATATACTTTCCGTAGGTTTATAGAGTTCATCAGTGAAACAAAATTGATATTTTACTGTTTCAAACACTGAATATATTAATTTGATTTTGTTCTGTTCAAACTTTTTAACTTTCAAATATTTCGTTTGGTAAATGGCGACCAACGTTAGTTCGTAAATGCATTCATGAGCTGTTCAAATTGTATCGTTATGTGCATTAAGTGTATCGTATTAATTGAATCACAAATGATTAAATAAAAGTTTATTGATGAATGTTTATGAAATGTTTGCACTTAAACACGAGTACATAATACAATTTTTGGAGAACTATCATATCTCCATAAGCTGGCGGAGGAGTGACAGTCTACGTCGTCAGCGATCAAGACACTACGTGAGGGGCGTTTCAAGGGTAGGAGGATAGAAAAGGAGTATGCACAAATGTGTTATTTAGAAAAAATAAATTAAAATATCAATTATACATCTCCTAAAATAAGCATAAAAAATAAACAGGAAAGTTGTTGATTTCAGTGTAAGTCGTATTTTATTTCTTTTGTGATTATAGAAATATACTCTATCGCATGTGTTTGTTGACAAAAACAATGAATCAAAGCATGATAATGCAATATCAGACCATGACCTACTTTCCATCTCTATATGTTAGCTATATGAACTCGCTGAACATGCTGGATCTATTTGTTCTACCATCTATTTACATTATCACCACATTGGATATACGCCGTTATATTTTCATCCCAACTTCCATTCCTTAAATATTTACACCCCAACTTCCATTCCTTAAATATTTACACCCCAACTTCCATTCCTTAAATATTTACACCCCAACTTCCATTCCTTAAATATTTACACCTCAACTTCCATTCCTTAAACATTTACACCCCAACTTCCATTCCTTAAATATTCACACCCCAACTTCCATTTCTCAAATGAACTGCCTTTCGGCAATTGCGTTTATCAATCGATGAACGCAAGATCTTCGGATATGTTCGGATCGTAATTCATTGCATATAACAATACACATGCACATAAAAACTATTGATCTTGTTATTGTTTGTATTGTGTCAGCAGATCCCGTAAAATATAAATCAACATTTATAAAAGTGTAAATTTATTATATTTTAAATGTATTGTTGCAAGAAGTGTTTCAATTTTACGTTTTAAAGTGATTTCAAGTGGTTGATTATTTCCGCGTTATTGTGACGTCATTTGAAATAATGTTTCCGGTTACAGTCGGGTCGTTCTATTTACAGAATGGGTAAGAACGGATTACTGAAAGGTTTTCTTAAATGAAATAAAGTATGTTTTAAACAACTGTTGAATGAAATAATGAACTATTGGTGTAAATATAAGGAATGAATTGCGGGGTTGATGTAATAATCGGGGATATGAACGCAATTGGGTTGGTCAAAGTACGCGTGGAGTCCTTCGGACTCCACACACATTGACCAACCCAATTGTGTTCATACCCCGATAATGACATCAAGCCCGCAATTCATTCCTTAATTGTCGTCTTGTCGATCTTTCACCCGCGTCATAACGCCAGAACAGAAAATAGACAAAATACCAAACGTCGCGCGGTTGATAGAACGATTCGATTTTTCGTCATTGCATCCACGGCAATACTACAAAATGAAAAGACAAATCTTCCACCGAATAGAACTAACAGTTACCTGGAATGTTTGGAAGTTGAGCTGGATTTCGGGGTCTAGCTTTACAGGTGCCCTTGGGAGCAAATGCAAGGACAACACTTGAGAGCCGATGGTGATTTTTGTGCCGTTTCTGAAACAGGACATAGACATCCTAGTGCACTTACAATATAATTACGTACGCACTTATATAACAAATCAACTGTTAAGATATTATGGTAGCTTGTTTAGTTAGCTAAAGACAATGTCATAATTGTTGTTTTTTTTCCTTCATCACGCCTGTGTACCAAATGTCATCCAAGAAAGGAGATGGATTGAAGGTATAAAATTTTAATGTAACTTACTCTGCTTGGTGCAGCTGAATGTGAATAGCTCTTGAAAGGTTCTTGTAAATCAAGCCAACAAACGCGGAAACGTTCCCACCTGTTACGTGAAAATGTTTATTTCGTTCATACCTGACATACCATCGCTTATTTTTACCAGTTTGGTATTCTCATTTTGTCGCAATAGCCAAAACAAAAAAATATGGTAAATAGAGCATCATCAAATCCCAAAATCATACACGCAAGTATTTATAACTTTTACAAACGGAGTAAAACATGTTCTCTAATTATTCATGAAGTTACGCATGTATTATCATCTTTCTACAGCACCTTTAAGTACAGATACATATGCGAAAATGCAACCCAAACTTTGTTTCTTAAAGTTAGAAATGTATTTCGTAAGCTTTTACGTTGGATTGACAAATGTTACGCTTCCAAATCGAAAGGTAAAAATGAAAAAGTAGATAATTTTCTGTATTATTCAACTGTCATTTGCAATCAATTTCATCCCCTGGAACTGAGTATACCTCTGAGCGCCTTCATGCTAATATTGACGAAAGTTGATGATTCAGTCTGCCACTCGTCCCCGAGGGCGTTCCGACTCTTGCTGCTTGGAAATTGTAGCGGGGGGCTGTTCTCATCAGTAGTATTCACCCTCGAGTATGTCAAAACTACAAAACATGTAGCCAAAATGCGTTTAAATATCGAGGGGTTAAAGCGAAGAGGCATTAAAAAGAGTGAAATTGAATATTTTCACTTTAACCCTTCATGTTTGCATTTGAATCAAATATATGTGTAAAAAAACTATATATTTGGCCAAAAGTAATTGAATATTTGCAAAATTAAATAACCGTTAAAATCATTTTTTGTATCAAACGTTAATTTACTGCGTGTACCATTACTTCGTTCAGAATTTTATGTACCAGAAAGGGTTTTGAAAGATAGCATTCGGGTTTCCTCGGACATTTTTATCGAAACAAAACTCGGATGTATATGGACGGTTTACAATTTCAGAAATCGGTTCTTTTTAAGTCCGCTGCAAGTAGTTCGCGTAGTTATTTAATGTAGTAGTTAAACTTAATGACTTAACTCTTGAGAATCTTAATTATGTTTGTAATAATACAGTTCACTAGCAATCATTTTAAACTTAGATCAACACATACAAGCTTAAACATTTAATTTAATTAATGATATAATTCAAATATTTACGAACTGCTTCTACTGATGTACCGGCATACATCCGAGGTTGTTTTCGATAAAAATGGCCGAGGAGTTCCGAATGGTAAGATAGTTGTGCAAAAATGGATAATATTTGTGGAAAATTAGACATGTTAGCAAATGTCATTAAGTATATGTGCAAAAAAAGGACATATTTCAAATGATGAATAAGATGTATGTGCAAATGACACCATGCACGTGTATGCAAAAGGAAGTAAGACAAGCGATCAAATGGGATGTCCTATTACATTTATAATATTACGCTGTTTGCAAATGAACGTAGATAAACAAGCCTGTAAAATGTAAGTAAGGCCGTAAGTGAAACTTGTTTAAATTAGGACTCAATTGATGGATAGACGCACCAATGTATGGTTTTGTGACGGTGAGCTGGGTGACGTTGGATGACGCGAGGGAGTTGGAGAGGCGTACAGCAAAATCGTCCATCACTGACAGCAGCGAGTCTGCACCTGTGTTGTTCTGAGAACAAGGTACATATGGAGTTCATTCCGAGTTTGCCATAAAGGATTTTAGTTGAATTTCGAATCTTATTTTTACACAATAGTTTTTGATTGGTTCGTTATATGTCCATTTTAATCAGAAGCTGATACAAATTGCTTTTGAATTTGTTTGCTGAGTTGAAATGAATACGTGTGCCCTGTTTTATTGGACAAAAGGATTTGGCCCTAGTAGGCCTCAAACCTTCTGGACTTCTGGAGGGGCTCGAAGCAACAACCCTTAAAGGGGCTTGAACCTACGACCCTCATGGGGCTTAAACCAATGCCCTCTGGTGGGGCTCGAACCTTTGGTGATGCTTGAACCTACGACCTCTTTGATGGCCCGAACCTACGAACTATGGTTTGGCTCGAACGCACGACCTCTACTGGAGCTCGAACGTACGACCTCTACTGGAGCTCGAACCTACGACCTCTGGTTGAGCTAAAACCTACGTTATTTTGTCGGGCTCGAACCTCTTTGGTTAGAGGCGGTCAAATAATCACTTTATCAATCTCAGCGCGAATTGGGAATCATATTTTTTAAGAAGTGGCAATCGAGGCTAAAGGTCAATTTAACACATGAGTTGAACTTAAGTGGTAATCAAGATATGTATATCTTTTAATGTAAAGTGTATGCATTCGTGGCTATACATTCGGTTTCCTTACGTTCTGTATGCGGCTTTGCCACTGCTCTCCGTTCAATTTGTCGTCAATGAGAAAGCTTGCCGTCTCCAAAAAGTCCTTAAATATGATAAGACAAATGTACAATTATCATGCAATATCGACTTGTTCATACCTGGAATTATACGTCATATCTGAATATTGATTTTCTCATGAATATTTTCTGCAACGGTTGGTAGTATTACCTCGCTTTTTTATTATAACGACATCCTCCATATACGACGTCATATCAAGAGTAACAAAGAAAATGTTTCTGACGTCATTAAATAAAGAAGAAATTATGACAATGATTTTATTTCACACCTCTTTATGGCAAACAAATCAAACGGTGCGCAAAATGTGACATGAACAGTATGATATTACTATTACAACGCGACACTCACCTCGATGCTGTCCTTGGTGAACGTGGAGTTTTCAGAAACGACAGCCTCCAGTATGAATTGTGTCTGTAGCAAATCCCCGATAAAAAACGTGTGGCTCCTATCCGCTACGTCGGACGTCAACACAGCTAGAACCGCGGCCCCGTCTATATTACCGTTAGTCAGCTGTATTATGATTAAACATGGATCATTGTTGTACAAGGTCAAATTACCTGTACTAGACCCACCAATCTGCATTTTATTAAAGATTTTGTTTTGCATTTGGTTCTTAAAAAACAAGAGGTGTAACAGGAATGTGACAAATGCCCCCGAAAGGCCCCCTTGGACAAAAATCAATTAGGATTTGAGCCGTAGTTGGCAGTAGCCATGGATATGAAACGCATTTCCATGATGACCTACCCTACATTTCCAATAAGTCTGAAAATATTGATTTGTAACATTTTTAAGAGCAAAGTATGTACATGTAAATGATAAAACATTGCAAGTTGACGCAGGTGTCTCTAGGGCTACGAATTCTTCAGTTATTGTTCGTAAACAGGTTTCATCTTACATGTGTCAACACAACCTTAACACGTATCATCTGCTGGTTATTACTAAACTGCCTACCACGTTTGAGGACTCTTGGCCTAAGCGTTCTTCAGTTATTGATCGAAAACGAATGATCAGTTTGAGGTCACCATGACCTTTGGTCTACTGACCTCAATTAAATAGGATTCATCTGCTGGTAATTACAAACCTGCCTTCCAAGTTTGAGGTCTCTTGGTATATGCGTTCCTGAGTCATTTATCGAAAACGAAAAATCAGCTCAAGGTCACTATGACCTTTGATCCACTGACCTCAAAATTAAAAGGGTTCACCTGCTGGTTATTACAAACCAAACTGCCAAGATTGATGTCTCTGGACATTAGCGTTCCTCAGTTATTGATCGGAAACAGATTTTCAGCTCGAGGTGACCATGACCTATTTACTTTAAAATCAAGGTTTCATCTGTTGGTTATTATCAACCTCCCTCCTAAGTTTGAGGTCTTAGTGATTGATCAAAAACTGTTGGTACTGACGGATAGACGGACGGACGGAAGGACGGACGGACGGGCAGACGATCCGATTACTATATGCCGCCCTTCGGGGGCATAACAACCCATCAAGTTGGCAGACAAATCTTACTTGTCTTTGTTTGTATATATCCGTTGTGAATACTTGGTAGCAATGGATTACTATACCTAAAGCATAATTTCAATTTAAAGGTTGAATGCGCACATGCAAAACACTAGTGTTCTACAAGTACAGAGTTTATAAACACACGTGCCGAAGCGTAAATTTCATGATCTTTTATTCCGCTGGGATCACTTAATTCTTTAAACCAAATTTTGCCGACCTGTTTCGTGAGATCATTGAGGATGACCAGTGTGCAGTCATAGTAGGGCAAGAGAAACACTCCGTCTTTCCTGCAGTATCGCGTCACTAACCCTGTGGATTATGCATGTACGTAAATCTTACATGTATAAAAAAACTATTGTCATGCCAAATGTGTTAATTAAATTCTTATTGTTAAAATCATAGTCATAATTACAATTACATAGGCATGCTAAAAAAACAGCCAAATATTTAGATTGTCGTCAAATATATTCCTTTTAAATACTCAAAACTCTTCAAAAGGAAAATAATACATAATTTATCCAAAAACAAAAATAGTATAATTAACTAAGTTGAAAAATAACATTTATTAAATTTGATCTGTACTCAATCATGTTGTTGCACGTTATGCTATTAAATCCGTGCCTTACATTACCTAACCATGCGTGGGAGAGATGAAGGAGAAGCGATACTTACCTGTGTATCCATGTGGACAGTCAAGGTTGAGCTTGGTATCGCCCTCCGTGTAGTTCCAGAACGTTCCATCGTCATCCACATCCTCCTTGCAGAATTTATTCGGCACTTGAACAAAAT
This sequence comes from Mya arenaria, assembly GCF_026914265.1. Lineage (NCBI taxonomy): Eukaryota > Metazoa > Mollusca > Bivalvia > Myida > Myidae > Mya > Mya arenaria. The sequence continues at coordinate 23,990,603 of NC_069129.1, read as the reverse complement.
CCAACAGGCTGTGTTTTAATTCATTAAGTCGATCATTTGCAACGAATTCAATATCCTCATGCGAAGTTATTTTCGTATAAAATGCATTTGATGATACCATTAAAAACATTGAATTAAATTGTTCGAGAGCATTGGTTAGTAAACGTAGCTTCCATTTTCCCTCAGTTGTTCAGCATTTCTGTGCCTTGATTCTTATGGATTAATGTAACGCTGCGATTTGACAGGATGAAACAAGACCAATATGTATCACCGGCCCGGACGCGGGATTTATATTAAGCCAGTTGTATGTTTTTGTAAGAATATCTCTAAATAGACTCGTTAACATCTGATTGATCTGGGTCAAAAAATAAAAATAATGACACGCTGACAAGGTCACAGCTTATCAAAGAACAACAAAATGATACTGAGATTACAGCCTCGTATGAAAGGTCTAAGATGAAACTTCAAAGGTCCCAGCTGCAAAGCTCCCTGTTGGTTACTATAAAAACGAGATTTTGATGAGAAAATTGCAATCATGTAATAAACCCGTTGAAGAGAAGACTAAAATTCATCGAATTCTGGTCCCCAAGTGATTTTGTTCTTGTTACTGTAACATGTTTAGGTTTATTATGGGGGAGAGAAAGTCAAACCTATAGATGCAAAGGTCCAAGCTGTCTTTTGTCTTTAGATGTAAAATACATCAGATGCGATCTCGTGGTACGGTGGTTATTCACAGTCTGAAACAACTGTCCAGTAAATGAAGAACCTTTGACAAATTTGCTTAAGAAAAGATAAAAGTTCGTTTGGAATGATAACTGTCATAAATCATAATGCTTTTAATAGACTGAAAGCCATACCTAGTACCCATGTTATCTATGAATATTATGATCATGTCATTTGATATAATATTTATGTTAAATGCATGCGCTATGCTCATCCTCAATATTACTTTCTATCACATGCATTTTTAAAATGAAAATTATATTGCATACAACTTTGGGTTTTTTTAGAAGAGGGACATTGTTACATGTATATGAATTTCAAATTTCGTCTTTATTGTTCGATAGTTAGTTGACAAAGATTATCAAAGTAAATTATCTTTTCCCCTATGAAATTTTTAGAATGTATATGTATTTCGTAGGTTTTGTAAAGAATGTTCTAGACTTTCAAATTTATTCCATGTATAGACGCTTTAAAATAAACAAAACTGTAATTGAATTTGAGAGAAAGCTGTTCAGGATGTTTATTTAATGTTCAGGAATAACTTTACTTGGTAAATTAGGGCACACTTCTCTGATCTTGGGGTTTTGGTGTGACACTCAGTTTCACAGTGGTAGAACATTTCTAAATTCTTGAAGTCTAAAATCTTGGATTTAATTAAATTGCTCTCCGAGGATTATATTTCAACATTTTGTGGGACTTATTCTGAAAGTGTTGTTCGAAGTAAATAGTTATCATATAGTGTGTTTAAAGTTTCATGTGAATTCAATTCTATGGACATAAAAATATGATGTAAACCTATGGACTTTAGATATTATTCTTTATTGTAGGTATTTCGTTTTTAACATTAATTATTAGCAATCATTTTTGTTTAACTGCATAACATTCGTTTTTGTGTAAGTTTGTTGCTGGTATCGCACTCTTTGTTTTGTTTGGGGGTCTTGACATATTTAAGTATTTAAAAATTGTTTCCAACTAATGGGTATTGTTGTCCATTTGAAAGGTATGATATCAATACTTCTATTGCTAGTTAAGATTAAGAATGTGGAAAGGGTTTCCATAAACCAGTAGCCGAATATGTAGTAATACTAATATAACCCACACACCTCGAGTACAAGAAGGAGAAGAACCATCCAATTGGCCGTCAGCTTGACATCTTCTTACTAAATTGCCATCCGTATGGCCGTGGCCCTTTGCACATGTGTACGTGACGGCCGTGTTGTAAACAATCGTTGCGCCCATATCTTTTGAAGTGTCTACAACGTTTGGTACAGAGCAGGTCCCTGTGATAACGAATATATAACAACAATAGAACTTGGTGTTAAAGTGTTAAAGAAACATGCTAAATATGAGTCGCTGATTCCAGGGTCGGTGTTTATTAATTGAAATATGTATCAACATAAGTAATATATTTAGGTAAACACAACTAACGCTATATATAAAGTGAATGTCAATAATCATTGAAGAGCTTGTCATGGTGCTATATTGTCATCATAATCTATGGTAATATATTGACTTTATTACAGGCTACATTATGTAGAATCACATTCAAAAGAAACATTACCTTATCAGTATGTTACGTATTTGTAATTTGTCTCAAAATTCAATATAACTTCTGAATAACACACTTATTTGAATGACTTCGGAAACCGCTCGAGTGTTTCCGCCGCCAAAACTTTTAGCTATTAATTTTACACGCCCTCAGGCACCAGACCATCAATCGCAATGTTTAAATCTAGAGTGTAGGTTAACCATAATAGAGCAATCTATGGATGGATGGATGTGGATTGATGGATGGATGTATGGTTGGTTGGATGGATGGCAAATATGCTTCGAGAATGTCGAGTGTACGTAAATAACATGTTAGTATAAGACAAAGCAATCTAAATCGGATATTTATGTTTTCAAATCGGTGATTGTTTATGTTGACATTCAAACCTGAAAGTAGTATTTTGTGCATGCAAAAACGATTAGAATGTGAAAATGGTTTCCACAAACCAGTAGCCGAATATGTAAACTTATTACCCACAAACCTCGAGTACAATTTGGGGAAGAACCATCCAATTGCCCGTCAGCTTGACATTTTCTTACTAAATTGCCATCCGTATGATTGTGGCCACTTGCACAAGTGTATGTAACGGAGGTGTTGTAAACAATTGTTGCCCCCAAATCTTTAGAAGCGTCTTCTTCTTCCGGTACAGAGCAGGTAACTATGAAAACACATTTAAAACAAACAATAACACTTCAATTGTGACTTTGTACTTGCACTATAAATACTTCATGTGACCAGAAAGCCTCAAATGAAATATAATTAAGCTAACTATTGTTCAATTTGTATTGCGTGTTTCATGTTTTACAGGTAAAGTGTGCACCGTCGTATGTACAGATAAGAATGCTAAATACTTTTTCGTGATGCAATTACTTGTTGAAAAACGTGAACAATTGGAGATTCTGAAAATTCCTTACTCTACGTAAAAGGTAAATGTCAATACTTATTGTACAGTTTACCATGGTGAAAATATGTTACTCTATTGAGATGTATTGATTTTATATAAATAATGTTGTATCCAGTTGATGTTATGCGTGGTGTAAATATACAGAAAAAAAACACTCTAATATCGGATGACATCGGAACCTGTTCTGGGGTTTCAGCTGTTCTTCGCCGAATGGTTTAATTATTAATCAAACATGTAATTGGAACGGGTCTATTAATCAAATTCTTGTATTATTGGGTTTAGGCTACCATAGTACGCTGGAAACGTTTCATATACACCACGATGCAAGGTTCAGACAAATTTCCATGTGGCTGCCGGTCTAAAATTACTACTTCTAGTACTACTACTACTACTACTACCTACTACTACCTACTACTACCTACTACTTCTAATACTACTACTACCACTACTACTACCTACTACTACTACTACTACTACTACTACTACCACCACTACCACCACTACCACCACCACTACCTACTACTACTACTACTACTACTACTACTACTACTACTACTACTACTACTACTACTGCTACTACTACCACTACCTACTACCTACTACTACTACTACTACCCTTACTACTACTACTACTGCTAATGATAATGATAATGATAATGCTAATGCTGCTACTACTACAACTTCTACTATGGCCGACTAGGGCAAAAAATAGGGATATTGAGAGTTGTTATTGATCAATCTAAAATGATACAGATATTTGATGCCAAACTGATTGAATGTTCACGATATCTGTTCTAAAGAATCTCTTCGCTGTTCAGATTTAGGTTATGCCGTCGAAATAGTAATAAACTAGACACGCTGCAATGCGAGTGAAATCAGCGCAATGAGAAGGTTTGAACGAGTGATTGATATGCATACAGATAAACAAATATAACGTTATATGCTTCCTTATGTTCAGACTAGAGTTTTGTAAGCGAAACGCCTTCAATGTCGAGCCCGCTGCTGAATATAGATGGCGAAACAGTTCTCTGGAAGGTTGTTGCATTATTAACAAACAGCTTTGATGATATGAAACTAATGACGTCGATGCTGTAGAAGATAGAATGTAACACTGGTCCGGATAGACCAATAAAATAGGTAAGCCTAACCTAAGTTATTTACCTTGATTTCTAATGTTTGTACAGCATAATCTGGGATAAGTAAAACAACTTCCTGATATTAAAAGTATTCTTAACATACCAATATACTTTTCATTTCGGTAAGCACATTCCATTGCATTGACTGTGATATTTAAAACGAAACTAAGTCATAAAATTACAAAGTATATTGACTTCTAAATTGTTTGATGCTGCATGTGTAAAACATCATTTTTTTAAACATCCAAAATCAATCATAATTTATGTCTTAATACAGTTGCAAATGATGTTAAAGGGTTTGAGGCAGATAAGTTGTTTTAAAAAAGAAATCCTAACAGATGAGGGTTTTTTTTATTATGAATGATCATCATACCTAAATGTGTTAAAATTATCTTAGAAATTTCGCTAATCAATATTTTGGGGCTTACGAAAAAGGGATTAATAAATAGTATGTAGTAGAACATGATTTCATAGTCAAATCGAGGTTCCGATCAAGATTGTATTCAAATGGGTTAAAGTGCTCTTATCTTTCTTTTTTATACTAATTATAAGAAAACAGATATTTTTCGCCCATCGCCCGTTTCGTTGTTTTTTTTTAAACTGACGAAATTGTAATTTTCGTTGCTCGCTCTTTCCAATTTCTTTTGGCAATAAATATAAAAAAATAAATTTGGTTTGGCCTAATTGTTTATTGTTATAAGCTGATAATTAACTGTATCATTTTAGGCCATTAAAAGGGGTTTGATTTTCCGTTAAATACGGAGTTGGTAATAACCGTAAATGCTTATATTAATTTAATAATAATGATGATAATTAATTAACTGTTCAACAAAGCGTAGATTATGAACGGTCAAGCAAAGCAAATGAACGTAATGCAATAAAAAATACGCACCTTTAAACCATCATTTAAAAAACATACAGATGAAATTTAAGAAAAATATTTCTACACATAAGTGTTTTGTACGCGTTTAAAACATATCATGTATAGCCGCACGGCGCACGATTACGCTGTATTACGTCAATACCTTTACCGTAATACCACTTTGTCTCGAAATACTCTCCATGATATGCAATGCAAACGTCGGACTTATTTTCAACACAAGTACGGCACTGCTTATAATCTATTTTCGCTGTGAACTCGCTCATATGACTCGTGACAAACCGAATAAAGCTAACTTGATGATTAACTTACCATTGCATGTAACCCCGACATCATCATCATGTCCGCAGTTATGATGGTTCCATGCATTGAACATACACGCGTCAATCACAGCCTCTTCTCCTTGACAAGTGGCATCATCCAGCCAAATCGGGTCACTACCTGCACCGAAATAGGCACCCGAACGTACTGCCATATTGTCACTGGAATTGAATTTTAAAGGACTTTCGTAACTTAGTCATTACAAATGCTGAAAGCATAAAGACTCCAACTTGATTCCGAAACCTGTATTGAAATCAATGACGGTATCACGTTTACTTCGTCCATTGTTTATCCCAGGCTGGACTTGGAATTTTCTCCGTAAATGAAAGAATAAAGTCAAGATTTCTTTTTTACAAAGCAGCAACAAGAAATGTTTGATCATGAAATACATCAACACAATCAGTTTGCTTTAATTTATTTACTGATTTAGCAAAATAACTTACGTAGCATATCCCAGTTGTCGACAAACGACTTTGGCAAAGTTTATGTCTGTTCCATCACCACAGACCGTACCCCACATTCCATTGTGAAATACTTCAACACGACCCTCTGACTGCGTTGTGCCGTTCCGTAGTCTAATAGCACTTGGTGTACCTAAGCAAGGAGCAAATACATTTTGAAATTAAATTGTAACATGGCTTTGAAACTGTGCACATTCTGTTGAGAAGAACTTCCTCATGCTTCTCCGGATAGTGTCATAGTGTCAGCCGAATAGGTATAATTGAGATTGTGCCGCAAGACATAAAAAAAACATTCGATCCCAACATTGCTGTGACAAACTGCATATTCTAGTATGACTCGCTACATGTGTGCCTAAAGGAAATGTATATTAACTAAACACGCCACAATGCGACGAAAGCCAGGTTTTCTTCGCGATCACATAGAACGAGATTGTTAGTCATTCAAGTAGACTAGGGTAACTCTATGTCCTATATGCATCTTTATTTTTAAAATTAGAAGTTTGTTAAATTAAATACCAAAGTGTTTTTATGTATCTGGAACTTATAATGTTTTATTGGCAGTTAGCTTTTATTAGGAATGTAAGTGGTATCAATATGATGGTTTTGTATAATGGGGATGACAATCAAGCGAAAAACAAGAAAATCTTACAAATAACCCTAAAAATGTAATTATGACATTTTATCTGCTTTCATGGGTCTGACATTGTGAATTTGTGTGCCATCCTCCAATGTAGGGCCAAGGTACACCCAGGAGAAGTTAAAATACAAAGATTTAAGACAAAAGACACTTAAATATGATCTAGTAGACCATCTAGATTTTCGGAATCACTAAATGGGTTCAAACTTTCAAATATAAGTTTTAAATAAGATCTTATGAAAGTAAACTTTCATTTTATTTAATTTTAGCGGCCACCATGGACGACGTATTGAGCTTGATATGGTCTTAATGCTTCAATACTATAGTAACAATAAGACTACAATGATTTCTCACCAAATTCAAAGCCTATGCACAAATTTGAAAAAAAACCTTGTCATTTGGTAATTCTGATGGCCATCATAACGAATTTGTCAATTATACCTAATAATTCTTGAGGATAATCTTAATTTTAAAATGGTCATAAATTTTTCTTAAGTATTTACTATTCAAGGCTTGCATAGCTTTATGCAACGTTCGCATTCCCTTTTTTTTGCTTGTTTCCATATAGTATGGATATTCATTCTGGATTCTACCTGCTGTTTTGTATCTAAATGTTCAATTATGTATGTACACTTTGTATGTGATTGATGCATGTGTTATATTATTGTGATATGCATTGTTGATGCTGCACTTTTAGAAAATATAGAAGTAAAAGGTAATATCCAATACATGTTACTCCGACATCATAATTATGGCTGTAGTTGTGCGGTCCCCATGGTATGAACATACAATCGTCTATCACAGCTTCTTCGCCTTGACAAGTTGCATTGTAAGACAAAATGGGACCACTACCTGCACCAAAATAGGCACCCGTACGTACAGTCACATTATCACTGAAAATGAACACGTTTTGATAAGTACATATTTCTTATTATTGACCCTTTCCACTCATGATATATGCAACAGGTTAAGAAATCTTGTTTTTGATATTAAAAAAGGAAAATTTTGTATGCCAATTATTACAAAAGCTATATCAAGCATAAAGACGCCCACATGATTCTGATTCGTGGATTTAAATGAATGCTGGTGGGCCTTTTCACTTTGTCAATTGTGTAACCCAGAATGTCAATCAATTTGTATGGTTTTGCATGAATAATTGATTACAGCCAGGACAAATATTTACAGAAAAGCAAAGAAATGTAAAAATAATGTGACCAAGAAATACTTAAAACTGTTCTTTTTTCATGATTTGCTTATGTAGCAAAATAACTTACGTATCATATCCCAACTGTCGACACACGACATTGGCAAAGTTTATGTCGGTACCATGATCACAGACCGTAGCCCACCTTCCATTGTGAACTACTTCCACACGACCCTCTGACTGCGTTGTGCCATTACGTAGTCTAATAGAACCCGTACCTAAGGACGAACATTATATTGTAAAAAACTTCGCATGAATCTGCAATCGCGGTGTGCTGTTAGGTAGTTAAGAAGTACTGGTGACGATTCGGCCATAAAAATGAAACGTTTAAATTCATTTCTTACAAGGATATGAAAAATTGCACATTCTGATATATTTAAAAAGAATTCAACGAAAGCCAGGCTTTCAATTTTTTGTGAAAAGATTGAAAGAGTGATGGAATGGCATACAAATTGACAAGGGCAACGCTATGCCTTATATGTTTTCCTATGTTAAGGCTAGAACTTTGTCGAAACATCAACAATTTCCACCAAAAGAAATCAACCTACAAGGAACTTTGACTGTCGAACCACCAAGGTTGTCCGTCAAAAGAAGCCAAACAAAAAAGTACTTTGACCAATGAAAGTAAATGTGATATTGACAGTTGATCTACAGACATGGACCCAGCACTTAATACACAGACATCATGTGGTGAGCATTTTTGTCAAGTATGTTTTATAAAAACCTTATCCGTGGACGTGTTACAGCCCGGACATACCAAAATTAAGGTATTTTGGCCAATACCTCTAATGTGGTATTAACCTTTGAACCACTGATATCGGTCTTGCACGCGACATGCCGGCTTCTCGATGTTAGTCCTTTTTATAAAAGTTCCCCCTTGCAAGGCCAAGGTTACACGTATGCCTTAACATGTAAATATTAAAATTCAATTTGAGAAAGGCGATGAAAGTTCTGCAAAACATTTTTTTTAAATAACTAGATACGCAAAAATGCGCCGAAAGCTAGGTTTTGAATATTCGCGAAAAGATAAAACGTTTGATGGATAGGCATTCACATGGAAAGGGTAACTCTATACTCTAAATGCCTCCCTATGTTAAGAGCAGAGCTTTGGTGAAACGCCTCAAATCTCGACGAATCATTGAATGCAAATGAATAAACAGTTCTTTGAAAGTTTTATAAATTATATTTCAAAGAGTGTTTGAGCATATGGAACTCATATCGTTTTATTGGCGTTGTGCTTTGACTATGAGTGTTTGTGATGGTAACTAGTTGGTTATGCATAACGGGGATGTCAAACAAGTAAAATACTAAATATCTTACCAATGACAATTATAGAGTGACCTTGATCTTTCATCTACTTACATGGATATTACATGGTGAACCTTAAATGTGACATTGACCATCAACCTACTGACATGGGTCTTATACGCGACACGCCAGCTTCTTGTGGAGAACATTTGTGTAAAGCATGCAGACATGTTACAGCAAGGACAACCCAAAACACAAGATTTTTTTACCGATCACTCTTTAGTTTGGTATTGATATTTGGACTACTGACATCGGTCCGGCGTCTTGTGGTGAATATGCGTTCTTTTAAAAAACACATCCCTTTGCTTGGCATAGTTACTACCCTGACGCAACACAAATTGTTGACAAACACCCTCCCTCGAACATGCCCCATAATAATAACCTAGCTTTTCCTTTAGAGTTTGTTATTATCTTCTTCGATAAAAAATACTGTGAAAATGGCATTATTTCAAAAAAAAATAAAAATGTCATGATATTATCTTAAATCCTTCATCGACAAATGAATATTTTGTTGTTTAATTTTATTTTCAAATGTTAATAAATCTTTCTTAAGTATATGCTATTTAAAGCGTACATTGTTATATGAAACATTCGCATTCCCTTTTTATTTATTTTTTATTTAATATTGATATACATTCTCAAATACACTTACTTGTTCATGTTTAAATATTTAATTATGTTTGCACACACATGTTGTATTGACGTACGTACTATACTACTATATCATGCATGTTTCATTTTAACCCTTCAGAAACAGAGAAGTAAAAGGTGATATCCCATACATGTAACTCCGACATCTTCATAATGTCTGCAGTTGTGATGGCCCCATGGGTTAAACAAACACGCGTCGATCGCATCCTCATCTCCTTGACAAATAACGTCGTCCATCCAAATCCGGTTACTACCTGCACCGTAAGCGGCATGCGTAAGTACTGCCACATTGTCACTGGATATGAAGAAGTGTGGATAAATACATAGTTCTATTCAAGAACGGCATGTGTTCTGATCATGAAAATTTCCACTCATGATGTATGCAGCTGATTAAGAGACCTTGTTTTTGATGTTAAACATAAACACTCTTGGATCTCAATCAAGACACCCATTTGATTTCGATTCCTGGATTGAAATTAATGCTGGCATCGTTTTTACTTTGGTAATTGTGCATACTGCATATAGATGTGATATGGATTGTTTGTTCATGAATGAGTGATTAATGCCAAGATTTTTGATAAACAAAACGGGTATGAAGCAAAACATGTGTGACGAAGAAATACAAAAAAGAATAGTTCATTTATTTAGCAAAATAACTTACTAAACATATCCGAGCTGTCGACATACGACCTTGGCCAAGTTTATGTTTACACCGTCATCACAGACCGTACCCCATATTCCATGGTGAAATACTTCCAAACGACCGTCCAATTGGGTTGTACCGTTACGTAGTCTAATAGCACTAGGACCTAAGAAGAAAAATACGTTTTGGTATTCAATTCAAACGTGGCTTTTAAAATGTTAACTTTCCGTTGAAAAAAATGAGATCTGTCGAAGTGTGACCTTGACCATTGATCTATTTACCTGACGTTGGCTTGCACTAGACACATCGGCTTCTCGGGATGAATATATGTGCCATGTAATTTTTAAATCCCTTAATCCGTGGACATGTAACAACCAGGACAAACCAAAACATAAAACATTTGACCAATGGCTCTTTAATGTGGAACGACCATTAACATACTGCCAACAGCTTTGCACGCGGCATTACGGTTTTTCGTGGTGATTGTTTGTTACTTTAAATTCATGTTACAGCTTGGACCAAGAATAATTATTACCAACAACAGCCCCCAATATACACTTATTAAAAAACCTAGATGTTCCTTCAGAATTTGTAATTATTGACTTGTTTGTCAACGTTAGAAAACCCCCCACATTATTTCAAACAACTGCCCAATGGTACAATCAATACGGTTAAAGTTCAATATTTGTTCCAATATTCTAGTATATAATGTTTATTTTTGAAACAAAAATATTTCCTTATGATATTCTATTAAGATGTTAGTAAATAATGATCGGATATGTTTTAAGTAATTTATTTATTCAACTGCATATCAGAAGTGATATCTTTTTGAAATCACTAAATATTTCGAAAATATCAAAAAGGAGTCAAAAACTATTGTTTATATTGTAGAAAACACGCTTATTGAAAAGTAAACATTCATTTTGTAAAATTTTGCTGCCATCTTTGACGCATTATTGAGCTAAGTATGGTCAAAATGCTTAATAATTACATTAAAGAATAGTATGTTCAATGTTAACAAAAAATGCTAAGATTATTCCAGAGCAAATATCAAAGTCAATGCACTAATTTGAAAGAAACTCATCATTTTGGTATATTTTGGTGGCCATCATTATATATACATACTTTAAATAACTAAAATTGCTAGGTTATTTATAATATATTTATTAAATCATACTTTCAAAATTTTGCTTTCACTTTCGTCAATTTTTCATGTTTTATATGGGATTGTTTTTTTTTGGATAGGCTTGATGATTCTTAAGTATATACCACTTATGGCTCGCATTGTTTGATGAAACATTCGCACTCCCTTCCCTTTAATATAGATATGCAGTCTCGATTGTACTTTCTGTTTGTTTCTTAATGTTTAACTATGTATTTACACCTTGTTTGTTTTATTGATGAATGTACAATGATATTTTATGATTCATTTTTTTCCATTGAACACTTCAGAAATGGAGATATAAAAGGAGATACAAACTACATATAACTCCGACATTTGCATCATGTTGGCATTTGTGCTGTCCCCATTGATTGAACATACACTCGACAACCGCATCCTCGTCTCCTTGACATGTAACATCTTCTAGCCAAATCGGGTCACTACCTGCACCGAAAAATTCACCTGTACGTATCGTCAAATTGTCACTGGAATTAAAGAAATTTTGATGAACACAGTTTTACTCTAGAAATGCATTTTTTTGTTTATTGACACTTTCCACTAATGTAATATGCAATTGAATAGGATAATTATATTCTATTTAAATAATGAAACTTCTGTAATTCAATCATTACAAATGCTGAAAGGGTAAAGGGTCAATTGTGTAATCCAGACTGCCAATTAAATTGGGTTTTTTGCATTAGTGAGTGATTTGAGTCAAGAACGATGTTAACAAAACAGCCTTTAAACAAAAACAATGTTTCAAACAATACAAAACAAATTAACTTACGTAGCATATCCGAGCTGTCGACACACGACCTTTGAAAAGTTTGTGTCTGTACCATCAGCACAGACCGTTCCCCACGTTCCATTGTGAAATACTTCCACACGACCCTCTGATCGCCTTGTGCCGTTACGTAGTCTAATAGCACTTGGACCTATAGAAGAGGAAAACACATGTTAAATTCGATTTTAACATGCCTTTTTAAAATGATAACATTCTGTTGTAGAAGAAACATGCATGTGACCCTTCGCGTGCTATTAGATAGTTTAAAAGGACTGCTGACGAAAGTGCCTGAATAATTGAAATATCAACATTCAATTTTATCAAGGCTATGACAAAATGCACATTCTAATAGAACTCGCAACGATTGTGCGAAATGATTAACATATTAACTAGACACACAACAATGCGACGAAAGCCGGGTTTTCAATGTTCACGATAATATTGAACGAGTGATGGAAATGCGTACAAATGGAAAATATTAACTCTATGACCTTAATGTTTTGAGGGCTTTATCAAAACGCCACCAATCCGACTCAAAATGTAGTTTATATTGCATTGTGCTGACTAGGAATATAAGTGGTGGAAACTTGATTGCTATGCATAACGGGGATGTCAAACAAAAAAATATAAGACAATTGTACCAATGACCCTTGAAAGTCTGACCTTAACTATTTAACTACTTACAAGGGTATTTCAGGTTCATTAGTTTTTCCAACCCTAATGCATGGCTAAATTACAGACCGAAGAAGCAAAAATACAAGGACTTGTGACCAATGACCTTTTATGTGGCATTGACCATTGACATACTAATAACTCGAAACGCCACCTTCTTTTTGAAAATTTGTGCCAAGCAATTTAAAAATCCCCTACTCCGTGGACATGTTACAGCCTTGAAAAGCCAAAATACAAGAAATGTTGACCAATGAGTGTTAATAGTGATATTGATGTGTGACCTTCAACCTACTCACATCCGTCCTGCACACGACATGCCGGCTCCTAGTTGTGGATATTTGCCATTCCTAAAACCCCTCTGCACTGTCAAGTTACAGCTAGGACACAACTTATTGCCAAACACCCACCAAACCGGCCACCCAGCAACATGCCCAAAGTTTATTACTATATAGTTTACGCATATTGAGTCATATTTTACTTTTCACTCAACATTGTGAAAATGCAATTATTTCATATAATTTCAGAACTATCCAAAAGTTCAGTCAATACGGTGAGGTTTTCATTTATATTCTAACACACTAGTATATAACGGCCATCTTTTACACATTGTTGGCTTATAAGATTCAATGCAGCTTTTAGTAAATAGTAATGGAATATGTTTTTAATGAATTCATCTATTTAAATGCATTTTAGAAATTATACATTTCAAAAATCACTACATAAGTCCAAAATATCAAATAGAAATATCAAACTGGTTCTTATACCATACAAAATGTACCTATAAATTTCGCAATCTATAATGGACGCCTTATTGGGCTTGGTATGATCAAAATTCTTTACAGTTAACTTACTTAATGCATGCTTATCCAAGTTTAACAGTAAGACTACGATAATTTTTGACCAAATGTTAAAACCAATGCACATAAGTCAACATTTTGGAGGCCATCATAACGACTAGATACATGCAGTAACTATGATTACTTGCTCATGGTATTATCTTAAATCCTACCAACCAAAACCTTGCTTTCGCTTGCGTCAATTGCTTTATGTTTTACTAGTATATTAGATTATTTTGATTTTCGGATGGCCAAAAATACTTCAAGTTTTTACTATCTAAGTATTGTTTTGTTATATGTATCGTTCGCACTTTCTTTAATTATTTTTCACTTTATATTGATGTAATATAAGTTCACGATTGTACTTGTTGTTTTGTATCTTAATGCTTCATTAAGGGATCAATTGCGTGATTGAGCCATTATCGGTGTAAGCACGCAGTTTGACTGTTTAAGGTGTGTGGAGTCCGAAGGATCCCATGCAGACTTTTGCAGACCCACTGCGTTCATATCCCCGATAATGTCATCAATCACCCAATTCATTACTTATATTTACACCAAAAAGTCGTTATTAATTACCAGAATTATTAAAAAAAATAGCAAATTTCATTTCAGAAAACCTTAAATACATTACACAAATAATAAAGTAACACTTTTCAACATGTTGATTAAGGTTTTTCGTGGCCTGCTGACATAAAACAAACAAAATCATGATAAACAATATTCTTTAAATACGCGATTATTCGCGATCCGAACATATCCAAAGATGTTAAGTTCATCGGAAAATATTCACAATTGCAGAAAGGCCATTGAATGAAGGAATGGAAGTTGAGTTATTAATATGTGTGTATGAACTCTTTGTTTGTTTGTTTGATTGATGTATATACTATGCTATTTTATCATGCGTTTTATTGTTCTTTTCAGTAATAAGAAATAAAAGGTAATATCTAATACATATAACTCCGATATCTTTATTATGCTCGCAGGTGTTCTGTCCCCATGGTTTCAAAGTACACTCGTTGATCGAAGCCTCGTCTCCTTCACAGAAAATATCGTCCAACCAAATCTGGCCCGTACCTGCACCGAAATAGATTGCAGCGTAATGGACTGTACCGTAATAGCCACGTAGATCCATCAAGTCACTGGAATTAAGGAGGTTTTTGCTAAATACATATTTATATTCTAAAATGCAAACTGCACATGTACAATCGATGGTTCCTGAGACATGTCAGAAGGGTTGGTAGGTCGGTTTAGTCTTCTTGTTTTAGTAACATGTCCTTTATCTCTTTCATCTGCATGTATTTTCAACAAGTTCTTGCTGGCGATGTTGTATTATAAACACTGTTTTCATGTAGCTTAAGGCTTTTGCTCACGCTCTGTTTCATCCTTTTCATCTTCCTTTGTAACATAGCTGCCGGTGCGTGGGTTTTGCACAATTTCCCACGTATTAAACCCAGTAATGGAACTCCCTTAATGCAAATGACCCCGGGGTTTAGGTAAGAAAGCTTGTCACATAAACTCTTCCCATGAAATCTTAAACAGCTGACCAATGATGATTGATGCTAAAACATTAACTGGTTTACACGGGAAATAACATTAAGTGTTCAAGACTAAATTGTATGTTTCTGCCTTTTACTTCAGAGTGTTTTAGATTTCTTCTGGACCATTAGGTGACAAACTTTTGTCCAGAAATCAGACGCTAACAACTTTAAAAAAATGACACATATACAAATATCTTACAATTTATGCAAGATTTTACTATTATTAGCGTATCTAAATTACTAATCATTACCTACACGTATGTTTAATACCAGATCAAGAATATTTTTATGGTATTAAATGTAAGGCTACTTCATCAAAACAACCTCATCCTCTTAAGCTGAAAGCTGCTTTAAGAGTTTAAGGGTAAACATCATCCACGGACGTTACCACCAATGTTCAGACGGTTGACGTGATGCTTGTAGGTTGATTAAAATTGTGAAACAAATGTACAAATGTCCAATTTGGGGATATGATCCCATGTCATGTGAAGTTTCCATATGGACATTTTTGAAACTACCTAAAATACATAAAGCCGTTATGAAGGCTGCCATACTGGTTTGTTCAGTTCAACGAAAAAATCTCCGGTAGATTTGTACTCACCGCTTTCGTACCACTCAAATTCGTATCCATGGTTCGTATCTTTTCGGAACATTCCTAATTACGAAAGAAAAATGGTCGGCGGTTTAAATTTAGGGTCGGTCGGGCCTCCGGAACCATACATTTTATTTTGATTGGTCTAATTTGTTTTGTTTTTTTATATTTAAAAGGGACTTTTGTTACTCAATCATTACAAATATTTAAAGCGTAAAGACACCCACTTTTTCCCCAATCTCTGGATTTACATTTATGATGATGCCAATTTATTGTTGGACCTTGCATGAATGGGTGATAAAAGCAAATTAAATGTTTACAACGCAGTAAAAAGAAAAACTTTACAAAACCATTTTTGTCTGCATCATTTAGTTATTTAGCGAAATATCTTACGTATCATATCCCAGCTGTCGACACACAACAATGGCAAAGTTACTGGTTATTGAATTACAGACCGTCCCCCACGTTCCATTGTAAAATACTTCCACCCGACCCTCGGATTTCGTTGTACCGTTACGTAGTCGTACAGGATTTGCGACAACTGAACCTAAGGAATGAAAACATACATTTTGAAATTTAAGTCTAACGCGGCTTTGAAAAAGTACACATTCTGTTGTGAAGCTCTACCGCGTGGCACTTGGTTGTCGAGAAGGACTGGTGGTGCCTGAAGAAATGAAACATTAAAATTCAATTTTAACAAGGGTCATTCTGATATGACTCGCAACAATCGTGCCTTAAGTAAAACATATTCACTTGAAATGCCACAATGCGATGAACGTAAGGTTTTTGAATTTGCATGATCGGATTGAACAGTTGATGGATAGGCATACAAAGGGCAAGGATGACACGATGCCCTATATCCTTCCATGAATTCCCTGTGTCGAAAAGCCACCAATGTTGATTCCGCCGCTGAATAGAAATCATGAAACCGTTTGGTAAAAGATTGTTGAGTTAAATATCAAAGTAAATTAATAATGTATATGGAACATACACTGTCTTATTGGCATTCAGCTTTGAATAGGAATGTAAGTAGTGGCAATTTGATGGCTTTGTATAACGTGGATGTATAACAAGTGACATACAAGACAATTTTACCAATAACACTTTAAGTGTGACCTGGACTATTGACCTACTTACATGGGTCTTACATGGTAAACATGTGTATCATCACCAAATGCATGGGCTGGAGAAACCAAAATACAAGGAAATTTGACCAATGACATCAAATGTGACCTTGACGTTCGGCCTACTGACATGTTTCTTTCACGCGACACGCCAAACTCTTTTGGTGAACATATTACAGCCAGGACAAGCCTAAACACAAGGATTTGCACTCTTGTTGAATGCCAACAATACGACTACTATTATATCTGACCAAAAGTCAAAGCCAATACACACATTTTAAAGGAATTCATTATTTGAGAACACTTTAGAGTCCATCATTACGACTAAATATATTCAGTAACTAAGACTACTAGTTCATAATATTATCCAAATATCTTGCTAACGCTTTCGTACATATTTCTTGTTTAATGTAAGATTATTTGATTTACGAATGTTTATAAATTATCCTTTAATAATTATTATTCTAGGCTCACATGCATATTTTCCTTTTAATATCGATTGTGCTTGCTGTTTTTCTAACAATTATTTAATGTTGTTTGTAAACTTTGTAAGTTTGATTGGTGTATGTACTACACTATCATATAATGCATTTTTTCTATCATACCCTTTAGAAATGGAATATAAAAGATGATATATAATACATGTAACTCCAATATCCTCATGATGTCCGCAGTAGTGATATCCCCATGGTTTCCAGAACATACACGCGTCGATCACGCTCTCATTTCCTTGGCAAGTAAAACCTTCGAGCCAAATCTGGTCACTACCAGGACCGAAAAAGGCAGCCCCACGTACTGCCACATTGTCACTGGATATGAAAAGTATTGATAAATACATTTTGTGATACAAGAAATGTATTATTTCTGATTGTTAATCCTATTTCACTCATGATACATGTAGCTGATAACTTGTTTTAGAAATGGAACTTGTATTTCAATGACTACAACTGCTGAACTGCTTTAAGACACCCTCTTGATTCCGGAATTAAAACTGTTGGTGTTCCTTTCACTTTGTTTAATTGTGTAACATCGACTACCAATATATCTTTTGATAAATAATTAATTTAAAGGCCTAGTTAAAGCCTTCTATAAGTACCCCCTCCCCCCACCGGAAAATAAATAGTGTATAGCACACAACTTCTGTGTATTGATCTTTTTCTTTATTGCCTTGTGCCGTCTATCAGATCTCCGATCTGAGTGTCCAGCTGTGCAGTTCTCGAGGATTTATTATATAAATGGACAATACATCTTGTGTTTTAGTTGGTGTTTTTCAAATAATAATAATATTATTATAACAATGCCTTAGAATAAGAATAAGAGTAATGTTATATAAAATAGCCCATTAATATGACCATGATGCTTCACAATTTGGAAACACCAATGGTGACCATGCATTTAAAGTGGATTTAAATATATAAGTTATAAAATTATTCAAAAACTTATCCCTCTTATTTGTTTATTTTTTTTTATTTCCAATCGGTTTAATTAATTAGTACAAAAGCTATGCATATTGTCCATATGTATTAAAGAGACAATGAGATTATCTACTTTAAAAGTGTCAACGCTAAATGGCCCTTAGCCAATAAAGAAATACGCAGGAAATTGGACCCGACTGACAGAATGCAAAAAAAGGAGATGCACAGCAGGGGAATAGCATGACAAGCATTCCTTAAACTAGGCCTTTAAGCGAACCAGAATGTTGACAGAAAGCAAAACAAAAAGCCGGATATATATTGACCATCAACTACTTTAACACAATCAATCGTGTATTTTTATGCACTTATTTAGCGAAATCTAAATAACTTACGTGTTATATCCGAGCTGTCGACACACGACCTTGGCAAAGTTTCTGTTTGCATAACTAGCATAACTAGCACAGACCGTACCCCATGTTCCATTGTAAAACACTTCCACACGACCCTCTGATTGCGTTACGCCGTTAACTAGTCTTATTGGAGTTGTGACATTTGAATCTAAGGAAGGAAAACATCAAGTTGGAAATTTGATTCTTACGCTGCATTTAATATTTTAATAACCTGTTGAAAAAACACATGACCCATCGCATGCCGTTAGCCAGGGGCTTTAAACTTGTACCCATATTGTCCGTAAAATGGAAATATTAAAAAAAAACTCAATTCTAGCATGATTATGACAAGTTGCACTGTCTATTAGGACTTGCATCCACTGTGCTTAAAGGAAAACATATTAACCAGACCTTCTGCAATGCGACCAGGTTTTCAATTTTCGCGATGATTAGAATAAGGCAAATTGAGCTAGTGGTGGATAGATATGCAATGGTGACTGTATGCAGTATATGATTCACTGTATTTATACTAATGTTTGTCGTAACGCCAAATATGCCAAATCCGCCGCTAAATGGATATGATAAAACATTTCCGTGAAAGGTTTTTTTAAAATAAATATTGCAGTATTTATATGAATAATCTGAATCACTGCGCGCATGTCCATGACAACCACGAATTATCGCATATCCATACGCAGTTATTTTCACTAAGCACAAAAGAGTTCCAGCAAAGAAAAATACATTTTTACTTAATTTTGTTTAACTGAGGTGGGAGAAAAAGCATCTACCATAACCGCTCGTGTAAGATAGGTTCATCCCGACTCTTGCGCAGGGTGTTTTGCGGAAAATCGGTAAACCTCGTTTCCGCAAAACACCCTACCCTCGGGTCGAAATGAACCTATCTTACACACTCGTCCATGGAAGATACTTATAATCTGAGCCTTAAAAGTGTATGGATTGTTAAAATGAACTTTTTTTGGCAAATCCAACAAACAGTCAAGAAGCTATTGGTGTTTTAGTTTTCATCACCATTCATGAATATGAATGTGGTGGGCGTTGCTTCACCATTTTTTTTCCTTTAAATATCAAACTTGTTTGCAACGTAAAGTACACTGTTTTATTGTTTTTGGAATGTTTTTATTACAATAAAAACCAATGTTAAGAAAAGACGAGGTATTGATATGATGTATATTTATTATTATTCCGTTAATCTTTATAGTTGATTTATGTTTTTGCCATATTTATGTTGTTAATGGCCAAAGGCTATTTTATGCCGGTCTGCCAATAAACTTTGAAACTTGAAACTTGATATGGTAAGATAATTTTAATTGATGCCTTTTAATTAGAGAGGCTATTACGCGTAACCACTTGAATCGTTATAACTCCGTCTAATTTTAGTAGATTTCCGAAATTCTTTCAATAATAAATTCATTTAGTTAATAGTTTCATTTTAAAGAACCTTTAGATCCTAAGCTTGCCATCTCTTATTTAGTATTCAAAACAATATCATTAAGATGATTTCTGAAAAACAATCAAAGCAAATGGCAAGTGTATATGAGATTTAACATTTTCGAACATATGGCAAGCACCTACACGTCAGTTTAAATATAAATGGTTACTAATATTTTAATAATATGCAACATCACATTGTTCTTATTTTTAAAACTTAAGGGTTGATAAACAAACTTAATTCAAGGTTCATGCTCATATATGAATTAATATTGTACATTTAAATCAATTTTGGAATCTTTAATAGCTCAAGTTCCCCTAGTAGTCGGGAGATATTGTGAAAAAAATGTGCACATTGAGTTATAATTTTGAAACTTGATACACTTGCAGAAAATATGAATATGATTGATAAAGGCCCAGGACCAACTCTGGATTCATCCAATATGGCCGCCAAATTCAAGATGGCGGCCATTACCATAACTATGTTAATAGTTGTGACATTTACTGTGACCTTAATTAATGCCTTGTTTAATGATATTTAATAATATTAAGATGTTGGAAGTGACCTATTTCAAATTTCATACAATTATTCCTCCAAAACAAGATTTATATTGCCCTGGCAACAACAATTTCACTGAAAAAGATTAAATTATCGATTTTAAGGGCCAAGAACCCTATATTTTCATCAGTTGATGCTTATTGCAAAGCATTTAATGTGTTGCAGTATTGCAGGAGTTTTGAACTTAATTACGTGTAACTTATGCTCCATGATGACCAAGAAATCTAAAATGGCAATAATGAAGGCCGCCATAAATATATAATTGAATATTTTCTATCTCTAAATATGTCACACATTTAAATAAATAGAGACGTGTATTTTCATGTATATTGATCATGTTCCAAATGTACCTTAAATTAACATGTTGCATTGACTACCTCAAAGTCAAGGCCATTACAAGGTCAAAGTATGTAAATGCCATAAAATGTGTAAAATTTCAGTATAATTTTCAGCTTATTTTTTATGGAATCTTTGACATAATTAAGGGCAGTATGGTAGCTAAAATGTGGTCAATTTTGCACTAAGTAGGTTAAAATAGAGCTTCACATGCGTTTGTTTGGCTCTGAATTTGCTTTATTTTTGTAATATGAAAATGGTAGATAACTGGACTGGCATAAGTTTAGACCCCCAGAAGTGTGTTTCTCTCTGAATATGCTTGACTGTAGCCACAAACGGAATTGTCAAATCCTAGAAGGGTTCGTGTAGAAGTCTTTTGTGGTTAAGCCGATTGTTATGCTGCTTGTGTGTTTGCTTGACACATGATGGATTTAAATAAAGCTGTATTTGTGATTTTTTGAAAACTGAGTTGAATGTTGAAGAGCTCTACTGTAATATGTTTGACACTAGATAAACTTCATTGCCGTCAGTGCACTGAAATGACTTGATTTCTTTACACTGAATGGTCTCAAGTATCACAAAATTATTGTCAATTGGGCACTTAACAGAGCTTCATACAGCCCCGTTATTCTCTGTTTTGCACAAAAGGTTTTTTGAATACACAGTGAACTTGAGATAAGTCTATATGTGGTGACTGTATGGCAGATATGGGTTTATGGTAGCCATAATGAGGTTGGCCTAACTTTTGAAAAAACCCGTCGGGGGTTTGTTTGAGAACGAGTCGGCTTGACTGTAACCACAATTAGGATACAGAGGGCTGCCGAAGACCTATTGTGTCTTCAAAAGACAATTTGAAATTGCGCCCTAATTGGGTTTGAGGAATTCAGTGGACTTATAGAACATGTTTTTTTTCTCTCTTAATACTGTTTCGACCTGGGAAAAAATGTCAGTTGGGTTATTTGGTACTAGAATATTAACACATTTTGGAAAAACACTATATGGACTAAAAGGTGATACATCCGGCTTAATGGGCTTATTTTATATATAAGTTGCTTACTACTGGATGCGCTAAATCAGGAACATCGTATGGTTGCCTTTACTTTTAATATGAGAAAAGATATGAAATATAATTAAAACTATTTTGTGATTTTATTTTTGTTATGACTTTTTCAAATAAAACGAAGTAATAAGTAATAGCGCTGTCGATATTGGTCATATTTAGATTTTGACATTCAAATGATTTTGACCTTGATTTTGATATGCGATATTAAGTTGCAGTATTTTAAGAGTAATGAAAAATGTATACCTGTCAGAAACATTTAAACTGCACGTATTCACATTGTTTTCATTATTTTAAAAAAGATTCTGAAATAGGAGTGTTATAGCCTTTATAATTTAACGTATTTGAAATTTTAGCATTCCAATTTGATAGAATGTGAGTCTCAAAGAAATTCCAAAAAGATAAATAAACATAAAACGAAGAAAAACATATTGAAATAAAATATGCCCAAATGCATGAAAAATACAGAAACAAGTCCAGTAGAAAAGGAAATAAAATAAATCACGACCCCATCCCCTACGTGTATAATACTGACCCCCATATAATTGTGAACTGGAGATATAAAAATGACCTCCCTAAAAATAAGGCTTGAAGACATATAAATGAAATGGGACCAATGCTCACAGACGTATGCATTGAATCGATGAATTATAGTGTGCATGTTAGGAGTATGTTAATGAATAATGAGCACGGATGTTTTATCAATAAATTATATCAGATATTGTATATATGTGAAACGACATTTCACACAATAAAGTAATTAAAAAGAAAACATACAAATAAGAACAACAGACAAACCGTGAATACTCTGTTTTGAGGGTTATAATTACACTATCAATCAGTGTGCCCATACCAATAAATGATTATGGTTTAAAGTGACTCATTCACATTTTTTGTCAGACATTCAAATAACAAAACCTATTCTTGTGAATTGTGAACAAAATGCTTGTAACAACTATAAAAACTTATCAAGATTTGAAATTAGAGCTCTAATATCAATAAATATCTACAAATGTGACAGCCGATGTTTTATTTTTCTAGGACGTTAGAAACTCTATTGAAAAATGAATAATTTTTAGGCTTCATTTACCAGGTTCTATTTAAATGATTGTCTGCCAGATGCTGTTTGGTGGTTGTTCATTAAAATTAAGAAAAATACATTAAATCCATTTGAACAGAATTGAAAAAAAATATTAGTTTCCAGCTAAAAATACTGCAATCCTTATAATGCCATTGTTTAAAACATTGATGTTATCAGGTTTTTAAAAATCTCATAAGAATATTAGCCGTGCGTATTTCTTCGATCAAAAACATGGTAGCATGTAGGTCTTTTTTTTCTTTTTTTAGACCCTGTGGTAAAGGATAACCCGTGAAAGTACAAGCACTTATTTCCAACGAGGTCCGTTTTTGTTTTTGCTGAAGGGAAAGCATGCGGAAGAGACAGCGGTGGAATACAAGGAAGTCCGGGTGCGATACCCTAGCTCTTTCTCGAAGAGACCCCTTGGTTCTTTTATGTGTTCGGTGTAAAGCATCGATACACGGGTTACAACTTTCCTGGGTTAAACCAGTACTGAGTACACCAATTTTCCAAGCACTACCCATTAAATGTCGAGCGCCAGGCATGGGAGCTACTTGTGCCAACTTTTAACGTCTTTCGGTATGACGCGGCCCACGACCTCCCGCTCCGTAGGCGGACGCCTTAACCAATTGGCCACATATATGATATATTATAACAATGCTCAAAAAGCAAACAAAACAGTCTATGCCGCTTGAAGAGCACCGCCTTCGTTTTATAACCGGAGTTTGATTAGCTGATTAGATTCCTCAAACCTTCTTCCAAACAAATATTTGACAGTGCTCTATCGGGCGGTGGTTTTGTGAAAAGGTTTGTCGAATTGTTTTCAGAAACTAAACTCTCAATCAAACCCTGGTAAAATACCGAAGTTAGGGCTTTGTAAGTGGTGTAGACTGCACTCTGTTTCATTTAAAATGGTGATGAAATAGTAAAATTATCTATGTTTAATGTCTTCATTCAAAGCAAATCATTGCCTTTCGACGTAGCATTTATGACGCAACTTATCACATGGTTTACACACACTGGTACTGGCAAAGCACTCTGTCTTTTACCCAAGAAACAACATGGAATAGCTGCCCTAATCATGTTAAACATGTTTAATGCGTCATAATGGAATTACTGTATACTCTAAATGCCTTTCTCAGATAAGTAATTGCATCATAGTCTAATTTTCATACAATTTTTTTAGTTTCGATTATCGATATAAAGTGTGCATTGTACTATATGTTTTATTCATTGATACTACAAAATAAATACTTTTCTATGAAATAAAAATTTAGAAAAGAAAAGTAAATGAATACTCTTACCTTGACAGTTTGTGCACGTAATAAAAATAATCCCTATCACCAAAAGCTTCCAAAAAGGGCCAGTTTCCATGGTGAAAAAATATTCAACGTTTGTATGTAGCAGTGTCACACTAGTCTGAAGTAGAATCTCATATATAATGGATCTAAAAAATATTTCAGATATACTTTCTTGTATGCCAAAGATTTGTAAATTAGACAATTATGTTTACTCAAGCTCTGTGCGTTCTGTATGTATGCGATTAATTCTATTCTAAAGCAAAACTAAATGAAGAAAATATGGTATTACCATTATGTTACATTCAAAGGCTTTGAGACATTTAATATTTCGTGAATATGAGGCCAGGCCTTTTTTACGATGAAATGCTTAAAATATGTACTTTTCATATTTTAGTTTCGTGTATTCCTCATTTACATTACCCATTTTTCTGAATAATTATATTGAACAACTCATTTTGTTATAGGACCAAATTAATAAGGACAAGTAAAAATGCATTTATCTCGAAATTCTTTATTTTGATTAAAACCTCTTCCGATGCTTAAACGACGATTATGAAAACAGAAGTTTTTGTTGACAATATTTTTGCGATTATACTGAAAACGAGTGCGGTCATTATGGTGCAGACTGGTCCTATTCATTTGAACACGGTTTCATGGTGCATGCTGGTCCTAATCATTAGAACACGGTATAAATGGTGAACACTGGTCCTACACATTAGAACACGGTATAAATGGTGAACACTGGTCCTACACATTAGAACACGGTATAAATGGTGAACACTGGTCCTACACATTAGAACACGGTATAAATGGTGAAGACTGGTCCTACACATTAGAACACGGTATAAATGGTGAAGACTGGTCCAAAACATAAGAACACGGTTTTCATGGTGAAGACTGGTCCTAAACATAAGAACATGGTATAAATGGTGAAGACTGGTCATAATCATTCGAACACGGTATTGATGGTGAAGACTGGTCCTAAACATTAGAACACGGTATAAATGGTGAAGACTGGTCATAATCATTAGAACACGGTATTAATGGTGAAGACTGGTCCTAATCATATGAACACGGTATTCATGGTAAAGACTGATCTTTATCATTAGAACACGGTTTTTATGGCGAAGACTGGTCGTAACCATTAGAACACGGTATTCAAGGTAAAGAGAAAATAGATACACAAGCAGGCATGCATGTGTTGCATCTTATTTTCGAATAAAATTTACAATATATGAACATTATTGAGGTAAAATCAACTGCAAATTTTACATAAATAAAGCGATGATATTATCATCATTTTCAACAACAAAATGATTTTTTGACAATGTTTATTTTTAATGAACCACTATACAAGGATATAGTTCATTTGGCCTATATCTTGCGGGTTATTGATACTCCTTCATAATTGCCTTCATGGTAAGGAACTACCGGGTACGATTATAATCTATCCTGCATTTTTCTGAAATATCATTTTAAATTAGTAATACGCACTTTTTAAAAGATTGTTCACGTTTAAAAGTATCTTGTTATACACTTGATTCTCATGAATACAATATGTACGATGTGGCTGTTCATTATTTGAATAGAGCATATCTTAGGATTAGACTTGTTTATTTAATTGTGAAACATGTTAATTGAACATTATAATAATCACTTTCATTAGTAACATGTTTAACGTGCACACATATACAAACTGCAATAACTTTTTCCATTTGATATTTTCGCTCATTAGTAATATAAGTATCTATCATGTGTTTCCGGTACGGATAGAAAAATCCGACCCGAGGGCAAGCCTCGTTGCCGACCATGCAGCGTACCCGAGGGTCGGATTTTTCGATCCGGACCGGAAAAACAAGATTGATAATTTTTCTTACATATCTAAAATTACCAATTTGTGGAAAAAGCGCAGTAATTTTAAATCACTATTCTACGTCCAATAGTTCCTCTGAAAATCGCGTTTTTACGATTATTTATTTTCAATTTTAATTAAAAGTCTTGCATATCATATATGTGATTGCGCTCTATTGAAATGGCATAATATACTTTTCATAAACCATACAATAAAAGAAATAAGAAGTGGCGCGTTGTTGCGCGTGATTCATCTTACATGGCGGTGAAGACGGGTTTTTCCAGCACTGGTCACATGACCGGAAACACACATCCGGTGTGCAAGAAATAGCATTCGAAACCCGATATTAAAGGTAACCAATATACACAAATGTGACATTTGGATGCATGGTGACCCCATGTTAGTTTGGTATGATTTAAAAGGATTTTGCGTGTAGAAAAAGAAAACACAAACAGTATACATTTAATCATATTGACAAACACACAAGTCTGCGAAGAAATAGTTAAATCCTCCAGTAAATTTACATTCTACTGACCGTTCCAAGGCGGTACCTAGTATATGTAGTGTGTTGTTTGAGGAGTTATGTGTTGTTGTTCTATGTTTCTGGTTTGTGATTGTTTGTTTGTGTGTGCTATGTCATTGGCGTTGACCCTGTGTCGTTAAACAGGGTTTATGTTTACACTTTCGACTACTGGACTTGTTTCTGTATTTTTTTTATATAAATATTCATGGCCTTAGTTGCAAAATAAGTCAGTTCATGTCCAATTTCAGTTGAAATAAGAGCAAATATACTAATAGTAATAACTTTACTGTTATGTATTTTCAGTCATTTATATACGTATAAGAAACCATCCACCGTACATATAATATATATAATGTTTGTTAGTCGTAAAAAGGAAGTATCCTTACTACAACATGGAAACAATTTGAGTGTATAATATTGACGATATTTTGGGGATTTTTATATTTCGAAATTTGGCTCCTTCTTGTGCGTAAAGGGTAAACCCCGACGCATATGAATTTACTTTTAAGATGGGTTAGACTTTGCTTTAGGAAAGCAATATAAACACACTTTACAATACTTTTACTTACAAATGTTTCAAATTTAGACTAAAGACTGAATATAAGGTCACTAAAGTATATATATGTAGAGTATTCATTTTTTAGTCTGTATGAAGGAAGTAAATTAAGGTTTATACGAAATATTAATTATTGATTAATGGTTATGTAGTGTATACTGTTTTATGCTGCTTGGAGAATAGCTTTGCATTCTATTGTATGTAGATATTAAAATATGAAAATAAATATAAGTCTAAGTATATCATTAAAAAATATTAATACCGAAAAGAATATAAAAATCGAAAAACATTTAATTTGGACAAATATCTAAAAGAAATTCGATGTTTTTGTATATTTTTGAAAGGTAATTAATACCTAATTTGTATCCGTAAATACGATCTGCCATTCAAACAATTTTTCATTCATCAAACTATTTCATTCATGTGACTGCAGTAAACCCACGCATTAATCGAGGAACAAATACTCGCTACTGGTCGTGTGATTTGTAAACTAAACTAATCGCTCGCTATTAAAGTGACACTCTTATTTAAAATCAATACATACTCATGAATATCAAACATAAATTTTGACTGATCAACATTAAACTACTTTACTAAATAAAGCATTTAATAGTAGAAAATATTAACTTCTGATAACAACTTTTTAACTGTGAATTTAAAAGCAGAAAGTGCAAAAATATTAAATGACTGGTGAATGCTAAAATGTTTACTGTGGTCTATTATAGTCTCATAAGGTAGAAATACTGTGTTTTATGCTCATTTCTTTCAAATAAGACTCAATTTCATTCATAAGAACCATTGTTTTTGACATTTATTCATCTTTTTAATGAATAATAAAACAATATTTTTATTTGATGTAAATCTTACTTGGGAGTAAGAGCGCAATTTTATTTATTATGTAATAGGTACAGTACGAGATTTCCTTCATAAGTGTCCTCTTACAGACGTAAGAATCCGTTTCACTAAATTCGGACAAAATTGTTGTTCGTCCTAGCGAAACGGCTTCTTATGTCTGTAAGAGGACGCTTTTGATGAAAACTGTATCTATTACTAGTATAATTTAAAGTCCAATATCGCTTATATTATCGAAATCAAACATCCCAACCTCACCCGGCAATATTTTGCCATTACATGCATATTTCTGCATATTTCTGATAAACTTAATATGAACTAATAATTACCCTGCATAAAATAGTTTCCTCTATATTGTCTTTGGGAATTCTTGTGATATCTTTAAATTGTAATAGTAATTACATGCAAATAATTAATAAAAAGTTATTTGAAATACTCACTTCTCTGCATTTATCATCGTCGGCAACCTCGGTACTTTCCTCCGTTACACTTCATGCATACCGTTGGACAATTGACTGACAAAATCTCGTTTTAATAAATATGCATGAGGCAGGAGAGACAACTCTTCTTCCAATGAATTTGCATGTTACACTAAAATATTGTTCAATAACTGTACAGACTCAGTAAACTCCGTGGCCGTGTGGTCTTGACTATTGTCAAATATTGTTGTACTGAGAAGGCGGACGCGGTTCAACCACGGCAATCGCCAGAATAGTTTTTAACGGTAATGCATCTGGTACTTTGCGGAACCAATGAAACTGCCTCATTAAGTATTCATGATTACGAGATTTTCCTAGCTAAATTGCCCACGGTACACAACGAAGCATAGCGTAGTGTGTATCGGCGGTATCCGACGATGTGCATTTATGTGAAACTGGATGCCTGGTGATCCCATATTAGTTTGGCAACATTTCAGAGGGTTTTATGTGCAGAAATATACAACACAAAAATACACCTAAAATCATAAATTATATCCCACAAGCCTCTATGGCCTTACAGATTGCAATATAAGTAATTTCACGTCCAATTCCAGTTGAAATAAAGGGCAAATATATAACTGTAATAACTTCACTGTTCTGTTTTTCAGTCATTTATATACGTATAATAAATCACCAACCAAACATCGTATTATATATATAATGTTTGTCAGTCTTATAATGGGAATCATTATTAATGGAACAAGGAATCAATTCGAGTGTAAAATTTTTACGATATTTTGTGACTTTTATATTTCGATATTTGTCGTATTCTAGATTGTTAAGGATTAAACACGACATATATAAATTTACTTTCAAGATACCAGATAGTCTAGATGAAGTAATAGGGAAATCAATAACAACTCACTTTACAATATTTTCAATAACAAATGTTGTAAATTAAGACTAAATACTGAATATTAGGTCATAAAAGTATGTATATGTAGAGTAATTTTCTCCTACATGAAGGACGAGAAGACAAATTAATACGATATGTATTGATTATTGGTTATGACTATGATCATTTGTAACTAATACTGTTTTATGCTGCTTGGAGAATAAGCTTGCATTCCAATTTATTTTTTTCATAAATTGCAAAGAAATATTTGTATATTAAGTATAAAATTCATTAAAATTGTATAAAAAAGAAGCCATTCTATATAAAGTAATAAAGAAAAGAGCGAAAAACAGTTTTGATATTATTTCTTAAAATAATTTGATATTTTTGTATACTTTTGAAAGGTAAATTGATACCTATTATGTATCTGCTATTAAAAAAATTCGTCATTCATTAAAATATTCCCATTTATGGTTCAGCAGTAAACCCACGCATACATTGAGGAACATATACAATATTCACAGGTGGTTGGTTAGATGATTAGTATTTCATGTATTAACACGCATACTATTTAAAACTACTGTATCCGCTAACTTATAATCAACATGCGTTTTCAGAGGGATTTTTCAAAGAAAAAATACGGGTAATAGGATCGCGAAATCAGTGCGGCGGCCAATCAGGCGGATATCGTTAAAATTCTGTTTTTAAACTTTATTCTCTGTCATAATAGGAAAATTGGTCAGAAACAAATCTTTGAAAGTTTTCTGGAACACTTATAATTATGGGTCCCCTCAGGACAAAAAATAGGTCGCTATGTCAAATTTTAGAAAAAGAAATTGCTTTCATTAATTCAATAAACTTTATCCAGTTGTTTGAAAACTTAGTCAGAATTATTTTCTGTCTTGAAAAAGTATTAATAAGGGTCATCTCATGTCAAAAACAAGGTCAGGAGGTCAAATCTTTGGGGAGAAGAAGCTCGTCAGGAATTCAATAGTTTCTATCCAGTTATTATGAAACTTGGTCAGAATACCTGTTTGCATGTTGACTTGAAAGAGTATGAATACGGGTCACCCCATCTACAAACCTAGGTCAGTTTGAAAAAAATAGGAATCAAAACCTTGTCATAAGTTCAATAGATTTTATCCAACTTCAAATCTTAGGGAAAAATCCCCGTTATAAATTCAACATTTCTTATCCATTCGTTATGAAACTTGGTAAGAATAATTGTCTTCATGTTGTCTTGAACATTTTTAAATATGGGTCCCATCAGGTCAAAATATAGGACACCATGTCAAATTTTAGACCAAAGAATTCCCCTTCATAAATTCAATAGCATGTTTATTAAAGTGTTAAGAAACTTAGTCAGAATAGTTTTCTGCATGTTGCCTTAAATAAGTATAAATATGGATCACCTCAGGTCAAAACCTAGGTCAGTAGGTCAAATCTTAGGGGAGAATAAGCCCTATATTAAATAGTTTGTTTCCAATTATTATGATACTTAGTCAGAATACGTGTTTGCATGTTGTCTTGAACAATTATGTCAATGGATCAACACATCTCAAACATTACATCAATAGGTCAAATCTTAGGAAAGAAATCCTCGTCATGAATCCAAAAGGTTTCATCCAACTGTTATGAACTTTTTGGCGTGAATAATTATCTGCATGGTGTCTTGAACAAAATATGAATATGTGTCACCTTTATGTCCCAAACTAGGTCACTAGGTAAAATCTTAGAAAAAAATCCTTTATACCAACTTAAATGATACTTGCAAGTCTTTCCCGGCGTATATTTAAATTTTTGTTTGTGTACGTTATTTATGTGGAAGTGATAACAAATCGACCTTCTGCCATTTGTAGGGTTTATCATACGCTTTCCAGTGATATATATATATATATATATATATATATATATTTTCTATTGAAATAAAATTGATATATCACTGTTTCAAACAGTAATAATATCAATTTGATGTGCACAAAAAGTGCAACATATTAGAATCTACACTGAAACAAACGATTATCATCTATATATACAAATTAAAGATAATTTAACCTACTTCTAAGCTCCTTTAGTTAAACGGACTCGATATTTTTCTGTTCAACTAAAACTTAACTGTGTGATTTTAACAGGAAGCCCTTTTGTTTATTGCTCTTCTTCGGTCTTTCCAAATAACACTCTGCCTACACAACTCGCCCGTGTGTAACACCTTATTGGTACTCTTTTGTGGCTTCATGAAACTTAGTCATGTTTGTCTCGAGTTGATATAAAGAACTAAGTTAAGCTTAATTATGGGTCGTAATCGGTCAAAATGTGAGTATCTCGTTGATATACAATTAATGCTGACACTATAGAGGCCACATTTGCTGCCTAATCTTCATTTATGCAAAATATCCATGTTTGTCTCGAGTTGATATAAAGAACTAAGTTAAGCTTAATTATGGCTCGTAATCTTTCAAAAAGTGAGTATCTCGTTGATATACAATTGTTGCTGACACTATAGAGGCCATATTTACTGCCTAATCTTCATTTATGCAAAATATCCATGTTTGTCTCGAGTATGATATAAGAACTAGGTTAATTATGGGTCGTAATCTTCAAAAAAGTGAGTATCTCGTTGATATACAATTGTTGCTGACACTATAGAGGCCATATTTACTGCCTAATCTTCATTTATGCAAAATATCCATGTTTGTCTCGAGTATGATATAAGAACTAGGTTAATTATGGGTCGTAATCTTCCAAAAAGTGAGTATCTCGTTGATATACAATTGTTGCTGACACTATAGAGGCCATATTACTGCCAAATCTTCATTTATGCAAATATTCAAGAGCTGTGGGCATACATTGTATTTGTAAAGATGAACAAGCTCGGAGGTATTATATCCATGGCTGTTTAAATCAATAAAATCTTTAATATACCTGATATTGATTTTTTGATTATTTTTCTAAAATGATGCGCATACTATACATTTAAATCTACGACCTCGTCACAACCCCTATTGTTTATTAATTAAAATGACAGTGAATCAATTGATTTTACGTAACGATATGCACAATGTTCAGCTATTTTTGGAGCATATGCTCTTACCTTCTATCAAATGTATTGTTGTTGTTTTGTAAGTGGTCTATTGCTCCTCCTTGCAAAAAGTGTCTTGATTTCACAAATGAAAGAACGACCTCGGCACGTTTATTGTGATAACCAGTTGGGGGAAGTTCGATATGATCTTACTTTCTTCGTAGCTTTCTATACATGAAGTGGGTTTTCCGAATGTCAATTGGACGTATGTGTGGAGCAAGGTTTCCATGTTGAGTAAAAGGTGTCACTAAAGAATCCACTACCGTTCTATGCACTTGTTCAACAAGGCTTATACTGTTCAAAACAAAGTATTGAGTTTCACTTGGCACGCTTTGAATTCGATTGATGTGTTTGTTTGGTTGTTTGGTTGTTCGTAGCTTGGGTTTCCTACCAAATAATCAACAAGTTTATTAACATGTCCCAGTGTTCTCCACACCGTGGGAGTTTGTCAGTGAAAATGTTAAATGCCCTGTTAAAGAAATGAGGACATAACCTCTTCGTTAAAAACATTCGAATTGTGTTCAAACATTGTCGAACGCAATATATCAGAGTATCCTCTCTCCAAAATATTGGTGAAGTGATAGCAACTGTGTAGTATAGATTGGTCGTGCAATGATACCTTGTGATTTTTTTTCCAAAATACTCCTTGAAATTTATTCTCTGTAAGCGTCTCAGCACAATGTACGTTTAAATGTGTGTAATATTCAACATAAACACAATTTCTCAGAATGTACGACATCCGCTATTTCAACATCGAATCTTTCTCTTTCTGTGTGACCAACAGGAATCAAATTGCAAGGATATTATTTTGGTACATGGAGATTACCGTAGAGTTTCTCTCAAATAGTTTTAGGATTATGATTACTTAGGAAAACATATTCACAGAATATCAGACGGACATCGTCTGAATCGTTGATAGTATCAAGGAAGACTCCGTACCCGATGCACCCGCCCACATCTTTTTTCATCAATGTATAGAGACTGTATTGGATGTAGAATTGCAGATCCCTGTCGTCTAAAAAGAGAGTACCCGGCCATGTGCATAGCAAGTGTTTGTCGTTATCCGGGACTTCTGCCAAAAAACTGTACAGTGTTTACTGCATTGCGATTCTGTGAGGGTTTTTTTTTTAAAATTAAAGCAAAAAACGTTTCGGTCGTTTGGTAGTTAGACGTTTTAACCACACTTGGCCATGCGGTGATATCACAATTCTGACAATTGGTATATTTTCACGACCGTCTCTTTGATCACCTGAAGTGATTATTGCAGCAACATTATCGGTGGATGGATCGAAGAGATTATCATCGTCAAAGTCTCCTATTGCAGTACCTTCTAACTGACTTCCAACTGGAAAATAACTCCTTGGGAAGTCATCATTCAACGTTTTCCAAATATGTTGCTACACTCACTAAGTGATACTAATAACTATTTTGTCGTGTGTCTATTAATGTCACTATATCCCATATTTCATAGCACTGTTGACATCAATGTTCTGTCCTGGATGTATGATTCTGAGTTAGTATCAATCTTTTCGTCAGCATCTGAAACATTTTCAAAATCATTCCTCTCAAAACTCGTGTTATCTAATTTAACTATGTATTTGGTAGAGTATGAATACACGTAATATGTTTTTATAATAAGTAATTATTTTCCATATAAAATAAAGTTCTTATCCTTTTGTTTTAACTTCACATAACATTTTAATGCGGATGTTTTACTTGTATATGTAATGGCATCTTAGTTATTAGGCTTATTCTTACAGTTGGGAATGCCAACTTTGTATCTATATTAAGGTCAAAATTATAGGTAAAAGGTCACTAAAGCCTGTGTTGTATATTTTCTGATTAACATCTGATACCGAAACAAAAAAGAACATCATATTAAAAAAAAATCATGTCCGCCAGTTAACTCATGTTTGCACCATTCTCCGGACTACTTTGCTTGCCTGTTTAAAAAATAGATAAATAGTGAACCATAGAAAGATGTTAACATTAAAATGCACAGACACCTTATTTGCAAATGTGGCAAAATATACTAATTTGGACAAAAAGGTAGATGATTGAATATGTACGGAAAATAGCAGAAACAGAAATGTTTATATCTTCAAATATGTTTTACAGCAATGCTCTCCCCTTCACTTTCTCCTTTATATGAAGGGGCATTTGTGAGTTACAGCTATAAAATTAACGTTACCCTCAGTGGTCCTTTAAGATGCCAGTATAATATTAACTAATTAATGGTTTGTTTTATATTTAGGTAGTGAATGTTAAAATAAACACGACGGTAAATTATTGGAGCCATAACATTTTGTTATGCATTGAAAATGTTACAATCCGTTTTCCTTTGCAGTGCCAATGGGTGATGGGTGGCAAGTGACATAAATAATTATTATGATCTGTTAGGTTTTTTTGTTTGTTTGTTGTCGTTTTTTTGTGTTTTTTTTTTGGGGGGGGGGAGGGTTAAAGGTTTGTAAGATTAAAATATTAAAAAAATGGGAAATGTTATCCGACACAAGATTGACTTTGGGTTGTGATTAATGTAAAAGAAATTAATAAAAATTAAAATCTCATCGATTTCGTCTGTAACTTGCATACACTACAGCTTAAAGTTGACATCGTAAACAACTGAATTTCCACGTATTGTGATATCGTTCCGTAGGTATTGACCATTCCCCCATCATTGACAAAAGGTTGTACCCTTGTACATTTTAAAACTTTAGCACTGCGTTTTTTTTCAGAGAAGTTGCGGTAACGTTGCTGAGTTCATGCATAATTTAGCTGTTCTATTTTTTAAAGCGATTACTTGGCTTCTGTTATATACTGCATCTGTATTAATTCGGTGTGTATTAAAGTGCTCAAATACTCAAAAGAAAAAATAGCATACACGTGCATTAATTCAGAGCAAACCATAAATTGATATCTTTAATTAGGAAAAACATGAAAACATAATACATATTAATATAATAGTTCACCAAGAACAAATGTGGCATGGACCACTCTCTCCCCCGCCTGGGTGCGGTAGATCCTATTTTTAATTCCCGATTCCGTCATGCCAAAGGACGTTGAAAATGATTCTAATTTGACTTGTTCTCAAAATTATCGGGAAGAACGTGGAAAGTTGGAGTTCTCTTTGTTGCTTGAAGGCACAGGACATCTGTTTGCCGTGTATATTTGCCTGATACTAGCCACGTCAAAGAACTAAGTGATCTTTTCGAAAGGAGCTCGGATCTTGCGCCAAGATTTGATTGCATGTTGGTCTGTTTCTTCAAGAGAACTGGACATTGTGGTCACTTTTAACTCATGTAACGTATGGATTTACATTCACTTTGTCTTCTGATGGCAAACGGGCCAAGTCATAAGTATCCAGAACTTTGTATATTCTTAAATGTATGTGTTTTTAAGTTTTCTAAATCCCTTCTGCTATACAAAAATCAAGAAAAGAGATAGATGTAGATTTTCAGACCAACCAACAAACATAAATGAAAAATATCATATTAATTTAAGCAACACATCATTGATTTAATCGTGCTTTTATCTTACAATAAATCGCTCTTGTTTGTCCGAAATAACACTAAATTATAATTGTGTACTGTATCACATTTTCATTTTTACTCGGACATTTCTTAACGGATACACATGGAAGATCTAAAACAAAAAATGCAAGAGTCCGATGTTGTTACGCTCTCTATAAAACATTATATACTGACAATATGAAAATAAAGAAATGGAGTCACCATCTTTGCGAATTCATTCAAATTGTCATCATTTGTGAAATCTTGGTCTGCCTTTGTGGTAAGTTCCAGAATCTCTTTTGCGATTGTATTCTCTGTTGGTTAAATGGGTTTGCAGTCGTTTGAAAACGTTGTCTCTTCAGAATTGCTGTGAAAGTTTGAAGATTCGTTTTGTATTTTAGCCATATCTTGTTGAATTGGCAGTTCCTAGTCGGTATGGACTTTTTCTGTGGTTCATTCGTGTTATGCAGTAACTAACGTTCTC
Organism: Mya arenaria; assembly: GCF_026914265.1. NCBI lineage: Eukaryota > Metazoa > Mollusca > Bivalvia > Myida > Myidae > Mya > Mya arenaria. Next base: position 23,953,743 of record NC_069129.1, on the reverse strand, counting down.
TGAATACTTCACCAACCTCAGTAAACAATTCAGCCAGGCGCTCCTGCAATAACGGAATCAAATAATGACACCTTTCATATGTGTATTAAACAATACTGTTTTTAATAATGCAATATTAAAAGTGTGAGACCTGTGATGCGGCCTTCTCTCAAAAGGGTGATTTAAGGAATCACACAAGAATACACCCAGGAGAGAAGCCATATAAGTGTGAGACATATATGGCTTCTTTCTCACACAAACGTTCTATAACAATTCATGTAAGAATACACCCAGGAGAGAAGCCATATAAGTGTAAGAGATGCAACTCTTCTTTCTCACACAAACGTTCTATAACAATTCATGTAAGAATACACAAAGGAGAGAAGCCATATAAGTGTGAGACATGTAACGATTCTTTCTCACACAAACGTTCTATAACAATTCATGTAAGAATACACACAGGAGAGAAGCCATACATGTGTACAATATGTGGTGTTGCTTTTTCTTATACATTTTATTCACAGACACATACACCATCACATACAGGAGAGAATCCATACAAGTGTGAGGTATGTGATGCTGCTTTCTCTCGGAAGTGTGCTTTAAGGATTCACGTGAGAATACACACAAGAGAGAAGCCATTCAAGTGTGAGATATGTGATGCTGCTTTCTCTCGGAAGGGTGATTTACAGAAACATATAAGAATACACACGGGAAAGAAGCCATTAAAGTGTGAGACATGCAGTGCTGCTTTCTCTCGGAATGATGATTTACAGACACATATACGAATGCATACAGGAAAGTTGCCATACAAGTGTAAGATGTGTTATGCTGCTTTCTCTCAAAGAAAGTCTTTTAAAAACATATAATAATACACACAGGAGAGAATCCATACAAGTGTGACATATGTGCTGCTGCTTTTTCTCAGCAGGGTATTTTACGGAGGCGTAAACAAATACACATCCAGGAGAAACCGCACAAGTGTGACATGTGTGGTGCTGCTTTTTCTCTTAAAAGTATATTACAGACGCTTATACGAAAACACATCAGGGAGAAGCCATACTAGCGCATCATATGTGCTGCTGCTTTTTCTCAGCAGGATACTTTACAGAGGCATATACGAATACACACCAGAGAGGAACCGTACGAGTGTGACATACGTGGTACTGCTTTCACTTTAAAAAATAAATAACTGAAGCATATACGAATACACACAATAGATAAGCCGTACAAGTTTGGCATATGTGATGCTGCTGTCTTTCTAAAAAGGAATTAACGGATGCATATGCGATTATACACCAGAGAGAAGCCGTACAAGTTTGGCATATGTGATGCTGCTGTCTTTCTAAAAAGGCATTAACGGATGCATATGCGATTATACACCAGAGAGAAGCCGTACAAGTGTGACATATATGATGCTGCTTTCTCTCTGAAAAGTTTATTTACAGAGGCATATGAGTAGAGACAAAAGAGACGTAACACACGTGTGAAACGTTTGTTACCGCTTTTTCTAAAAAGAAATCGAGCATGCGAAATCAAGAGTGGATAAATTATCAAATGTTCTATTAAACAATACCTGACCATTCTATGTTTATGAATTTAATAAGTAGTCTGTTTTAAGAAATATTTTTGTATTATTTTAATAATGCTTACAGAAAAATGAATTTTTCGGCAGTTTAACCAAACAATTGAGATCTGTTCTACTTTGAATTATCTTTAAGACTGTATTGAAGGTACTGATTTCAAAATAAGCTGATTCTGAGACGAAAAAGGTAAAAACTGTCCATTTTGAGAGAGCAGCTTTAAAAAATCAATAGTCGAGTATGACGTTCCTCCTTTTTTCGATAAACTTCATGCCGTGACTTTGAATATGTGCGCCTGCCCCCTTTCCCCCTTCCCTTAGTCCTTCCCTTCCATCATCCCTGTTCGATGCTGTCCTCATCCAAGCAGCATATTACTTTCGTATCTCTGCTGCGGCACGACGGGATTTCACGACAGTCCCTGGAAAAAATGCACGTACGCAGAGCTACATTTTTTCATGAAATGGGTATTTACAAAATGCATTTATAATGAATTGGGTACATGTTTGTATATGAAATTCTTTATTGGGTAGCTTTTAGATGTGAATTGGTTTTTCTGTTGTTTGTAAAACATTTGCCTACATCTCTTCATGTATTTCTTGGCGACTTTATACTTGTTATTATTTTAACAAGGGTTAATAATGGTATATACCTATAGAGATGCGGTTTAAACTTCAAGTAAATTTACATTTTCTGACCTTTTCAAGGCGTAACCTAACAATCCTTAATAAACATACCTATTTTTGTTTATATAGTATATATGCACGGTGTTGTTTGTGGAGTTTTGTGCTGTTGTTCCAGGTTTCTTGCTTGTGATTTTTTTGTGTTTGTGTTCTTTGTCTTTGACGTTTACCCTGTGCCACTAAACGGAGTTTATGTTTAAACTTTTGGCTACTTGACATGTTTCTGGAGTTTTTAATATAAATATGCGTGCAACTGTTGGAAGATCTGGTAGTAATGTTGCATTTGCAAGACACACGCTGTGTTGGTGTCAAGAATAGAGGAATTTCAATTATATGGCACAAATATAATGTCATGTGGTCTTGCAAATGCACCTTTCTCGTGATTAGACATTATGCAATCGGATCTTGCAAATGCACCAGCTATATTGGTTAGACATAGTGTCATGTGATCTTGCAAGGCCATCAGCCATATTGGTTATATATAATGCCATATGGTATAGCCAATGCACCAACAATGTTGGCTAAACGTAATGCCATGACTGTGGTCTTATAAATGCACCAGTCATATTGGTTAATAATAATAATATAATAATAATAATAATAATAATAATAATAATAATAATAATAATAATAATAATAATAATAATAATAACTTTATTTATAGGTAACACATTAAGACATATGCATCATATTATGAAAAACATAACACACGTCTTATTTACAATGCGGCCTTCTGAAAGAACATACACAGACACACACACACACACTAACTAAGATGTGATGCAAATAATTAATACTCAAAACACAAATGTGAAAAACACATTTTGAACAATACCGCAAAAATACATATTGTTAAAAAAGCATTATTACATTTTTTTGTCATGGCCTATAATTAGAATTAATGATCGTTTTAACATGTAAAATGCTTAGAATGGGATTTCAGAAAGGTACGTATTAAAATGTAATATGAAAACATAAAGAAACATGAATATAATACATTCATTTAACACATCAATGCTTAATAATACATCAATTTGTACCTAAATGTTAACAAGAAAACTCATCAAAATTGTTTAATTGAGTAAGTAGGACAGTCACACATTTATTTAACACCTTACTCAACAAATACATACATATAAACTATACCTGTGGTATGCATGGAATTATGCATTTAATTTTTACAACGGATTTTGCGATTGATGATGTAAATAGAACTTCTTACAGCGGGTTTTAAATGTCTCTTCCGTGTTAGACTTACGTATTTCTTCTGGTAAAAAATTCCAAACTTTCCCACTGTAGCATGCAAACGAGTGTTTCTTGTATTGTGTTTTATGTCGAAAGTGAGCAATGTCTTGTCGCGTGGAAGATCGTAATCCATATCTTGTGTTGCTAGATATCTTAATAATGTCTCTTATGTAACTCGGTGTAAGATTATTAATAGATTTAAATACCATAACAGCCGTTTGATATCTGCAACGGTATTCAAATTGAAGCCATTCTAATTTTTTAAATAATTCATGCGATGGCGTTCTAATAGGCTTAAAGAGAATAATTTTTGCAGCTCTTTTTTGAAGCAAGGTGATTCTTCTCATATACGTTTGCTTACTTTTCCCCCAAACGCTACAACAATAGTCAAAGATAGGAAGTATATATACGATTTATAAAACAATTGTCTCATTTGATCCGTTAAAAAATAATTGAGTCTTTTTAAAAGGGCTATCTTTGCAATTACTTTCTTGCAGACAAATTCAACTTGCAGATTCCACGACAATGATGAATCAATAATAATTCCAAGCAATTTCTTCGAAGTTACATTTTCAATTAGTACTTTGTCTACGAATAAATTGAGTGCACATGCATTTCTTAATTTTGCATTTGAACCCAACAACATGCAATTAGTTTTTTTTTTATGTATTGCCATGTTGTTTACTTTAAACCAATCCGATACCATATCTAAATTTATTTGCAACGTACGTTCAATTTCCTGCATATTTGAATTTTTTGCATATAGTGTAGTATCATCAGCATATAAGTCAATCATGGAATTTTCAATTTCAAAGGTTATGTCATTAATATATATAAGAAAAAAAATAGGACCAAGAATGGATCCTTGAGGAACTCCAGACCTTATACATCTTCGTGAAGATTGGGAATCCCCGAACTTTACAATTTGGTGTCTATCTTTCAAATATGAAGTTATCAGTTGGACGGAATTATCACTAAAGTTGTATAATTTCAATTTATGTATATGTATTTGGTGATCTACTAGATCGAACGCCTTTCGTAAATCAAGAAAGAGAGCACCTACATAGTTTCCATTGTCAATTCCATCAATCCAATCAAATATAGTTAGACATAATGCTATGACGTCTTGCAAATGCACCAGCCATATTGGTTAGACATAATGTCATGTGGTCTTGCAAATGCACCAGCCATGTTGTTTAGACATAAGGCGAAGGGGTCTTGCAGACGCACCAGCTATGTTGGTTAGAACAGAGCCATGACCGTGGTCTTGCAAATGCACGAGCCATATTGGTTAGACACGGTGGACATTTTATTGCTATTGTTCTTCCTTTTTTATGTACTGCCATTGTTCAAAGGTCATTGTCACATTCGGGGACATTCGTCACAAAGTGTGACAGATCTTGTTTCACCCTCATCTGATTTATAAAGCACTCCTGCTCTGAAAAAACATCACATCAACATTCCGCAATCTTTGTTATAGTAACAAATGCATAAATCGGTAAATCATGATCATTTTCCCCTTTCGGTAAATTAAAAGGTTGGCATAGTCAACTTGCGTTTTCTTAAATGTAAAATAGCCTTAATCATCCACTTTCAATCAAGGATTTCAATCTCATTCACAAAAAAATCTGCTTAAATTTGTCTTCAATAGAAGCCGATAAATGAATCGTTCAAACCCAACCAGAACATCAATGGTATGCTTTGCTGCTGTGTGCTTATGATTTTTCGTGCTACCTTTACGTTGATTTTTGATTAGAATCATGAACCAGCGAAGAAAACTAGTCACGACATATAACACGAATTCCTTTTAAACATATTTACTCGAAACACAAGTATTTATTACTTTCGAGAATAAAACTAAAGAGTAAAAACATAGTCCTATAATTATGTCTGGTATGCTTGCGATCAACAAAGATTCAAAAAGGACTTACCATAAATTAAAACCAAAATATGATTCAAAATGGTTAAACTCTTAACTCTTAACTTTTTTTTGAAATTACACAAATGCCGCGGTATTTTTTTTTTAAATTATTCTTTCCCTAGATTGTAATTAATTAAACTGAATATTGTCTAGGCCTACATAATGGACGGCAAACACATCTTTGGCTGTATATCAAAATTAGAATAATAAAAAATAAAATTAATACGTTTCTTTTGTGTATCCATTAAACGTTAACCTATATGTTGTCACTTTGATTCATATGCTCAATTGTGGACCTTGAAACTTATAACGAATGAAACAAGAATGATCACTCCGGAGAAGCAATTTGATCGAAACGATATCATTAAACGTTTGTTGATGGGGCAATTGCTTTCGAAGGTTACCTACCCGGTAAACATACAAAAGAACATTGCACGCACCTCCTATCGTCCTGACTGAATGGGGACATCGATTGTCCAATACGCATTAAAAACGTATTTATCACGATAAAAGGTTTCCTTTTTCGATGCGCTGCTGGTGATTAATTGTAAAGTGGTGTTGATTTTTACGCCGTGTTATTTTCAATCGCGGAATTCAAATGACTGGTAATCTATTAAGAGCACCAACCCACACATGGACACCGCATTTGTTATAATATTGTTCAAACTACCGTGCGTCATGACGTCAGTAAAGTCATCGACGTATGTGTGTTTTGATGAAATGTAAAAACACTGTGTTAACATCAATTTTTATCAAATTAAGGAGTCAATGGTATGCAAGAAAAGGTATCAATACTATTTTTCCGGCACTGATCGTAACATTATCCCTCGAGCAATCTCGTTAACGGCTTTCTCACGTAATCCTGGTCACATTTTCCCATTTCCACTGAAAGCACATGAAGATATGTATAAAAGTAAAAAGTTTTCATAAACTAAACTACCGAAGCAATGTCATTTGTCGAGCGTATTTCATGTCAAAATAGTCCCATTGTCTCCCTCTGTCGATAATGTGATGCGAAGTCCGTTCTCCTGAGTTTACTCCTTGAAGAAATAGCAATTTCTAAAATAGAATAAATACAAACTTGTATCGTCTCAAATACCATGTATGCATGATATGCTGAATAAGTGTATTTATTATATCTGCGGTACAGAATTAGAACTGGTTTGGCTGTTCGTGCGTAAATAAGGTTTCCTTGTGGACCATTTGTATTGAATTGGTTATTGACGCTCAGACAGACGGAAAAAAATAAACATCGTATTTAAAAATATTCTCTGACTTTGAATGTCCATACATTGAATTTGTGTTGCATATATCATGTTTAAATCCTGTCTCATGCAGATTAACCTTTTCAGTTTTTGCATTTACTAGAACATTATTAATACATTAATGTAGAGTTTTTTCTGATATTTGTAGGGAACCAGTTAATAATGCTGAGAAAGAATGCCACATGTCGGTACAGCTCAAATGAATCGGTACAGCTCAAATGAATCGTATATAACATGTGTCTCAATGGTTAAATTAGTTTCGTTTCAGTTGAAGCAATCATTCAGCGTCGACATTACCTTATGGACGGAATATATCGTGTTCAATGCTCCTCCCTGTTAGGGTTTTGAACTAATGAAGCGGCCGCCGACATAATTCACGCTAAAAGTGACAGACATCTCAAGCTCCAATGGGTATATTCACATTGCCATGATTTAGGACTTTGTTTGCGCAGTTCAGCCATTCAAGTGTTCGAGTGTGCTTAAACATTAACAGTTCGAAATATGGACATTATCTATAAACCTACAATAAATTTGATGTCGATCTGTATTTGTTAAAATTGAATATACACAGCATAAGTGAATTATGTGTTCATACTCGATGCAAGGTGTGTATGGTGCAGTTTTCGAGAGGTTTTTTTTTCCATTTCATATTTTGGTTTTTACGCACATCTTTGAGAGCAGGTGTGAAGTTTGATTGCCGATTAAGCGAAATGTTTTATTAGTGGACAATTTGAATAAAAAATGGATTTTAAACAGAAATTGCTTACGCACATGTATTGTGCTCTGCAATTCAAACGTGTATTTCTTAAATTGCGTTAACCGTTTTTACTTACCATTTTCATTAAAGTATTGTACATGCGCTTTAATAGTATATGCAATAGATGTGTGCTGTCAATAACAAGCCCGATTTAAGTATCCTGTCTATGGCACACATATACATGTGCTCATAGTGTATTATTATCCTTAAAGCTGCACTCTCACAGATTTACCGTGTTTTCAACTTTTTTTTATTTTTTGTCTTGGAATTAGAAAAAAATGAGTAAATATCTGCTTACCAGTGATGAAAGACTGCTGACAAAAGATCAGATCGCAGATCTTCATATTTCCATTCCAAATTTCATGTTTTATGGCTTTAACCGTTTCTAACGGTTTACGAAAAATGCATTACACATCAATTTGGGGACGGAAATATGTAAAGCTGCGATCTGATCTTTTGTCAGCAGTCTTTTATCATTAGTTTGCAGATATGTACGCAAAAATTTGCTCGTTCCAAGAGAAAAAATAAAAAAAGTTGTCAAAACGTTCAATCTGTGAGAGTGCAGCTTTAAGGTAAATAGTAAATTATTTATGTTTGCCATGAAATGGAATGAAAGTCGGGACAAGTTAACACAATTTGTGAAAACTGAAACAGGTCATTGCTACCTTTCCTGACATTAATTAGTTCCATACCGTTTTGAATAACAATCACACCATCAGCTGACAAAGGGTGATGCCTTTTCGCAGAATATGATTCGTATTAAATGTATCAGGTCAAATTCCTTTAGCCCGTTTTGCAACTTGATTCGCATAAATAAATAGACGTCTTATTTTCCCCAGTTGATCACCGTCTCAAATATTATTTACGTTTGCTATTCTAAATAAGTTGGCACATCATGTAAAAACTATAACAGGTCATTGCCAATTTGCCTGACATTGATTAATTTCGTACATTTCTAATCAACAATAAACATGTTACATTTATCTTGGATATGCGACTACCCGTTACTCTTATTCAATGACTGAACAACAATATTATGATGTTACGGAAATTGAATAAATATGTTCTGTATCAAAACTAGCGACATGGAACTTTTTATTCAGAACAGGCGAAGTACCTTTCAGTTACTGGAAAAGCGGTGAGAAAAACATTGCTCAAATCCATTTGCTTTGATTACATTATAAGGTTGTTCTTTTTGCAAACGTATAATCAATTATGATGCAGATGCGATATTCCTCTTTACTATGGATATTAATATTTTAATCAAACCATGATTTCAGTATTGGATCGATGAACTAACTTTTTCACAATAAATTCCAAATAAAAGTGGGATGTGAGAGGATATTGTTATAAAAGCATGGTAAACTTTTCGTGAATTAGAATCCATAATGAAATAAGTGCAAAGGTATTGATGGACTGACACTAATTATATGTGTTTTAACTATTCATTCCCTAGAGTTCAGAATATTCATTGTATATAACAATGACTTTCTTCCTTCGCTAGACCAATATGGAATGTAATTTAAAGTGTCAAAACATTGTATCAACATGGAATAGTTCATCATTACGAAAAAAGATTATGAGTAGCGAAGAGGAGTCCAATTTATCTTTAAAATAAACTCGGGCAGGTCGCAGGATTTATTCTGAAACAGGCTCTGAATATGACTAACGAAAAAGCAAATAGTATACTTGTTTGTGCAATTTTATTGTTACGTCTCACAAACTCGCAAACCATTCAGTATGGAGTCGCACGCAGCATTCCCCTTTCGGATAAGGGCATTTCCGGCGCAGCAATCATCATATCAACGGGTGTGAGCCGATTAAAATGCATGGAGGGCTGCAGACGACATAATTGTACGTCATTCAATTTTGGCGGAAACCAATGCGAACTACACGCGACGTTCGTCTGCGAAGGAAGTGAAGGGCTGGTTGCCCGACCTGGATTCCGGTATTATGACGTAGAAGTTGGGGACATGATTCCGGTAAGGATAATAATACGTATGCAGGAGTAGTTTCTGAATTTGACGTTTTATGGTGTGTTATATTGAGGTGTAACTCTATGTGCGTCCTTCTCACCTGATACCAAAGATAATTATAAAATTTATATGTGATGTTTGGGTGAGAGACTCCTGCCCATGAAAGAAAACTGATATCAAATGGTGTATTTCAGTGCATACTACGAACATTATTTTCATTATATGTGTCATAAAAATATAACTTGGGTAATTTAACCGAGGTCATTGAGCGAGAGCAATTTTTTAAAAGTTACTTGTAAACAAAGTCAAGGTATGTAATAACCTTTATGTCCAAATGATCGTTTTCCTTGTTCTGTCGAACACATTGTATTGTTTACAGTAGTGCGATCATTCGTATAAAAGAGTATTCTTTTTTCAATATTTTTATGTCCATCCATATGCTGAGAAAATAAAATACGAGTTTTCGTCATTCCTTGTTAAAGTAACCCCTTTTTTCAGATGGCCGATACGTTCAGAAACCACGCAAATTGTCTCACAATCGGACACTGCTCGCCGAAATGTTGTGAGTACACACATTAACTTTTTTAATCATTTAAAAAAAATGTGGCTATAAATGAAGAATTTTTTTAAAATCAGAAAAGATATTGTGGATATTTGTTGATTTTAGTGTAAGATCGTATTTTACTTTACGAGTAAAATCAAAACATATTTGCCACGAGTGAACGCATAGTTTTTCTATGATCACGATTTAATGCTTATTTAAGTTTTTATTGGTATTTTTATTTTATTTTAAAACAAAAAAAAACTTTTTTAAAAGAGAGTTCTTAACGCCACTACCCGTGGAACGCCCCTCTCGCAAAGTTTTGACAACTGATGACGTAGCTGTCAATTCTATTTCCGGCCCTTGAAGAAACCGTTCTCAAATAGTTTTTTCATCGTCATTATTTACCTTTTTCTGTGCTGATTCGAAGGTATTTAAGGTCAGGAAGTTAAAAAAAGCCAGTACTATTTCTTACATTATAACGTACTTAATAGCTTGGAACATAAATACATGGTAAAACATCTTATTATGCAAAATAAGAAAAAAATCATTCACACTTATCTCCCATGTAAAGTCAACTCAGCGGTTACACACAACTATGCTTCAGTGGATCTTATAAAATACAGTGACCGGTACCTAATATGTTATCATGCCCGCTAAAATAAATGTTGAAAAGAACGGTTTCAAATAAAGATCCGCTGTCATTTATATAAGTAAGGAAGGAACAGTTTTATGTAAGGTATATACTATTATGTAATAGTCCTGTTTGTTTTGTGCAATAGCACCAGCATATGTTGTTGATACCAGCCTTCTTGCTTTATATGTAACGAAGTGTAAATAAGCCTGCTATGTGAGCATTCGGAGCTCCTCGGCCATTTCTATCGAAAACAACCTCGGATGTATATGGACCGTTTACAATGTCAGTAATCGGTACACTTTAACTAAGCTGCAAGTAGATCGCGTAGTAATTTCAATTTAGCAATTTAACTTAATGACTTAACTTTTGGGAATCTTAAATATGTTTGCAATAATACGCTTCGCTGACAATCAATTTCAACTTAGATCTACAAATACAAGCCCCAAAACACTACATTTAATTAATTATATAATTTTACGAACTACTTCTACTGATGTAGTACCGACATACATCCGAGGTTGTTTTCAATAAAAATGGCCGAGGAGCTCTGAATGCTATGGAAGCTGACACGAACTTTTAAAATAGCCAAATTATTGTATATAGTTTACGAAATTAATCGAGTATTATAAATTATAGGAAGTGAACTTCACTGAAACGAAGTAATATTTTGCACAATAATTCTATTTTAGGGACAAAGAATTCAATGCTATAAGATGACGTTTATTCAATTTCCGGCCAGCTAATTTTATCAAAGCGTACAAAACAACAATCTCATTAAAATCAGATCCCCAATACACGCTTCACGACGTTACATGTATGAACAAAACGTAATGAAATGAAGTGAACGTCACGATATGATTTTAATGAGATTGACAAAACAACTGACGTTACGTCATGTTACGCGCGCGAGTTTGTTAAAACATATAGCTATTGCCGGTGATTTAAGAATTTCTATGGTTTGTCACGTGACAGTCTCTCGACCAATGAAAAGGTTGGTGATAAACCAGCATGTAAATCAAAATAAAGTTCTGTTAATTTTGTGTTAAAACACTTAAGTGGTATTCCAATTTGTAATGTATGCGAACAATAACTAAGAGTGATAGTTGCCTTGTCGTATAGGTGTTCGCCTCTCATCCAGGAGATCTTGAGGGATTCCCTTTGCCTCTCAAAATATACACAAATACTAGTTTCTACCCCGGAAACTGATTCGAGAGCGATTCATATCACCGTAAAGCTGTATCAACAACCGAACTTAAAGAAATATAAATAAACTAACACTACAAGTTTAAATGCATAAAATTTAGCGTTCAAATTTGTGTTTAACATTTAACTCAAGCTTAAACTAGCAGTTTGTCAACACTTAATAACTTTATTACTGTTCTAATGTACATCTTATGACCCTATTTGGGTTCGAAAAAAACGATTAAAATGCGTATATAACTGTTTATAAGTCGTCTTGTTTATTTTGTGTTTGAAGACTCTAAACTAGCGTTTAGCAATTTTAACATCTATAGAAATTCGTGGGTTTAACGCCCGAATGTACTAAATGACATTGAAATGTTGAAGATTTTGTCACTCTTCTAGCATTTACTTCACGAATTATTTTGTCCTACCTAAAATTCCATACTGCCATGCTACTTTATAATTGTTTGCACATACAGATTTTCCTACCACAACAACTACAACCACACCTGAACCAAGCACGACTACTACGACTACACCTACAGCTACAACCACCGCTACTACACCTGCACCAACCACAACCACTACAATTACACCTGAACCAACTACAACAACAACCACGACACTCCCTCCTTCTACGACCACAGCTACCACATCTGTACCTACTACGATCTCAACTACTACATCGGCTCCTACTACAACCACAACAACTACACCTGTACCAACTACAACAACGACTACACTTGCACCAACAACAACAGCAGCTCCAGGAACGACAACACTGGGGCCACCCGGACCGGGCGATGTTACATACATTTGCCTTGTGAATGCCGATTGCACAGCTAGCAACTCCGACTGCAGGAATGGGGTCGTGTGTGAGTGTGTCGCTGGCTACAGCTATCATGCTGACACCAAAAGCTGCGTTACAAGTAAGTAGTTTGTATATAAAATGATATTTTCTGGAACGATCGTATATGTCAATATTCTGTAAATCACAATTACTTTAGATATATGAGTTGCATGTAAAAACTTAAAATAAATGTAAAGTAAGTATCATTGCATTATCTGGCATATTGATATTACCGCAAATGAAGTTTGAAATGGGTATATTTGATTCTAGCCACAATAATGCGCGTATAGGGAACTTTTTTAACATTTCGTTAATCATTGTGTTCCCTAAACGCCACAAGTCGACTGATTCATACCAATGTAAAATATATTCTTCAACTGTAAATCCACAATATTTAACACTGCATTGTTAAATGGAAAAACAAAAGTTACATATAAATTATTTTTAGCCAATACCTTTCTCATATTGCACAAGTGTTTCACGAAACTCAAATTCAGATCTATCTGTAAACAAAGCATCGCAATTTTTTAACTATCTAGCAGGTGCCCGTTATCTTTCCGCTCAATATACTTAGCGCGGGGATCTGTCATTCTTGGCTAGGAAAACAACAAGTGGGATATGGACGCGTAGTGTCTGCCATATGTTTCGAGAGCCATTGTCTACCCGTCTTGGAGTTAAATGTTCCTTTACTAATTCTTCAGCCGTGATGGTAATACTGTTATGGAAAATTGCGGAATTGTTCTGTGATATGGTAGGAGTTATCAGCTTGCTTAAACTTTTACATTGACCTTGATTAAAATTAGAATTATTTTATTTTTATATTTTATAATCTGCCCTGATTCTGAATCGTATGTTAATATCTGTCAAAATCAATTAAAGACATCATGTGTATGTCAATATGTCGTGCGGGGGTAATAATAAACGATGTCACAGTTGTTGATTAAAATAACTTGGAAAACGACATATGTATACGGATATAATATTATTGGCATGTACAGTTCGACATATATATTTTAGGTCTTTCAGAAAATATTTGTGGCATTTGTACTTCGTAAGTTTAAATCTAATGCGACATTTTAAAATAAAAAATCCCAGAAACATATATTAAGGTTTTCTGATCAGCTTAATCTCTTTTGTGAGTTGAAGCCAATTCCACATTGTTGACTTGTACAAACCTAATGGCCAAAGAAATAGATTTGTCATTTAATTATTCCAAAAAGCAAGCGTTTTTCCTGTTTATTTAAATTGCAACGATATAATTGAACTGCAAAATGTTCCCTTAAGCTTCCTCGATCATAAAGTCTAAAAATCTCAATTAGCGGACGCAGGCGGGTGTAGTTGGGGCTAATTATATATGCCACTCGGCTAGCAGCCGCCGAATTTAAATATTTATATTGGTATTGCTCGACCCCCTTCCGGATACCTACGCGATATGGAGACAATGTTATGACACCGTACATGCTGAAAATTTACTCTAATCTTTAAATGCAAAATATAATGCATATTATCAGGGATTTGATAAGTTTATGTCATTCGTCGGAATTTCTTAAATATGTAATAATGTGCATGCCAAGTGCTCTAAACCTTGGAAATATCACTAGAAACAATTTTGTTAACATTTCTCAAATGTTTCTTAAACAGGCTGTCCCAATGGCTTCGGCACAACGTTTACTGGAACGCTTGGATTTTACGTGTTTGGTAATGACCTTAGCGTGTACGACTACTACAGCTTACCGGCCTTTGACGTACCCTCGTGTCAACAACAGTGTATTGATACGGTTGGCTGCGTCTCAATGGAATATGATGACTCTATACTGGAGTGCTACATGAGTGCTGTCACCAAGATAGGCAACGAGGGGTCTTGGTCTTCAGATCCATTCTTTACCTATTGGCAGCGAAATTGTGCTTGATGTCATATTGTAGACAAATCCTTTTGTGGTACATCAGCTGCACGTATGAAACTTTTTATATTAAATGCAATGAGTATTTTTATACACGTATGGTATTGGTCATTGCTGAGAAGTGTTGCAACAATAGCAATGCTTCCCTTATTGCATTTTATTTACATTCACACTTGATTTTCTGAACGATTAAATTTGAGTTAATTTTGCATGAACCGCTCGACCTTTTGTGACCTGTATAAATGTAGTTTCGCTTAAATGACCTGGGTAGTGCATATATCTATAAAAACATAAGGAATAAATTGCGTTTTTTTTGTTATACTAAGTATTAGATAAAGGCTATTTAGGCCCTATGGGTATAAAAGTGTCGACACAGTCGGTTGCGTTCTCATGAATATCTTCGAGGGATTCACGAGTTCTGAACGAGGGAGCTTGTCTACAAATCAGTACATCATATAGTCTCAGAAAAGCACTTGGGAAACCGATTAACATAAATAGCATGAAATTGCAACATGAGCAAAGTAAGTTTAGGTGACAACACACTTGATAGAAATTGGAACTTAAAGATGTGGTCGACTGTCCGAGGAAAACTTGAGATAAAACCCTCCTTTTGGGGAAACCTTTTTTCATCCCGATTTACAGGATTTGTATTATACCACAATATGTCGGACCTCATCACCCGTAAGCTCATTAACAATGTTGTAAAGAAAACATCAATTTATATATTCATGTATACGTGCGAAATCGAGTTGTACAAAAGTACATCATATCGCTTTGTTCTTCATAGACAAGTGGGAACAAATTTGATAATTAACTAACATAAAATAGAAACAATTTACCATAAACATGTTCTTGTTAAATTGAACAATTAATTAAATCGGTGTGAACGTAGCGGATCCCTAAAGCTGAATGCCTGTACACTCATATGCGTACGAATCGTTCTTGCTTATAAACGCCACCTAGTGGGTATAACATTTTTAACAATTCTCAAAAGTATAAAATTACGCTTTAATACGATATATGTGTAAATCAACAAGTATGATTGACTGTAACTCAGGCTAATTCAAGGTTTAAAAACAGGAGAGTTATTCCTATGTTATTATGATCATGCGTTACGTAACTCCGAGAGTTTCACTGGGTAAATTTCAGCAGAACAAAACACAACAAATGCATAAAATGGCTCGAACATTTCACGGTTCTACTTCTAGGTCAGTATATTGACGCGAAATAACAAAATATACAATTAATGGTTATACTTATATCATTCGAAAAAGGAACTTGCTTGTACTTGTGGAAAAAAATATGCGACAGTTATCAGAGTAATATCTTTTAGGAAATAAAAGTAATTAGACTACTGACGTGTATCAGTCGCCCTTTCATTGTGTGGCATATTTGACCCCAAAATAATTGCACCAGGGCAGGGAGAGCGTGGGGATCAGGCCTCTCAAATTTTTCATGAGAGCATTTTTAAATTATTTAAACATGTGTTAACTAAACTAATTGTACATTTATTTTCTAAATAAAATATCGGTATATGTTGCAATATCATAAAGCTTAATAATGTACATTGCTTGGGCAAAATTGGGTTATGTGGTGGGTCATGATGGGACACAATTCATGTAAAAAATTGAGCACAGGAAGTGGAACAAGGTGGATCATTTTTTTATCTAAAGCAGAGGCTAAAGGCCAAATAGCGGTGAAAATGGATGAGTTGATGGTACCATATAGCACGATATGGTGAAAAGGTTAGGGGAAAACCGTAGGTATCACGCAATTTGGGTTATTAACAGTATTCTTTGAGAAAAAAAATATTCATTAAGATTACTGCAGTGCATACGCAGCCTTACGCGTGTACCACTCACTTTGCAAACAACCATCATATAAGAAATGAGGAACTGATGTTTTATTCTTGGTCACTTAATGCTTAAGGAGGGCATAGATGGAGAAAAAAATATGATGTGCATGCGATATTTCGCAAGTAAAGCGAATTTCGGAGATGATACGAGGTTGTTTCTCCAACGCGGGATATAATCATTCTAGAAAGATAAGCTTGTGTAAGAAAATGAAACATCTTGTAGAATAGATAATGTGTTCGCCTTGTTTCCTTTAGAGAGTCCAGTCCTATTTCAATGGGCTATGCAAACAAGCCGTGTTGAACTGGAAATGATTCAAGCCACATCATGCTGTACTTTGTCAGGGTACTAGCTAAAGAACTTCAGCGAACACGTTATATATTACCTTTTTGGACGTGTTAGCTGAAGAGAACGCCGTATCCAAACCCTACCAGAATTCGTGACATTTTTATGTCACGCTGTTATTTCACTTGTATGCATTGTACAGACAAAATAACTATATCCTCAGGTAAATGAAGTCAAATGTAGTTCACAAACACATTTTCAAAACCAATAAACGCATTATAGATAGATAATTTATCATTTTAATAAATCCGAGTATAACCATTCCTTAACTAGGTCATAGTTGTGTTCAAATTTAATCACGTGACACCAAGATTTTCAGAAAATACCCATGTGACCTTCATTTGACCTCACAAATGTAGTGTGTATTTTGCTGTTATTTTTTCTATTTTGAATAATTAGTAAATAACTAATTACAATTTTGGAATAAATAAATTGTTTTTACTTATCAAAAGGTATTTTCAGCCTTACTGCAATTGGATTCAACTAAATGAACAATGTGAATCCGATACTATAAATAGAATCCATTGACGTCATCATGGTCATGTGATTGCATTGCATCATCACACTCAATTGATTCTGGTTGACTTTACTATTGGGGTTACGCCATAACTTTAATGTGTTGTAAACATCAAAAAAATAAATATCAACATTAAAGTTATGGAGGCCAGAACTATCAGGGTACCCGATTATCAATTACATGCGGGAACCCGCGTATACCTTTCAGACAACAGAACAAACTCGACAAGGAATAGTATATACATGTACACGGTTTCCTCATTATAAGCACCACGAAGGAAACATACCGTCTGTAACAATTAAAAACGTAGTACTGGGTCATTT
The DNA here is from genome assembly GCF_026914265.1 of Mya arenaria. Taxonomy (NCBI): domain Eukaryota; kingdom Metazoa; phylum Mollusca; class Bivalvia; order Myida; family Myidae; genus Mya; species Mya arenaria. The sequence goes on along the minus strand of NC_069129.1, from coordinate 23,936,188 downwards.
ATGAATTGAAAAGATGAACGTGTGATCTCAGCCACAAAGTTAAGGGAACGTCAATGTTGTTTCAACAAAAGAACAACTCTTGCATCCACTTCTAAAAGCAGAAATCGACAAGGCTGACTTAAAATACCTGAACGAATCAAACATAAGATTGTATTGCTGTTACGCTCTGGTAGCGGGTATTAAGGTTGAGGGTTTTTTTTATATAAAACTACCTTATGACTTCGATACCCCAGACGCTATGCCATATGACAGTTTTATTTATAGATATTATGAAATAATATATTCGTATTCATAACAAGAAGTATTCTATTAGAGCTCGTATACAATTAATACGGGCTTGCGTTTGTCTGTACAAGCCCTCTTACGGTCTGTACGTGTATTGACAGCAATAGTATACCTCAAATCAGTACATAATAAATTGATGATTGAAACGTAACGGAATATGGAAAAGCAGCTTACCATATTTAATCATTTGAATTTGAATGATCAAAATGTGAATTTGTGGCCACGTAGCTTTTAATCTAATCATGTATTATCTTACATTTATTGATACTTTAATAACCTGAAAATTAAACTTTAACTAAGCTGTACATCAGATTTTATAATTTAGTATGAGTTATTATAATTTATATAGTAAAAATAAAAACAACGAAAAAAAACACTAATATAAATCTTCCAATTTTGATAATACCATGTCAGACATGTGTGTGTTTTATACCTGTCTTTAGAAACTTGAATTGAGACGTTGTTTATATTACTCAAATATTCTTTATTCAACTTTAAAAACATTAACAGATTAAAGACACGTATTTATTCACACGTCTTTGAATGTCTTTTTCACACCCACCACACCCACAAAGAACGCATTGTTCAAATACATTTTTTTTTAAGTTTTAATTGACCAATTAATATTTAACAGTTATATAATAAAATACGTTCTTACATTTTTTAACATTTAATATTTAAAATAAGGGTTTAAATTTAGATCTGAATGATTTTTTTATCAATCTTATCAATGTATTTCATGAATATTTGTCTATTTGTAAGTTTACAGATGTCATTTATAACTTCTTTTGAAATAAAAATTGACAAATTATGTTTTTTCTTTATATTCAAAATAAAAAAAATAAGGGGCCGAAATGTCTCTGTTGAAAATCAGTAAGGGGCCGAAATGTCTCGAGTCAATTTAATTAAGGTGACGGAATGGCAGGGCCGACACGTCTTAGGGGCCGATTTGGTTGTAGGCCGATTTGGTAAGGGGCCGATTTGTCTCGCTCCCTTGTTTTCACGGTGAGTTGAACGAAGAATTATACTTGTTATTGTAAATTGAAACGTTCATACGGTGCTGTTTGGTCTTTGGACACCATAATGACATAACGTTGGTTTGTACGCAATGAACAAGCTAAAGTGATGAAAACGGTATCCACATCAATTCCTAAGTGGGTGGGGAAGGTCTAAACATAAAACGTTGAAAATGCTCACAAGTTTTATTTAGATTTGAGAAACGATCTTTTTGGGGGTTGAAACATTTATTTTTGGCGACATGTTTGGAGTTATTTAGGAGTTGAACAAATTTTACAAAAAAAGATTTTAACAGATTATGCACAGGTGTCCGGTGTGTTGTTTTGACCGCCACCCCCCTCTACTACCCCCGCCCCCTCTGCAACGCACCATATTTTTTTTCAAAATCTCTCAAAAATATCCAGATATTGTTTAAACATCATAATATGACATTACATCCAACTTTTGACAATTTCCCTTCTGTGACAAAATATATTATATAGGAACATTAGCACGGCGCTCTTGCCAACAGAGTTAAACGGGCAGCTGGTTACACAGGCTAGACTCGTCCGCCCATTAAAGGGGCTGTCTCACAGATGATAAAATAAAAATTAATATTTTTGTCATGGCAGAGTGTGGCAGATGACTCGCGAATACATTAAGCGATAAAGATGTATGAATGAAATTACAGAAAACCGTTTAGCACAAATAATGAAATCAATTGTTTAGTAATTCATAATTTGTTTTTCAGGGGAGGGGTGTCGGGAGGGGAAACCCCTCCCGACACCCCTCCCGTCAACCATCAGATTTGGCATGTTTGACCTGGTTTCAACAAGCATAATAATGTGAGTATTATTGATTATGAACCCGGGGAAGATTTCAGCATAAAAGGCAGCGTTTATTTTTTGCAGAATTACATGATAACACTATAGCTACAGCGTTTTACTGGTATTTTTTTTTACCAAGGTTTTCAGAAGGATACCTTTAGGCGAGATGAAATGTATTGACATGTCTCGCTTAAACTGGCACATATTTCTGCACAGAATTTCTTTAAGTTGACCTCTTTTCAAAATTATTCAGCTGAAGGCATGTATAAGCATGCTAGACAGTTTTAGACAAACTCTTTTCTACAAAGTAAAAAATGACATTTAAGTAATTAATTATTTAAATGGGCTGGGTTCGGGAGGGGTTTCCCCTCACGAAAAGCAATGTTTATAATTCCTTTTTTCTTCTGCATACAGTATAATCAGAAAATGCGGGGTCATCGGTTCAGCAAAAAAAACAGTGGCGTTTTTCGCAATATTTTTCAGAAGTTTTTAACATGCTTGTAGATTAGAGATTTTTCTTCGTGCAGTGTGCAATTTACTCTTCCTAACTGCTGTTTCGACTTGAGATAGAATATGGTCGAGAAATATTTTCTTCTCAATTTTTTCTTCAAACACAATCTATATGAATTACTCAAAAAGCGATATTGTTCATGTAAAATTAACAAGACATTTATAATGCCAGCTCTACTATAGTAAAGCATAGGCATAGCAAAATTCAAAACATTTTTATTATATATATATGCTTTGTGGTGATTTATAGACATTTATAAACAATAGAAAAACAATCTTTCACTGTTTTAAACATATTGATATTTTTTTACTGTTTGAAATTTCAGCCAGCTCTCAAATAAATATTGAATGCCAGTGCTAAGAGGGCAGGGACACAATTTGAACAACTTCATTATTTTGTTATCAAAATAATGTAACCTTTGTATACAAATTAAAATTTGTTTCCCTACTTCAATACTTATAATCGAATGCCATTTTATACACTTTTAGGGTCTAAATTTAAATTATTATGTTTGTGATAGATCGCAAAATATTTCAGTTCATTACTCTTAAAATATAGCTTTTGATTCTCAGTCATTGAAATTCATGTACATCAGGATTTTACACTAAAACAAAACAAATTCACTATTTATTCTTTCTCTTAGTTATCGCACATAGGTTATGGCGTGGTACAATCCTCTTTATTTAGATTGTCAGAAAATGTAAATGCATCTCAGTAGCTCAGTTGGTGAAGAACTCGCCCTGTTATAAAAGGGATCCCGGGTTCCAGCCCTGCAATTGTCATACATTTTTCTTTCCAATTGTACTTTAATGGATAAATTCAAATTCTGACAATAAATAATGACAATTTAGCAGGTGGAGCTAAGATTCTATTCATGTCATGTATTTTTATTTCTCAGTGATTGAATTTATTACCCGGGGTTGGCTGGACCGAAAGTCAAAGTTCCCTCTCTTCCCCGGACCTGGGGGGTGGGTGGGCGTGGTTACATTTGACTGGTGCATTAATGTTTTATGTTTTTGAAACGTTACTACCGGTTTAAGAAAAATGAATAAAAAATCATTTTTTTAAAATAAGATATATATAAAAATCTGCGATCAATTTTTTTGTCAGCAGTCTTATATAACTTGTTTCCATGCATTTACACAAAAATTGGGTCGTTAAAAGACAAAAATAAGAAAGTTGTCAAAACGTTAAATCTGTGGGAGTGAAACTTTAAGGGACACCAGATTGTTCATTTGCAAGAAAAAAGATGTTGTGAAAACCTCTGCTAATGGAGCAATGCTTCTTTCGCTGTTTTTTTGTGTTTTACCAATTTAAAATTAACTGTTTGTGTACCATATAAATACCTGTTGATTTAAAATATTGTCAGTATATGAGTCTGTTCTTATCAAGCCACTTTTACATGCTAAATATTCACAATTTGAACTGGGAAATAATATATTTGCTGATTTTTGGACCATCTGGTGTCTAGCCCTTTCATAAACCATCTAGCTGCCAATGTGAGTTTTAGATACATAATTGGACAGTTTCATTGGAATTTATTTAGTATAAAAAATAAATATGTTTCATGGCTAAAAGCGTAGTACTTACTCAGGGCTTTTTCTATAGTGCCCACGGGTTTGACTTTCGGACCCATTCCCAAAGCAAAATATAAGATGTTTTTCCCAATCTTCAGAATTTTTTTTTTAAAAAGTCTTTTAAAATGTACTGGTTCATTTTCAACATCCTAATAAATTATGTGATGTAAAGTTTGTTTGATAATTGTACTCGGAAATCATTGATTTTCATCACATTCGGATATATCTGTATGAAATATTATCTGTCATGATTGATTAATTGCAATAGATATTTACACCTAAGGATTGATATTTAAGCCATTTTGGTTCTATTAAAGGGAATTAAACTAATATAAAATCATTTTCTAATTCGCAGGAGACTAAGCTGTCTAAGCTTTTTCTTTTAACAGTTAATTTTCCCAATTTCAGCATTTTCATGACGCAAAATTATCCAAAATGTCTAGGGTCTTTTTCCCAAATTGGGCAGAAAAACCCCTGTTACTTAATAATGTTTTAGGAAAAATGTAATTCAAGGGACATTTTCATTTACTTGAGATCTGTTTTTGTAATGATACAAAAATAAGCAGATTCTTTCATCTAATACAAAAACTAAATAATGTCTAAACTGTCAAATGTGAGGTTGCATTTGTAAACTTCATCTTTGTTTAGGAAATCTGTGAATATAACTTTCACCACCCAGAACAATAAGTATCAATATAAGAAGTAAAAAATATCCGAGTTACTATTTCCTCATGTCAGGGACAATTCAATTAAAAATCAAAGGAAAAAAAACTGTTAAATACTATCATGTTGTTGTTTTTTCTAACTTTCAATAATATTTATTCCCTGTGGTCGGTCAGTTTCACAGTCGGTCGGTCCGTTGCAACTTTGTCCGGAGCAAAACTTAAAAACCAGTTGATGGAATTGGATTAAACTTCCTACAATGGTAGAGCATAATGAGAGTACAATAACCATACCTCTATTCTTGCGTAATACTGAGTTATTGCCCTTTGTTACTTTTTTTGTCTGGAGTATAACTTTAAAAGTACTGGATGGAATTCATTGGAACTTCATACAATGGTAAAGCACAATGAGAGGAAGTGCAGTGTTCAAGAACCATAACTCTACTTTAGCTAATTACTGAGTTATTGCCCTTTATTTGTTTTTTTGCTGTCAATTTTTTTTCCAGACATTAACTTGCAAACTACTATATGGAACTTATTGAAACTTCATACAATGGTAATTAAAGCACAATGAGAGGAAGTGCAGTGCACAAGAACCATAATTCTTTTTTAGCTAATTACAGAGTTATGGATTTTAATACTTTTTTATTGTCCCGAGCATAACTTGAAAACTATTGGATGGAATTTGGTAAAGCTTCATACAGTGATAGATCATGATGAGAGGAAGTGCAGTGTATAGGAACCTCAATTCTATTTCAGCCAATTACAGAGTTAATGCCCTTTGTTACTTTTTTTTGTCCAGAGCATAAATTGAAATCTACCGGATGGAATGTAATAAAACTTTATACAATGGTACAGCACAATGAGAAGGAGTTCAGTGTACATGAATCATTACACTTTTTTAGCAAATTACAATGACAATAGTCCATAAAATAAAGTTGTCATTTATAGGTTGGCTTTCCAAATAGTTGACTGCAATTTCATATCAGGGCGGCGTTCTGGGGTATTAATCACCTTCAGTGATAGCTCTAGTTACCTTTCAGGTGGCCCTGCAGTGCCAGATGAATGCGGTGGTTTTGTCTTTGCGCAAAATTTAGCAGGGAATGGGCCTACCAAGAGTCCCTGGGGTGCGGGGACATTTGGCAGAGATTTTACCATTTGTTCGTCCCCGCAGGGCGGAGATTTTAGCCAGGGTTGGCTTGACCGGAAGTCAAAGTCCCTGCTATTCCCCGGGCCTGAGGGGGTGGTGGTTACAATTGACTGGTGCATAAATGCCAGTTTCACCAACCCAACTCGAAGCCTTTAGTGAATGTCCTTATGAAAATCAGATTTTTAGTAAATACATCAACCAGGTATAGTTGACATTTTTTAGTAGTCCAATTCCTTAATAACTTGTTATTGTTTGCAACAGGTTGGAGATGGGGATGATGACGGACCAGCCAGCCGAACTCAAATTAGATTAGGCATCATGCGGTAAATTATTAGTATTTCACAATCACTTAATGAAAATGTATCCAAACAGTAGCGGGTTTGAATCTTTTAAGTTTGTTGCATTCCTAAATAACATTGTTTCATGCTGGTTGTAAATTATTTCCAGTCACGGCCATTAGATTATATCATTTTCTGATGAACTATTTTGTTTGCTTTTTTTTTTATAAATTTCAGGTTTTTGACTTATCCCTCAATACTTCTTAATATATTTCAACATTCTGTAAAAGCACAAATGTATTGGTTCTTTTTTTATAGCCACCTGGTTGCTGAAGCTCGAGAGGACCTTTATGGACAAAAAATCCTGTTCAAGATAGTTCAAGATAGTTCTGTCTGGAATTCCATACCACCTCCAGAGAATGGAAAATGTCTTCAAGTAAGAAGAGATTCTAAGCAAGTGCATTTCTGACTCCTCCAAAATGCTTCTTTGTAGTCAGTTACCTTGGAGTTGTTTAATACTCATTGCAAAATATTCAAACATAATATATTTCATCTATTTTGTCTTGATCTTTGAATCCGTCAAATTACACTATGACTATCATTATGTGACTATATCAACATTATCAACGTTGACGTCATTTGATGTTGACGTCATTTCCTGTTCATTATATACATACAACCTGATGAAGGCCGAATGGCAGAAACGTTGTTTCATAAATAAATAATTTGTGTTGAAGTTGGACTTCTTTAATTATCACCATATGTGACTATATCAAATTTATGACTACATAAAGAAGTTGTGCTTCAAATGATTGTTAACTGGTATACCTTCACAGTAGTAGTTAGTACTTTTATTCTATTAAAAACATTGCATTTATGTTATTTGCAGATTCTGATGTGCCAGCAGCCTGAAGTGGTCAAACAATTTGAAACTGGATGCAGCACAGAATCCCATATTTCAAGAGAATGCAGATGTTAGTCACCCCTGTCAAACTTGTTTGTGTGAATAATACCAAATGTGACATTTACACCAAATATGTAATAATTGAGCAACGTATAGACAATTGCAAAACTCTGTTCTGTTAATTTTGTGCCATATTTAGCATTTAAAACAAGATGCTTTCAGTTTTTGCTGGTTTGTTCGGTTTCTTTTATTCATGATTTTTTTCAAGAAGACACCAGTTCGGTGTATAGTAGTTATGGTGTTTTAACTGTCAATGAAGCCAAGATCACTGTATGTTGTTGAACTGATATATATGTTAAACATTGAAGATCCAGCTGTCAGTACAGAAAACATTGATTGTGCTTTTGAGAACACTGAATTTTATTAACATAATTTGACGCTGTACATATTGCAAGCTTTTTTTCAAATCTATATAAATTAATATAAAACTGTAGCCTTAATTTGTGCATATTAACATATGTGAATAATTTAATAGCCTCATGATGTCATTCTGTATAAATTATATAATATAATCATTTTAATTGTCTCAATGGTTTCATATATAAATGGTTTTGGAACTGAAATTTGGTCTTCCTCTATTGGCTGGTACACTCAACAAATATAAAAAAATATATGAAATAGTGCTTAGTGAGCTCAGCTGACAGTTTTTCATTGGGTTCTTATTTGGGTGTGTTCCAACAATATCACTGCCTTGATTACTTTTATTGTATATTCTATATAGGTGCTAAATTTAGAATATATTTTCAGCTTTGTTGAATGTTGATTGTAATTTATCATTATGCCCCCCTTCGAAGAAGAGGGGTATATTGCTTTGCACAGGCATGTCGGTCGGTCGGTCCGTCGGTAGACCAAAGCTTGTCCGAGTGATAACTGAACAATTCCTGGAGGTATGGTCATCAAACTTCACATGAAGGTTGGGCCTGACCAGTAGATGACCCCTATTGATTTTGGGGGTCATCGGGTCAAAGGTCAAGGTCACAGTGACCTTTAATGGTAAAATAATTTTAAAGCTTGTCCGAGTGATAACTCAACAATGCCTGCATCCATGGCCCTCAAATTTGACATGGAGGTTGGGCCTGACCAGTAGATGACCCCTATTGTTTTTGGGGGTCATCAGGTCAAAGGTCAAGGTCACAGTGACCTTGAATGGTAAAAGGTTGTCCGAGTGATAACGTGACAATGCCTGCACCCATGGCCCTCAAACTTGACTTGGAGGTTGGGCCTGACCAGTAGCTGACCCCTATTGTTTTTTGGGCTCAATGAGTCAAAGGTCAAGGTCACAAAGACCTTGAATGGTAAAAGGTTGTTCGAGTGATAACTCAACAATGCCTGCACCCATGGCCCTCAAACTTGACTTGGAGGTTGGGCCTGACCAGTAGATGACCCCTATTGTTTTTGGGGGTCATTGGCCAAAGATCAAGGTCACAGTGACCTTGAATGGTAAAAGGTTGTCCGATTGATAACTCAACAATGCCTGCACTCATGGCCCTCAAACTTGACTTGGAGAATTGGCCTGACCAGGAGATGACCCCTATGGTTTTTGGGGGTCATCTGGCCAAAGGTCAAGGTCACAGTGACCTTGAATGATAAAAGGTTGTCCGAGTGATAACTTGACAATGCCTGCACCCATGGCCCTCAAACTTGACTTGGAGGTTGGGCCTGGCCAGAAGATGGTCCCTATTGATTTAAGGGGTCATTGGGTCAAGGTCACAGTGACCTGGAATGGTAAAAGGTTATCCGAGTGATAACTTGACAATGGCTGCACCCATGGCCCTCAAACTTGATATGGAGGTTGAGTCTGGCCAGGAGATTGTCCCTATTAATTTTAGGGGTCATTGGGCCAAAGGTCAAGGTCACAGTGACCTTGAATGATAAAAGGTTGTCCAAGTGATAACTCAACAATGCCTGCACCCATGGCCCTCAAACTTGACATGGAGGTTGGGCCTGACCAGTAGATGACCCCTATTGATTTTAGGGGTTAAAGGTCAAGGTCACAGTGACCTTGAAAGCAAACTCGACAATTCTTGGACCTATAGTCATCAAACTTGACATGGAGGTTGGGCCTGACCAGTAGATGACCCCTATTGATTTTAGGGGTCAAAGGTCAAGGTCACAGTGACCTTGAAAGCAAACTCGACAATTCTTGGACCTATGGTCATCAAACTTGACATGAAGGTTGGGCCTGCCCAGTAGATGACCCTTATCGACTTTGGGGGTCATCAGGCCAAGGTCAATGTCACAGTAACCTTTAACGCAAAAAAGTTAACAAATCTCGCCCCACTGATATCTCAACAATGCCTGAACCTATGATCATTAAACTTGACATGGATGTTAAGCCTGACCAGTAGATCACCCTTATTGATTTTAGGATTCATAGAGCCAAAGGTCAAGGTCACAGTAATCTTGAATGGTAAAAGGTTGTCCGAGTGATAACTCAACAATGCCTGAACATATGGCCTTCAAACTTGACTTGGAGTTGCATCTGACTTGTAGATGACCCCTTATGATTTAAGGGGTCATCGGGTCAAAGGTCAAGGTCACAGTGACCTTGAACGAAAAAAACTTGTCTTGTGATAACTTGACAATGCCTGCACCCATGGCCCTCAAACTTGACATTTAGGTTTCTGGTGACCAGCTGATGACTCTGGATTTTGAGTTCATAGAGTCAAAGGTCATGACGGTCATAACACACTTTATCCTCACACTTTAATGGTCATAATCTTCATTCAATTGTCCATATAATCCTGACAACATGGCGCTCAGGGGGGGCATAATGTTTGACAAACATCTCTTGTTTCTTTTTAGATCACCCTGTGGGTTAAACATTATGTGAGGGTTAGAAGTCATTTGTTTGTAATTACACCTTGATAAGTTTAATCTTTAATACACTGGGTCTTGAAAGTCCCATGATATGAACAATTGGTTTTGACTATGTTCATGCTTCATTTAGAATAAACCTCATAAGAGGTCATAACAGATTGGGCCTTTAAAAGTTAGAAAATTTTAACATTTATTTATTCATACAATTTTATTTCCCACCAGATGTAAAAAACAACAACCTTTTTATCAAAAAGCAAGACAAAAAGGTCACTGTTGGTGATCTGTAAAAAAATACATGTATTGCTGCATATTTAACTGTCACAGGTCTTTTGGTGTATACATGATTTTAGCAAAGCTGTTTACAATATTAATTAATTGTAATTTAGATAATTTTGATCATTAGACATGATGTTTGTCAGATTTGTCATTGCAAACACAAATTATTTTAAAATTTATTGAAAGCATCGTTTAGATAATTCTGTAATTAAAGCAGAATTGTATTTGCCCTTAAAATCTAAACAACACATTAGTTCATAATTAACATTTTGCAACATTTTGGGTGGGGGTTTGGTGTATGTTTTTGTAACAAACAAATAAGAATATATTCTCTATTCTCACTGAGATATTTTGCAGACAATTTTCCAGAGCTGCTTGGCTACATATTGTTCATATACAATCATAATTATTAGTAATTGATTAAATGTTTTGCCATTTTTACCATCATATTTAAATAGATTTTTGCCCATTCAATTCTAGTTAAAATTATAATTACCCCTGCTTGTTATATACTTTAGTGCAACATTATTGATATGTGATCATTTTTAGATTGACTATTCGAAGAATAAGGACAGCTATCTTAGTCACCCGAGTGTCAGCGTCAGCATTACCACTTATGTTAAAGTTTGCGTACCACCTCAAATATTTTCAAAGTCCATTGACATACTGTTTTGAAACTTCGCACGTTTGTTATCCCCCGCCTATGAAATAGGGAGGGGGATATTGAAATGGCGTTGTCCTTCCATCCGTCCGTCACCTGCGTTTTCTCAGTAACTAGCCGGTAGAATTTCATGAAACTTAAAATAAATATGAACCATTATACTGGAATGATGCCCGTCCAAAAAAATTTGATTGGTCAATTGTCCTTGGAGTTATTGCCCTTGATTTTTTTTTAAAAATGCACATTCACGGCCATTTCTCAGTCACTAGCTGGCAGAATTTCATGAAACTTAAAATAAATATGAATTACTATACTGGGATGATGCCTGTTCATTTTTTTTTTGGATTGGTCAATTGTACTTGGAGTTATTGCCCTTGATTTTTTTAAAAACTCTCATTTACAGCCATTTCTCAGTAACTAGTTGGTAGAAATTCTTGAAACTTGAAATAAATATGAACCAACATACTGCGATGATGCCTGTTTATTTATATTTTGGATTGTGTAATTTCTATATGAGTTATTTGCCCTTGATTTATTAAAAGATCCATGTTTGCAGCCTTTTCTATGCAACTAGCTGGTAGAATTTCATGACACTTGGAATAAATAAGAACCAACATACTGTGATGATGCCTGTCTATTTTTCTTTTGGATTGGTCAATTTTCCTTAGAGTTATTGCCCTTGATTTATTAAAAAATCATTGTTTGGAGCCGTTTCTCAGTAACTAGCTGCTAGAATTTAATGAAACTTGAATGTTATATGAACCAACATTCTGCAATGAACTTGTTTGGTGAATTTCTACGGCTACATTTTTATCTCAACTATTGAGTACTATTTTGCAATGATTGATGTTTCTGAGTGAGCAGTTTCGGAAAAGACATTTTTATTTAATCATCCCTCTGATTTATTTCGTTAAAAAAAATTATCATAAAGTTGTCCCGGTCGATATTTTATAATTTGGCTCGGAAAGGGATAAACCAATGTGCTTATCTTATTCTTTCTGAGATTTTTTTTAACCTTCAAGCACAAACAAGCCATCGTTGGCGGGGGATATCTTTTCACTGAAAATGCTTGTTCACCATCATGCTCCCAACCTGTACACAGGAGGTCACTGTATCGAGCATTTTGACAGAATTATGCCCCTTTTTTACTTAGACTTTACGTGTAAGTTTGCGTACCAACTCAAATATTTTCAAAGTCCATTGACATCTGGCTTTGAACTTTGCACGCTTGTTCACCATTATGCCCAAAACCTGTACACAGGAGGAGGTAACTCTATCGAGCATTTGACACAAAATTATGCCCCTTTTTCAACTTACAATTTATGTTAAAGTTTGCGTACCACCTCAAATATTTTCCCATTCAATTTATGTAAATATCTCAGCACATCATGTATTGCATTGAAATCTAATATAACAGTGATCAATGCATGTTTCTCCAAAACTTTTCAATCCATACACCGAAAAGCGGCGGAATAGTCCAGCGCGCTGTCTCTGTGACAGCTCTTGTTTTTTTGTTGTTGTTTTTTGTAACATATTCCTCAAATGCGTTTGTGTACTTGATCTCAAATGCATAGTAGCTTTATTTAAGTTAATTAAGAAAAATAACTCTAAACTTCACATAAAATATAAACTAATGCATTATATATAATGTATACACTATTATTGAAGATTGTTGCGTATACACAAAATAAATTGTTAACAGCAACAAAACTGCTTGTTATTTAAAATGTTTTATTACCATATACAATAAAACGTTTCCCTTTTACTCCTAGTATGTTTCACTTAGTCATTAAGTAAACTTAGTGTCCGGCAATAGCACTTCAAGCCCGTAGAGGCAGCGCCTTAGTTCATATTGCTTAAGTTACTCTTACTATATTGTTTCGTTACTTTATGGCTCAAGACCACAGTTATCTGCCCCCAGTTGACCAAGATCCGGATGTGAATACAGAAAAAAAGAGTGCTTGTGTTCAAGTATCAATATTTTATTAAAATTGAATGAAAAAGAAGCAAAAAATGTTCTTTTTGCAGAGAACTTGACTGAATTTGACACTCTTTTGCAGAAATTGATAGTTTTCAATGTAAATATTGGAAAAATCATAGCTTGTGGAAGTCTGAAAATTAGTTGTTTGTAGCCGATTGACTCCCTGGCGGAAGGGTTATGTATTTGAACTCAATTTTGACAGTCGGGTCAATGGTCAACATGGTGTTTTCTTGTGATTATATTTTGTGTCTTGAATTGTTCTAGAGATGCCATGTCCTTGTTTTTCAATTGGGGTGTGTATAAAGTCAAAAGCCAGGTTAGTGTCTATATGAAACATATAGTAAAAATAACTGTGGTCTCACGCCTTATGGAAATGAATACACCCATGTGAACCCTATTTCAGCTTAACCGAATTACGTTGGGAATATCATTCGTTCTGAACAACAATCGTAACCTCTACACATTACAATATAACTTTTTTCATGTTTAATACAAAAAATGCTCATGAATAACCCCACAAACCGCGTTTACGGCTTATAACGAAACCGAAAGTACATCTAGTGACAGGGCACCGTAACATTTTGAAATTGGGTCAAATTGTTTCACAAAAATAGTATTTGTCTATATGTTAAGCGATTGAAATAATTGAAAACTACCTTATATAGCATTTGATTACCGGCATCAACATTTATTGCAACCATTTATGACCTCAAAGCCTAAACACAGACGTCGAAATTATGTGAATTTATGTAGTTTAAAATTTACTATATCCGGGCCATGTGTTTTCTTTTCTCGGGGCCGGCTCACGTATCATTTATCACGTGACTATGTGACCAAATAGGACAATATGATAATGAATCAAAAAAATTGTGACGTCAAAATGAGGAGACCTATGCTAGTTTTCGCTCATTCGAACCAGTGAAGATTTCCATTTTAAATTTATTGTTGCTAAGGTGCAACTTAATTGATGTGCCCTCGTACGGTTGAACACTACATGCGATCGAAGTTTTACTGTATTTTCTCTTCGATTAATGTTTGTTTAACATGGCGAAAGATACCACACAATACATTGTCGTGGGAACTACATATGCATATTCAGAATGGCGCAACCACATACTGGTATTTTGCTCGAATTTCACTGGTCGGCGAATAAATTAAAAATAAAACCTTTTAGAATCCGTTTTATTTCAATTTTATTTTAACGGAATTGACGGTCGGCGGTGCATGTAAACAAAATGTAAAAAGGAAATGGCCTAGCAGTAACAAAACTCGTTTGTTAGGTATAAGAGGAGATCATTCAAGTTCAGACAAGACTTCACCCTGCATACGTTATCTCCTATTATCAGTGAAACGAAAGTTGGAGTTTCTGAAAATCCTAAATATATATTTTTAGACAATGAGGAAGTCAAGGAGTTTATAAATTACCATTTAAAAGGTTAGTTTCGTTCTCTTTTTGTCACTAGACTGTAGTTAGTAAATTACTATAAAGCACGATACGTGACTTTTTAAAGGAAATGTTATAAAAATTTATGAAATGCAATAGTAAAACATCAAAGCTTATTGAACCACAACGGGCATACATATTTGGTAACAAGGCCTCTGCTGACTATCGTTTGTCGAATTATTCATGGAACGGAGGCATACAGGCTTTGTATATAGTGCAATAGGAGATCATACAAAATTTTCTTAATTTTATGAATGAGGTGTTGTTTTTATTTGATCATATGTTTCTTCTTTTCAAGTTTGATTTTGATTGTATGTCACATATTTTCGATAATATTGATGTCAGGGCTCCGAGAAGGTAAACCCATGCAGGAAATGCTGATTTTAACACCACATTCCCAATACAAACACCACAAACAAACCACAACTTCATCAAAAGTGTTGTTCCATTAAATGATACCCGCCTTGGAACGGTCAGTCCAACAAGTTTTCTCACCAAATTAGGTGTTTTGTTTTGTCAAAGTGCAAAGGTACACCGGCATCAGTGTCATTTCTTTTATTGAAATATGAAAAAGCATATTGCCAAAATTACATAGTTGTATAAAGTAGCAGTTGAGGGGCTGTGTTTTGTCTGTGTTATATTTCACAATGACTATGGTACAGTGATCGGTTTGTAATGCTTCAGAATGGCGGCTGCAATGGCGCCGGGGTCGGTGGACGTGAATACCCAGAATGAGCAGCACTACCTGCGCCTCCACCTTCTTGTCATGAAGGCTGGTGACGTCCTCAGGGCCAAGTTTGACTCTATTGCAACCCCGAACAATCTGCTCAATGAACTGAAAAAACACAAACGTGTGATTGATAAATTGCAGAAAAATGATATAATCACAAGTGACCAATATCGTCTAATTCATCCTAATCCAGACTCAAAAATGTTTGACGTTAGTCTGCTAATTGTTCTGCTTAGAAACTTATGCAACTTGCAGCCACTGCATCCTATTTGGAAGGAGAAGGATAACAACAAAATATTTAAGAACATGCATCCTGAAATTGCAAACATCGTTCGGATAAGGAATCTCCGAAACAAGGTAAAACTTGCACTAAGTGCATTCAATATATTTGAATAAGTATGGTGTTTCTACTTAAATAATAATGTGTAGCTCCACGAGATTATCAATATAATATCTTAATTTATTAGTTGTTCCCTAAAATTTAATTGTATAACAAACATAGCAATTTATAAATATACAGTTTTTTTTCCCAAATACAAAGATGCCCATGCGTATACATAATATAATTACGAGACATGTTTCTAAACATAGTCAAGGTCAAATACATTCAAATAAGCAACTGATCACAATTATAAATACATCAAAGCATGTGACCAAATGATATATCATCAATAAAGTTAAATTTAAGCGTGAAATAGTTAATGTTAACAAATAAAATTACCCGTAATACAATAAATATCTTTCTTTTAATTCCATTGCCTTATACACATTAATGGCAAGGTTTCTGTTTACAGTTACATTTTGCGACTTAAATAATGCAATAAATTTAGGTGCATGTATATTTGGTGAAGTATAGGAATATGTTTTCAAGTATTGTTTTCTTAGTTATCTAGACAGTTGACATTCAAGAATAAAATGAAATTCATCTTCAAGTAAATTACATGCAAGACGTTTTCTATCACAGTGTGGTATTGCTACTGGTTTGTGCCATCTACCAGTTTCTATTTCTAATATATGTGCAGATACTCTTATTCTAGTTAATGCAGTCCTATATTTTACTATATTAACATTTGACAAATAAGATTTTAAAGTTTTAAATCAGCAAACAATATGTATGATCTAGCTCTAGTAGAATCATTAAACTGGGATATCCACGTTTTGTATAAATATATCAGTTATTCTATGTATGACTGCAGACATAAATAAGTTAACATCTCCATGATTAAAGCCTAAGGTTTGGAGAAAATGCCTTACCAAAAAGCCCATGATTTAAAATTTGGATTATCATCTAAATCACAATACATCTGATCATACACTATCCCAACGTATCTAATAGTCTCCATTTGAATAATTTTCATCCAATAATGTTTTCACTTGTAAAAAATAGCTAACAATGTTGTTCTACCAAGCTCGCCATATACAAAATTGTTTTGAGTCTGTGTTCTAACACATAATAAAACGTTACAAAAATTCAGGTGTACTCTTTCTCATTGTATACTATTTTGTAGTCCCCATACTTTCGAACCTTAGCTTAATATTGGAAAATGAGTTTATCAAACAGGTTTTATCTGTGCTTATTGACAGAGTAGGGTATTTAGTTAAACAACTTTTTATATACATGGGGATGATCGAACACACATGGTCAACAAAACTGATGATATATACATTGTGACACTGACAATAAAACACAGATTCAAAGTTCAGTTTTTACTTTGTTCGATAGCTTAACAACGCGAGACAAATAAAACATACAGTACACTTCTACAAAAAGTGCATTCAATGTTCTGTAAAAGTTACATAAACATAAACTGTATTATTCAAGAATGCCACGCATATTTTCTCCACAAAAGTCCCAAAATACGCAAAGCTGTACGAGTACGAAAATGTTTGTTTACCTTATCAACAGAGAAAAACAAGACATCGACACACAATTTCATGTTCAAAGCTGTCAGTTTAAATGTGTTTTCATGTGAACCCATATAACATTCTTTCGGAATTACTTTTCGACAAATCGTGCTGTATATCAAAACAAAATATACTTAGGTAATTTTCTAATCCTGTCACAAATTGTAAATTGATATAAACCCTTAATGATCTTGAATACTATTAGGCCGTATCTTCGGGAGGTGATGCACTTACCATTTCTGCCAATGAACGCTTGCATTCAAACAGTAACTGCTGTTTGCATCATGGATGTAGTTTGAGCTACTGCTGAACTTATATGCATACATTTACATACACTAACGGTATGTGCAGTTAAATTGGATTCATTAAATATTTAATATGTTAACACACGCATTTCCATGATGTTAACATTTCAGATGCAGCATAAGCATGTTGCTAGTCTGGACCAAAAAGAGTTCGAAGATGATTGGAGTCTGCTGGAAAGTGTAAGTTTAGTAAATAGTCAACGTCATGGCTATTTATTGTTTGTACGAATGTTGTTCTTTCTTATAAGATGTTATTGTTGTTTTGTTTATGACCGGCCATGGTGTTTGGATGTGGCCGTTGTAGTTGTCTGTATAAAGGAAGTGTTGTGTGCCACCATTTGAAGGTTGGTATTAACAACCAATGCGTGAATGTATAATTACATATAATGTGTACCGATCATACTGTCAGTCCTATAATTTTTAGTTAAGAAATATAACCATAAAGTAAGCTAGTTCTCCGAAAGTTCCATAAATCGACAGGTTACCCCCAAACTATTTGGTATGATTTGAAAGCACTTGCTTACGGATTTCTAATATGTAGAACAAATGGCCGAAAGTACATTATACATAATGTTATTTCAGTTTGTATTTGCTCTTTATTTCAAAGAAAATCGGTGGTAAATACCATATTTTGCATGCTTTGTTAAATTGTATTCGGTAAAAATACTCTCTCTCTCTCTCTCTCTCTCTCTCTCCCTCTCTCTCTCTCTCTGCACACAGAATCCCGTCAAATGATACCAAAATCGTATGGGGTCGCCATGCATATAACATTTATATGTTGTGTGTCGGATACCAGCATTACCAATCCATTTGTCATATTTCTATGTTCTTATCAGTCGATGGTTGTTCTTGGCCAGTCATGTGGACTGAACAGCGTGAAAGCTGATATCGAAGACCTGAAGAAAAAGAGTCTCGGCCAAGTTCCTCCAGAAATTGAAAGCCTCCGAGGTATGATGCTATAAAGCGAATTGTTACACGATGTAAAACTTTAATATACCTCTCAAACATAATATATTTAAACAAATTTACCTTTTCACCAATATCAACCGCGTGAAGATTTTGTCAGATTGAACAATAAAATCATAGAATTCGGCAGAAGTGATGAATAAAATACACTTATTTCATTTTCACAGAGAAGACCATTTGGTTATATAAGGAGTGCTGTGATTGTAAGTTTAATGATGAAAACTTCTATGATGACTACGGTGCGGACGATAACTATGATGAAGATGTAATGGATGATCGAGACTATGCAGATTTTGAGGACTTAAACGAAGGCTGTGATGATGAGTTAAGTGTGGAAAACAACAATGATGACTACGATGCGAACGATAACTATAATGATGATGTAGAAGATGATCGAGACTATGCAGATTTTGAAGACTTAAACGCAGGATGTGAGGATGAGTTAAGTGTGGAAAACAACAATGATGACTACGATGCGAATGATAACTGTAATGAAGATGTAGTAGATGATCGAGACTATGCAGATTTTGAGGACTTAAACGCAGGCTGTGAGGATGAGTAAAGTG
The DNA here is from genome assembly GCF_026914265.1 of Mya arenaria. NCBI lineage: Eukaryota > Metazoa > Mollusca > Bivalvia > Myida > Myidae > Mya > Mya arenaria. The sequence goes on along the minus strand of NC_069129.1, from coordinate 23,917,284 downwards.
TGGAAAACAACAATGATGACTACGATGCGAATGATAACTGTAATGAAGATGTAGTAGATGATCGAGACTATGCAGATTTTGAGGACTTAAACGCAGGCTGTGAGGATGAGTTAAGTGTGGAAAACAACAATGATGACTACGATGCAAGTGATACATTTAATGCAGATTTAGAAGATGATCGAGACTATGACGATATGGATGACTCCAACAGAGGCTATGATGATGACTATTAAGTGGAAGCCTAGTGTAATGAATTCGATACGGACGAATATCATTATGCAAATGGGCTGAATGATAGAGGTTATGAAGATAAAGAAGACTTTATAAGCGCTTTGATGATGAAGTTTAAGTAGAAAAGTGTAGTTTTTGCACAAACATTTGACTCAAAGTTCACAGGGCACTTGATATTTTCAGACGGTTTTTTTCTTTCCGTTTATGGTTTTCAAACTTATTTGCTGTGGAATTTCATAAATTGCACCGAGTGTTGATCATTTGTTAGTGGTATTTTTATACAAATCACCATTTTGAATCAACTTATTTATTTTAAGAGCTCAATACATAGTGAACTTAGCCGTTTTTCTTTTGAAAGGTACTATATATTTTCGTAAACTTTACCTACACTTTAGCTGTATTCCTGTCAGATTCAAGCTTGACGACAATAAGTTAACCTACTTTCAAATGCAATATAGTTTTTGAGAATATGCCAAGTCGGAAAATAGCACACAACTGTGTGTTTCCAATACAGTTTTCCACTAATCCCATTCTTTTTAAAAGTAAACACTATTGCTGTAAGCTTGAAAATTCCGGATTAAGTTTATCCGAATGTCTTGAATTTTCAAAATTTTATTTAATAGAAATTAATATGCAGCAAGTTATGTTCTAGAATTAAAAAAATACCTTGTTTTCCTAATGTCGAAATATAAGCACATTGTACCATATTTCAGAAAGTACAAGTTTGCAGCTTCGTATGTTTTGCTATTTTCAATGTTAACATTAAATAAAAAATAAAAAACGCCGTCATATTAATCTAGACTGGGTTTTGGTTAAAAGCATACTTTCAGGAACTACGTTAGTGCCAGACTGCCTTCCCCGGTAGAAAGGCTTATGGGATTAATACTAGTAGGCGTGTGTTCGTGTGTACGTCTGGGCAATCTTGTCCGGAGCACAACTCAAAAAGTCTTCGAGGTAACGACTTCAAACTTCATATCTCATTGAGAAAATTGGAATTGCAAAAGATCCATTATTCTGGCTGCAGTGCGTTTTGAAAAATGTTCTTTATTTATTTTTATTTATAATGGACTTTACTTAATGTTACCATAAATAATATTACAACACTATTGTTTGATTGATTTTTTAAATAAACTATTATGTTTTTCCATTATTTATGCTATTTACATATGTGTATGTCCTGTTCCTACAAAGGCTTCATTAAAATGTTCGCCCATTTGCGAACACAACATGTTTTCAGTTTGGTCAATTGCTTACACCATATGAATATTTTGCCAAATTGGAAAGACCACATTTCCACCAGTTTACCCTACGGCGAACACATTATTTAGAATTATTTAGGTACACAGCCATGTATTTCTTAGTTCGTTCTAATCTTTACTTGTAGTGGTTAATTACAGGTGCTCTTAATGTTCATTCGTGACACTAAATGCATTCTACATGTTTTAAGAAGCAACTCCATGTACAAAGTCCAGCATAAATCTTCCACAATAACGTTAATTTTCGATTATCCATTATTTACTGTCAACTCATCTCAGAAGATTACAATTGAATGGCAATACAATATATTGAGAATATAAAACTTTGACATGTTTAAGCTGAAGATTTTTTGGACTTGTATTTGTGACAAGGAAGGAGAAACTATGATTACATTCCGACCATAAATGTATACAATGGCTGTGAGAATGAATGTATATCTGGTTTGTTTTAATGGTACTAGTATTGCCCCAGCGACTAAATATGAATGACCCTTTCAGACATATGTGGACTTTCTTCCATCGTTCCCTATAACATCCGCCCACTGGAGTGTGGATACATGTATAAGATGTCTCCAGACTAATGCATGCATGGCGGATTTTGAACTTGGGGTTTGATCATCCGAACTTCACAGTGGAATTGACAGTAAGAAAATACTTCCTTTGGGGATTTTTGTTTCGCATAAAAACCCAAACAATGGAAGCCAATGATCCAGATTGAAACTGTTTTATTTTATACACAAATAAAATGCTAAATGCGACTTGAGTTGTGATAACATAAACTGCATTTAATCTTGAATGAATGTGATGATATGTATTGACATATTTCATTTAGAAATGTACTTTTGCAGATTTTGAAGGTAGATTAGCATGGCGTGTATACCTCTGTATATCTCAGTTTTAACCACTTAGCCTTCTTCTACGTTATTTTGACCAAAATGTTAGCTGATGTGCTTTGTATGATGGTAGATAATTTGCATTATCATTGTTTCAGGAAACCGATCCACATATAAGCAAGTTCTCTCATACCTCAGCTAAACATACTGCAATTGACCCATATGCTTTGGGTATCATTTGAGAGGTATCTGCTTGCTGATTACTTATATCTTAAATAAATTGTGAAAAGTACAGCATACATAAAGTTATTTTAGTTTGTGCATTTGATCTTCATTTCTACTGACATTTAACACTTTTAAGGTAAAAAACGTGTTTGATATATGTACCTGTCTTTTATAAAACACACTGTTCACTAGCATGTTTGTATTCATATTGTTACGAGTATTCAGTTTTATTGAGAATATTTCATTCAGAATTGTTAAACATATTTATCCATGCATTGTAAAAAATGGCATTTCTGTTCATCGATTTTCAGTTCTTTCAAACTGTCATACCTTCACTAATTAATTCATTAAGCAAATGTCAATACATTGTTCTTACTAGAAATTAAAATATTGGAGGTCAGTATAAACAAGGTTTATTTGTTTTGCTTTTAAAAAAATGTCATAAATGAAAGTTTAAAACTAAAAAATAGTCAATGAAACGACGATGTCTACTGTACACAATCATTTTGATATGGATCTATTTTTCAGCTTAAATGTCGGCCATTTTATTGCCTTTTTCAAAAATGGAAATCAGTCACTTTTGACTATTTAAAGCGGCAGAAGGACCGTTTTTGACAAGTTTTTAACTTTTAGTCTTGGAATTCGCCAATGTTTTAGTAAATCTCTGGAAACCAGTGATACAAGACTACTGATAAAAGATAAAATAGCAGTATTCATTTTTACGTTCAAACAATAATGAATTATAGCTAAAAGCGTTACTAACGCTTTAAGAAACAAATATGTTGTTTTTTGCATAACAAACAGTAAACATGGAAACCTGCGATTGCTCTTGTGTCAGCAGTCTTAAATCACTTGTTTCACTGGCATTAACGCAAATATTGACTAATTCTAAGACAATTTTTTTAAGTTGTCAAACCGGTCAGTCTGTGAGTGTGCAGCTTAAAATTGAATATTGTACATAATTGTAATAAAACACGCAGATATTTATCATGGCTTTGTGTAAGAAACATACTTTAATGATATGTGTTTGCTGAGATCTTGTAAAATTGTAAATACATATGAATGTTTAATGTCCTAATTGTATTTTAAATATATACTTTGTATGAATTAACATTCAATTACGTATATAATTTAATATTATTTTAGACAATGATATGTCAATACGTATGGAGTTACGAGCATTGCGTCTTCCCCCAATACCCACCCATTTTGGTCCAGCACGCGCAAATATCTTTATTTAATATACATTTTTTTTTAGAATTAGCCAATGCCAAAACTAACTTATCGACATTCTCTGTTATAAAAAATATGTACGTTTATCATACAGAGACTCGTAAATACAAAGAAAATAAGACTGAACTTATTAGTTTGACATAAATATCCGCATGAATTATACAGGGGTTGAAAACATATTAATAAAACGTCAAAAACTAGCTGATTTAAAATCGTTGGGAACTTGACACCCTAATGCATAGGCCACGCACAATGTACTTAATGTCTGTAGCGTCTCCGGGCGGAAGGTTATGAATTCCTTAACAATGTGTGTATGTCAACAATCAATAATGTAAGCCTGGCTAAGTAATAATTGAGTTGATTGAGGAATATATTTTAGAAGCGGGTGCTAGTTCGGAAAGTGTCCGAGTATCATACCGCATAGACAGTAGAATTGTTGATGTACACGTACAACTAAAAATGTTGTTACGCTCCTGTTATTACATGCGCGCAGGAATGTGTCTGGTGAAGCATATATTTTTAATTTTGTAATTGTTGATTGATGTTGTGAAAAGTGAGATGTTACTTACAAACTTAAGCCCTCAGTGTTCCAGTAAACTCGTGTTTCACTGACTGTTCCAAGGCGGTTGTCCATTCATTTATTGGTAAAGCTATATAAATGCATGTGTGGTCTGTTTCTGGTATTTATGTGTGCGGTGTCTCTAGTTCATAGTCGCTTGTGTGACACTTCAATATTGGTCGTTTAAGTTTCTCCTGGCGTGAATAAAGAACACCTAAAGCGTTTCTATATATTAATATACGTATACTTATGCACAAATAACCATCCATCTAGCTCAATGATCGTATAGTGGAAATTTGTTTATATTAAAAAAACTTGCTTTAAATGTCTTAACATTCAATTGTTCTTATAACATTTCTGAGTCCGTTTAAAATGAAATAAAACAGTTAAATAACTCATCCGATGAAAGAATCTTAGAATTTGAAATCCAACAACATTGCTCCGAGCAGGATTGCACTCAAATCAATGGCGAAATTGGAGTTTGATTAGTAGGAGCGCGCTCGTGTCGAAAATGGGCGCTTCTTAAATTAAGTCCCATTGTTTTGGGTGTGGAGACAGGTTAGACTGAGAGCTAGACAGTCTATCCCGGCTGATTTAATTTGCTTTAGGTCAAGTGCTTTAGTAAATATATTTCTACTTAAATAAGATAAATAGTTCCGCTTGGTCATCACTTCGTCACGTTTTGAAAAGTGCTGACCGACACAGTGCCCTAGTTTGTATTTCTGCACTCATGACCAGATTATTTTAAATAAAGCGAAATCGGCAGTGACCATATAATATATAGTGTCACATCTGGGCCCTTGCCTAGCGTCTTTCAACCGTTATGTTTGTATTTTTTGGACTAGGGCACTTGTGCAATAGTTCGCAGAGATGCACCAGATATCGACAACCTCGGCCGAGTCTACAGTTCACTGACGTCATGTTTCACTACGCTATGCAGTTTGATTGGATGCCCGTTACCGAATTTGAATGATTAAAGTCGTACCAGGACTGCTAACAATGTACTAGAACGTGAACAGTTCACCTAGTCAGGCATTCTGAAACTGACAGCAACCTTCGTTGTTTTTGGATTAGGCCTAAAAACAATATGTCTGTTTCGGATAACCCGACCCTACCTATAAAAATGCGCCGACCCTAACTATTTTTTTCCGTTTCTGGGCAAAAAAAATATTCGTTAGCGAATAGAGAGTTACGAAGGGCGGATAAATGCAGATTTTAATCAGAATTATTGTGAATATGATAAAACAAAGTCAGGCAATGACAGTAATGTAGGAAACACTGCCATGTGCAAGAAAACACTCTTAACTTACGACAGATTTTGAAAAATAAAATAAAAAAAATAAATAAATAATCCCTACCTACCCTACCTAGAAATTTTGGGAAGGTTACCCTAAACAAACGATTTTTTTTGGCCTTATGAAAAGTTGAAGTTGTTTTTAATAGTGTGGAAAACAACAATGATGACTACGATGCGAACGAGAACTATAATAGATATATGTATTATGAAGATGTAGTAGATGATCGAGACTATGCAGAACAAAATGAAAATTGGACAGATGATAGAGACTATGGCGATATGGATGACTTCAACTGAGGCTATGATGATGACTATTAACTGGAAACCTACTATAATGAATACGATACGGCCGAATACCATTATGCGAATGTGATGAATGATGATCATGGCGCAGTGTAGACTTTGTAGGTCTGCATCTTGCTGCTGGAGAAAAAAACAGTTCTCTCTATGTTCGCAATTTATTTTACATCTTTATAGTTATAAATATAATCTCATCACTAGCCATTTTAGCTTTATATAACTTGTACAGCTTTAATTGTTTATATATTTTAAAACATCGCACCTAGTTCTATAATAAGAAGATAGCGGAGATGCAGACAGTTACCTCTGGCCTTGGTGTGAAAAATCACAGAGAGCCAATCCTTGATCAACGACGCAATCTCAAAAGGTGTCAATGTTTGACAAATTGCGTTATGATATAGTAAGTATACATGATAAATGTGGCAAAAACATGTAGTTTTTTTTCTAACCACGACTGGGTTTCCTTGAGTGTTAGGCATAAACGAACATATGTACACCACATGTCATGAGGTCGTCAAATGGTCAAAATCGGTATTACTAATGTAACGGCATACAATGAAACATAAAGTAAGGGTTTAAAGTTTTTGGTATGTATTTACTAAAATAGATGGTTTAATGCGACGCATAAGGCGAGAGTGGTCTATTGGTATATGTGTCCGCCTCCCCACCAAGAGGTTGTGGGTTGAATCCTACCCAAAGGTACCTTCTTATGGCCTTTCAAAATGTACTCTAGTACTGGTTTCAGCCCAGGAAACGGACACCGTGTATTTTAAAGCTGCCAACTTTCGTCACAATCGAGCTAAAAGAAATAAGTATAATTTAAACTTATGACTCGAGATTATATTTTGTACACTGACCAAGTCTCGGTTTAAGGTTTAAGGTTACCGATTCACATGATTTAATTGAATGGCTGACTTATGATTTATCGAAGTAAATGAACGGCACATCTGAAAAACTGCCATCCCGTTGAACAAAATGGATAAACACTAAATTTGTCTCATCTAATATATGTCTATCCAGTAACCAGGTAAGAAAAGAAACTAGCATCCATTTGTACGATGGACTCGATTGGTCTGTCCTTGAACTTGCTACTGTAACAGAATGGTGGGACTATTGCATTATATAATAATATCGTGATTTGTATCAATTAATTACAATATATTAATAAAGTATAGATTGTGTTGTCAGATTTCTTAGCATTTATTTGCAATATATACCATGAACATAGATATGGTGTATTTAACCAGTAAATAATTCAGATAATAAAACATCAATTTTGAGAATTGAATCAACTAATAACAGCGATTTCAAAATGTTAAAAGCAATGCTAACAATAATTGAGAATTATTTACAAAAAAGTCTCCCTTTTTTGTAATTAAAAGTTCAAAGTTAAGTCAGAGGAGGAACTGCCGGGTGCTTGCAGAGAATCCTTAGTCGTTTTATTATTTGTTTCTCTTCTGAAAGATATTATATGAAATGATATAAATTGTATGACAGAAGTTTCTGATAATTAAATGATAAAAGCAATGCTAACAATAATTAGGAATCATTAAAAAGTCGTTTTATTATGAGTTTATCTATTGAAGGTTATGATATGAAATGATATAAATTGTATGACAGGACGTCGAGTTGTATGAACTCGTTTAGTGGTTATTCAAGCTTCAGTCTGTAAATTAGACCACAAATAAGACCATTTGCTATGTTCTGTACTGAAAGGTTAAACGATACCTTATCGTATTTCTTTAGACCTTACGGTCAAGGATAACCCGTGAAAGTGCAAGCACTTATTTCCAACAGGGTCTTTTGTTTTTTGTGATTTTTTTTGCTGACAGCACGCTGAAGAAAGTGGTGGTATACAAGGATGTTCGGGTGACATACCCTAGCTCTTTTTCGAAGAGACCCCTTGGTTCTTTTACGTGCTCGGTGTAAAGCACCTGGGTTAAACCAGTACTGAGTACACCATTTTTCCAAGCGCTAACCTTTAATGGCCAAGCGCCAGGCAAGGGAGCTAATTGTGCCAAATTTTAACGTTTTTTTGGAATGACGCAGCCGGGGACCGAACCCACGACCTCCCGCTCCGTAGGCGGAAGCTTAACCACTAGACCACGGAGACGGTCTACTCAGTTTACAATGTTTTGTAAACATATAACTTATACATCTTACTAAAATACAATAAGAAATATATAAAATTATTATAAAAGAAACGTAAAAAACATGAATATTTTTTTTCATTGAAAAGCATAATTATAACTTTATAAAAAAATAGGTTACGTTATGCTGTATGTTATAATACCTCATTATGAAGTATTCATTAATCATAAAACAATACTTTATATTAATAAATTGTTTAAATTTTTAATTGTTTTATTATATATTTCAGGACAGGTATTTGCTGTGTAATTATCAATATGTTTGTCCATTGTTTATCATGTCAACTTGGGGGATAAACTATGAGCATAATATCCGTATAATCTACGAAATAATCACTATGGAAACGTATATTGAAATAACTATAAAAGCATCGCTCGCATTTTTTCACAGACATTAGCTGTTACATCCGTTGACCATTGGAAGTTCGTGTTATGGCAGGGAATTACACTGACTTTAGGTCTGAATTAGGCTTGAAAGTCGGGAATGGCCTCTGGGTGTTTGTATCTCCCGTTTTGATACTATTTGGGACTGCTGGCAATGCTATTTCCATCATGATTTTGTCTCGACCTGCGCACAGCAAATCTTCATCCACCGCCTATTTCCTAGGACTTGCAATTTTCGACCTTCTGATTCTGTACATTGGGCTCTTCTTTAGGTGGTGCAAAAGCGCCTTTGACTGGGATGTTCGCTTTGTGTCAACCGTTACATGCAAGCTACATGGATGGCTGTTTTACTCCCTTCTAAATGGCTCTGTTTGGATACTGGTTGCCATAACCGTGGAGCGTATGCTAGCGACGCTGAACATACAAAAACACAAAACTGTATGCACCAGACTGAGAGCAAAGTTAGTGGTGCTTGCAATTGGAGGATCAGCATTTGTTCTAAATGGTCACATTCTTTATGGATTCGAACTTCTAGAAATATCAAATGATGGCGTGTCGGAAAAGACGTGTTTTACATCCGATGCATTCTACGCGGATTTCATGATAAACACTTGGACATGGGTTGGGCTCAGTACGTATTCACTGATTCCCTTTGCTGTTCTTTCGACTGGAAACATTTGTGTCGTCTATACACTAGTTAAATCCAGAATCAGGCTTAACACACAAATCATGCCTCAGAATGAAGGTGTAAGCGTAAGTGTTCGTAAACGGAAGATTTCTCGGTTGACCCTGCTACAAGTATGTCTGAATTTGGTATTTATTATCAGCACGCTGCCGATTTGTGTCTACTTGATTGGTGAGCCTTATTGGGTCCCTAAAGATGTTCCACGTCATATTCAACTACAAGATCCCTGGCTGGCAATCGCTAATCTGATGATGTACGCCAACCATGCCTGCAACTTCATCATGTAATGCTTGGCCGGTTCTAAATTTCGCAATGAGGTCAAGAAAATGTTTAGAATTGAATGTTGGGCCCGTACGCCATTGGCATAAAAATGTTGCTTGAAAGATACAAAGAACTCTTGTGTAGTTAAAGACTGTTTTGTGATTTTGTATGTATGTATGTATGTATTACTCTAAGTTAAAGACTGTTCTATGTAGTGATTTGGTATGTATGTATTATTCTAAGTTACAGACTATTTTATGTTTTGATTGTGTACGTATGTATTATTCCAAGTTGAAGACTGCACTATGAAATGATTGTGTACGTATGTATTATTCCAAGTTAAAGACTGCATTATGAAATGATTGTGTATGTATGTATGATTCTAAGTTAAAGACTATTGTATGTTTTGATTGTGTATGTATGCATTATTCCAAGTTAAAGACTGCTCTATGTAGTGACTATGTATGTATGCATTATTTCAAGTTGAAGACTGCATTATGAAATGATTGTGTATGTATGTATTAATTTTAGTTAAAGACTATTTTATGTTTTGACTGTGTATGTATGTATGTATTATTCTAAGTTAAAGACTGCTCTATGTAGTGACTGTGTATGTATGCATTATTCTAAGTTAAAGACTGCACTATGTAGTGACTGTGTATGTATGTATTATTCTAAGTTAAAGAATGCTATGTGTCTTGATGTTGTGTGTGTGTGTGTGTGTGTGTGTGCGTGCGTGCGTGCGTGCGTACGTGTGTGCGTGCGCGAGCGTGTGTTTGTGACAGTATGTATGTATTTTTTTTAAGTTAAAGACCATCCTATGTAGTGGTTGTATGTATTGTTCTTATCTTGTTAAGCTTAGAAAAGGGTTTGGTTAGTGTTACATCCTTTTCAAAAACCAGGTGGGAAGTCTTTTTTAAATATATATAAATTAGGCTTTATATATGAACGTAATCGTCATCTTTTTAGAACGGTGTTAAAGTACTATTCTATTTAAAGCGTTAAAAGTTTAAACTATATATTGAAACACAGACTTAAAAAACTAACTATAAAAACGGTAGGATCGGCGACTATTTCGAAGGTAGGGTCGGCGACTATTTCGAAGGTAGGGTCGGCGACTATTTCGAAGGTAGGGTCGGGTAACCCAAACCAAATGCATTTAAGGGTCGCAGGTATCCCGCATGGGCGTTTCATTGAATATAATAGCATGTTAATCAGATTAGATCGAGATATTATGTCAACTCAAAAGGTTACGCCCCTTTATTTACACCTCTTCTAAGTAATCCTGGATCCGCCCTGAATTTGATATAATAACTATGTTTTTCATAGTTTATAGTATTATGTTGTGTCCAATGACAACCATTGACTTTGTTTACTGAATATGTAAATATCGCTTATATTTTTAATAAGAAAAGTTGATTTCTTAAGTATTATACATCAATATTTCAAGTTTATAAGTTGTATTTCAAAATTGTTTGCAACGGTAACATTTTCCATTTACGTGTAAATCTAAAATTTTAAAAGCAGTTTACCACTTTTCGGTAACAAAGTAACCCAAAGATCAGTTGACCGAACAATAATTAGCCTCAACATAAGTAGCCCCAACATAAGTAAATCTATCATAAGTAGACCCAACAATAGTAATTCCAACATTAGAAGCCCCATCATAAGTAATCCCATCATTAGTAGCCCCAACATTAGTAGCCCCAACATTAGTAGCCCCAACATTAGTAGGCCCCAACATTAGTAGCCCCAACATTAGTAGCCCCAACATTAGTAGCCCCAACATTAGTAGCACCGACATTAGTAACCCCAACATTAGTAGCCCCAACATTAGTAACCCCAACATTAGTAGCCCCATCATTAGTAGCCCCATCATAAGTAATCCCATCATTAGTAGCCCCAACATTAGTAGCCCCAACATTAGTAGCCCCAACATTAGTAGCCCCAACATTAGTAACACCGACATTAGTAACCCCAACATTAGTAGCCCCATCATTAGTAACACCGACATAAGTAGCCCCATCATCCATCATTAGTAACCCCATCATTAGTAACCCCAACATAAGTAACCCCATCATTAGTAACCCCATCATTAGTAGCCCCATCATTAGTAACACCGACATAAGTAGCCCCATCATCCATCATTAGTAACCCCATCATTAGTAACCCCAACATAAGTAACCCCATCATTAGTAACCCCATCATTAGTAACCCCAACATAAGTAACCCCATCATTAGTAACCCCATCATTAGTAACCCCATCATTAGTAGCCCCATCATTAGTAACACCGACATTAGTAGCCCCATCATCCATCATTAGTAACCCCATCATTAGTAACCCCATCATTAGTAACCCCATCATTAGTAGCCCCATCATTAGTAACACCGACATTAGTAGCCCCATCATCCATCATTAGTAACCCCATCATTAGTAGCCCCATCATTAGTAGCCCCATCATTAGTAACCCCATCATTAGTAGCCCCATCATCCATCATTAGTAACCCCATCATTAGCAGCCCCAACATTAGTAGCCCCATCATTAGTAGCCCCATCATTAGTAACCCCAATATGAGTAACCCCAATATGAGTAACCCCAATATTGATTTTGATGATAAAAGTTTGATTGCAAATGATGTGAAATGTATGTGATGCCTTTTCCGTTGTTGTAGCTTTTAAAATTGTGCAATAAAACAAGATCATTGTAAAGTTCTGTGCTACTGATTTATATTGAATGTTTAAAACACACGCACACGCACGCACGCACGCACGCACGCGCGCGCGCACGCACGCACACACACACACACACACACACACATGCGATATACGCCATGCGACGGATGCGACTGACTGCGCATGCGCATAATACTGACCAGTGACGATAAAAATGAATGTCTGTACGTTAAATCAGTTTGTTTGGTAATAATGCGTACTTGTATAAAATAAATGAATACGTAAAATACAATATAAACTTTCAGGACCCTGTACACTTAAAAGGATATTGCACATCAAAGCGAATTGTTAACCGTAAATGCTTCGCAAATTTCCGAATTTTATCATAAGCATCAATCTTACAGTGGCCGATGATACACACAATTCAGAGTACATGGTCCGGCTCATGCAATATCTGAATACATTGTCATATATTCAGCATTCGGAACTCCTCGGCCAATTTCCACGAAAACAACCTCGGATGTATGCCGGTACACCAGAAGTAGTTCGTAAAATTTTGAATCATATATTAAATGCAGTGTTAAGCTTGTATTTGTATATCTAAGTTTAAATTTATTGACAGTGAAGTGTATTATTGCAAATATAATTAAGAATCCCAAGAGTTAAGTCATTAAGTTTAACTACTAAATTGAATTACTGTACGCGATCTACTTGCAGCGTAGTTAAAGTGTTCCAATTGCTGACATTGTAAACATTCCATATACATCCGAGGTTGTTTTCGGTAAAAATGGCCGAGGAGCTCCGAATGTGATCAACACGGTTTATAATTAAAAGGGACTGTACTCCTGACCGGGGGTACATTCCCTTCGAATGACTGTAGTATTGGACAGTGAACCGGACTGCTGTGTTGACAGGGGCGTAGCCAGCGCTACGCACTTACGCATGTGCGTAACATCAATTTCAATAATGAAAAAATATGGCCAAAAATTGCATCAAAGTTGAGGGCTAAGCTAAGAATTGATATCAGTATAAAAGGAAAATCAGCCTAAATCAATCACTTGGCAACTACAAAGTCGGAGGCCTCGAACCTATAAATCTTCAAATACACATCAGAGCTTAACATGTTAGTTCCATTTTCCACTTTTCCCCCTGGAAAGCCCCCCCCCCCGAACCCACCTTCAGCTACAGGGATATTTCCCCTTCCACCCCTTTCGTGCGTAACATTCAGTAAGGCCTGGCTACGCCCCTGGTTGAGGTTGTTTTTTAAATACATTCAGCAACATGAACAAATCTCTTCAACTTGACGCATGTTCAGGTAAGAGGTATGGTTGCTATTAAAAGATAAGAGGGAAGTGCGCATTTAGACTGCATGTTTTTGTTGCAACTTTTTGTTTTGGTACTATTCTTGGCATGATTTTCTTTCTCACAACTTCGATTAAATTTAAGTTGTCTAACTTTCAAATATTTAGGCATTTCGAGATTTTCTGTCATTATTAAACTGCTGTTATTCATGGTTTGTTCATGCTAAATCGTTGGTAGAAGTGACCCCTTTGATACATATGAAGAAAAATGTTTACAGGTCATATAAGACCAAATCAGGAATTCATTCCAATCAAACTAATGTACTGCTATCATGACTTACTAGTATTTTGTCATATCTATCCATAGCATGTTCTTACGGGTAATAGGCCATATACTGACAATTCAATTGGCAAAAAAGGGATAATTGGTTGTACCTTAGCCGAACATATAGATATGTAAATCGCTTTTTTGCCATTTCGAGTGTATAAACTCTGTAGTGACTAGCCAACGTAGGTGGATATCGAACCCTACAGAGCTAGTCTACCCATAACAATTCGTACGAATTAGGTGATGCTTAATTTTTTGATTGTACAACATTGTGTCTTAAGTAATGGTTGTAAAATGCGTAGAAAGTTAACAAATATAGAAGAACAATGATAAATAAGGCTAAAGGTGGTGGCCCCATGCCCTACGCTCCCGAGTCTCAGTACTGCTCAAAATATTGAGCTGGGGATGGTGGCTCTTATGTGATAGATACGTTAAAGCGGAGTAGTCTAAACTACTCTACTAGACGTGTTATACGGGATTCTTCCAATCCCTAACTAGACCAGATTTTCACCTGGCTCTGACCTCTGTTGGACAAGCCAACAGGTATTTTTACCTATCTTATAAATATATAGCTCTCTGCAACACTTATTCTGAAAGCATTAGTATATCAAACATAGTTCCCTCGTGTATAATGTTTTTTATCTTACGGAGCTCAAAGCTAAAAACATGCGGACGCTTAGCAAAATTATTAAATTGCCTGGCCTTATTAGATACTGTGTCTGTGGAAGAGTGAATATACATCCATGTGTAACGAACTCCCGCAAGTGTTACAAATTATGTTCTATTAAAGAGTATTCTTTTGTTAAAGTTGCTTAACCCTTGAACTACAGTCGAGGCCCGTTGGCTTGATATCGCTTGGCTCGAATTTCTCGTTGGCTCGAATTGGATGTAAAGGACCGAGTTTGTTTGTCTCATTATAATCATTACCGCTTGGCTCGAATTTCGCGAGGCTCGAAGTATTTTGGCCGGTCCTTGGGATATCGAGCCAACGAGTTTCGACTGTATATATCATTGTTCCTTGGTACGCTATGACATTCCTCCATACATGTGCATATGGCTATACACTCCTTATCAACTCAACTCAACTCAAAACTCGTTTTATTTACTATTTCGGATTACAATGTATGCAACAACATGAATAGGATATATATAAAACGCCTGTTTGATGAATGACATGATTTCGATAATTTTTTTACCCCCATTTTTTACAAGTTTTGTGTAAATACTCATCGCATTTGTCATTAGGATAAGCGCACTAACAAGGCTGCCAAACCCTGTTTATAGCCGGATTTTTTGGTTTTGACAAATGCGATTTTGCAGCAGGACGTTTGTTTGTGAAGATCAAGAGCTGTCACAGGAACGTGACAAATGCTCCCGAAATAATCCGTTTGACAGATAACCATTAGTTATTAGGAATGTATGGACAAATAGCCCTGGCCCCAATTTCTCGTCGCTTATTTCAATTAGCCAAAATATATACTGAAAATGGATTTTGATAAATAAAAAATGGTTTATTCTGATAATCATACAGATTGTTCATACATAATTTCAAAAATATCTTGAAGAAGTTAATATAACACAGCTTATAGAACAACAAAAATAGTGAGACTAGCTTAATCCTTTTATAAGGAAAGTTTCGAGAAATTGGGGCCCGAGCATTAAGGGCTCGACACTAACGGTAGCCCGGTGACCCGAGACACCCATTTATATGTAACATATTTTCAGGATGACCTACCCTACCGTCCCATGAACTTTGCAATATTTATTTTAAAAGAGCAATTCTATACATGCACAAGATAGTCACTGCAATATGGAGCGGATGTCAATTCGTCCTATGCCTAAGCGTTATTCAGTTAATTGATCTAAAACGGGGTTTTCAGCTAAAGGTCATCTACTATCATCCATGATATTTGACCTCTTAATCAATAAGGATCATCTGCTGGTCATTTCCAACCTGACTACCAAGTTTAAGGCATATGGGCCTTAACGTTCTTCAGTTATTGGTCGCAAACTGATTTTAGGCTCGAGGTCAGCACGACCTTGACTTTTGACCCACTGACCTCAGTTTCATTAGGGTTCATAAGCTTAGTCGATAGTTTCATCTGCTGATCAATACTAACAATTCTACCAATGTTTGGGGTTTCCGTGCATAATGGTTCTTCAGTAATTGATCGGAAACGACTTTTCAGCTCGAGTTTACCACGACCTTGACCTGTGACTCACTGACCTCAATTTCATAAGGGTTCATAAGCTTAGTCGATAGTTTCATCTGCTGATCAATACTAACAATTCTACCAAGTTTGAGGTTTCCGCGCATAAGGGTTATTCAGTAAATGGTCGGAAACGACTTTCAGCCCGAGTTTACCACGACCTTGACTCACTAACCTTAATGAGCATAGGGTTCATCTGCTGATTATTAACGACTTATTTCGAGGTACTGGGCCATAGGATATTGATCGGAAACGGATTTTCAGCTCGAGGTTACCACGACATTGACCTGTGAATCGAAATCTATAGTGTTTATTTGCTGGTCATAACCAACCAGCCTACCAAGTTTTAGGTCTATGAACATAAGCATTCTTTAGTTATTGATCAGAAACCCCGGGGAGGGACAAACGGTCCGATTATTATATGCCTCTCGCGGCATAAAAAATAAATATTCCTGCTACATATTCACACAATTTCGATCTAGTTTTTAACCCAAGAAGACCCATATTCACACTAGTTCGTAATATTATGCCGAGAGTTACTTGAAAATTGAATCAAGACTTGAATTTATGAAAGGAATAAGGAACTTGGTCTTAATATTTGACCTAGTTTTTTATCTGAGCTTTCCCATATTCAGACTGGTCTAACCCATCATGTAGACAAATATTATGACCGGATTTCATAGACTGGAAAAAACACTGCTTATTTTATGAATGTATTATTGGCTGTGAAATATTCTGACAGAATTTCTTGACGGTTGGATGAAAACTGATCTATTTGTGACAGAAATTAATGAAAATTAAACACATTTTTCTGAATATTTGATCTTCTGAGACCTGTTTTTTACCGAAGACGTCACATATTCACACTGTTCTTAAATATCATGCAAAAAAAATCTGAACAAGTTTCATAAAAATCCGAAGGCACTGTAATAACTGTTGAATTTGACACCGGTAGAAATAAATAGCTCAAAATTGTTTTGGACAGCTGCCCAGGCATTTTTCGTCAACCTTAAAACCCGCAATTATCAGAAAAACGTCCCTTGAAAATATTAACGGGGCGTTGTTCGAACGATTTACTTCAAGCAAATGAAAAAAAGATACATCAAACATACAGAAAATGATTATTAAAGCTGCACTCTCACAGATTTACCATTTTTACAACTTTTTTTGTCTTGGAGAGAGCAATTTTTAGTGTAAATATCTTCAAACCAATGATGTAAGATTGCTGACAAAAAATCAGATCGTAGTTTTTTTTATTTCCGTTCGAAAATTAATGTTTTACGGCCTAAAACGTTACTAAGGGTATAAGAAAAATGCATAAAACATCCTTTTTTGAACTTAAATACAGATATCTGCAATCTAATTTTTGTCAGCAGTCTTATTTAACTTGTTTCCATGGATTTTCGCAAAAATTAGCTCGTTCCAAGACAAAAAAATAAAAAGTTGTCAAAACGTTCAATCTGTGAGAGTGCAGCTTTAATGGAGTTTATTTTTCATCAAAATGTTGAAATGAAATGTATGAAACAAACCAGCGTGTTAGTCTTCATTAAAAATTATTGATGTTGTTAAAAGGAAGGTCTAAACAACATATATTTGAAAAACTTGTTTATTTTCAAGTGCAATATAATACATTCTTAACAGCTAAACAATAAATGGTCAACAGAGTTGTATGATTTAAACATAAATGTTTTGTTTTCATAAACAGCTATTTACAATACAGAGAGAACTATAAATTGTTTCATAATAATGCACAATTGTTTACTAATAAATATCAACATATATATGAACATTTACTTAAATATAACTTTGGAAATAAAATATAAAAAAAACCCTTTTGCCATGGCATTCACCAAACTGATGATGATGATGATGATGATGATGATGATGGTGATGAAAATGATGATGATGATGATGATGGTGATGAAAATGATGATGATGATGATGATGATGATGATGATGATGATGATGATGATGATGGTAGTGGTGATGCCAGTGATGATGATGATCATGATGAGCTTCATGGAAAGAAAAGCAGTCATGTGACAACAATAACAAAATCTGTCTCAAAATAAATAATACTACGTATGTCAAACTATTAATATCAGTTTTAATGTCATTACAATACTTGTGACAAAAAATCAAAAACCTCTACAAATGTACAAGTTTTCTATATTTTGAGAAATCTTCCTGGGGGTCGTTTCAATAAAGGATCTTAGTAGTAACTTCAATAATCTGTATTAAATGTCACAAAAAGGCAACACATTGATTTTATTTCCGTAACTTTTGTGTTCATTTTAAATAACTTTTGTGTTCATTTTAAATAACTTTTGTGTTCATTTTAAATAACTTTTGTGTTCATTTTAAATACTGGCTAAAGTTCAATGGAAACAAAATATGTAGCAAAATAATGAAACTATGATACGAAGACAATTTCAATTTACTAAGATCGAAATTGAAATCATCAGTAAAATGATTCTACAATAAATCATTGAGAAAAGCTTTTCATTTATCAATGACCGTTCTTTACATATATATATATAAAGGCCAACATCTTCTTCCACATTTTATAACAATCTGAAAGAATATTATCAATGAGTTTGAATAAACATTCTTAAAGCTGTTAGACTTATCTATAAAGGCTTGATTTTCATGAACATGCGACTGGATATGTATCTCTTTTTGCTGCGTGACCAGTCGACAGTGTAGTGATTTTTAATAACTATGTGTCTGTTAACCACACATACAAAATTACACATAAAATCTGTGTATTTAAATTACTATTTTACCTATTCATGAAAATTTGCAAACACCAGAAAGAAAATGGCAGATAATCAATTGAACATGATTAAATAAATACAAGCCAAAAATCATACGCTTTTTCAGTGGTGACACAGAGAACGTTTTGTCACATTGTTCAATAATTATTAAAGATGCACCCTTACCACGATTAAAATAAAACAATTAATATACCATAAAGGATGAATAAATGTCGAAAACTGTTGTTTTTATTCGAGATACCCACTTAAATTTGAAAGAAAGATGCAGAAAACACGGTATTTCTACCTAATGAGACGATAGTAGATCGCAGTAAATTTTTTAGCATTCACCAATCATTTAATATTTTGGCGCTTTCACCTATTAAAAACATGGTTACAATCTTTTATCAGTAATTCATATTTTCCATAAACGCATTATTTATTAAGTAGTTTAAGGTTTATCACTCAAAAATTATGTTTGTTATACATGTGTATGTATTGATTTTTCACTTTAACAAAAGATCTGTATTTCAAACTTTTAATGTTTTAATTATTATAAGCGTGTTTTAACATTTCACAGGATATAACAAACAAAATCAATGTCAAACCCTTTAAAATGTGAATGAGTCCCTTAACTACAGTTATGATTTGACAAGGTAATGCAACTCCATCCAAAAATTGAAAATGGTAATAGACATATTATCACTAGAAGTGCTATCTGCTCTTATTCCCTATTTACATCCCTGCAATGAACATCACACATTTGATAGATTGTTACTAACAAAACATACTATTTCGGACAGCATTCAAACCTATCACGGTCTAAACCACATTAGCTATTTTGGACTTCAGTAAACTCAGCTTTCGGAACAGTTGTGACATAGATCTGCTTCTGGTTGCCATCACCAACCAAAGGCTGGAGCTCTGAACTACCATTAAATGTATACACGGTGCTGTGTCCGTCCTGAACGACAGTTAAAACCTCTGCTGCTTCCAATTCTTTGGCTGTAAGTGTAGTCTGAAAACAAAATGGTAACATGAAACTGGATAGGCATGTTTGCTGTGTGAATTGAATAACTTGAAAATTATAATCTAGGCCTAAAAAAATAAATTGTTTGGTTAGGGTTACATCCTTTTCAAAAATAGGTAGGGTAGGTAGGCTTTTTTTTTTATTTTTTTTTTTATTAGGCTTTATATAAGAATGTCATTTTTAAGTTTTTCATTATTTTTTTTTCAAACTGACATAACCCGAACCAAATGTTTTTGTTTTTTTAGGCCCTACTGATATTTGCTGGCCTGCAGTTCTATAAATATCTCAAAGGGAGCCAAGAGGAAATGCTTCTATGAAAAATACAAGTAGAAAGGAAACCAGTTGCCTCGATATCGCTTGGCTGGATATCCTCGTTGGCTCGAACTTGAGGTAAAGGACTGATTAATTTCAACACTATGTAAGCATTCCAAATCTGCTCATATTCATAAGGCTGGAAGTATTTTGGTCAGTCCATTTGGAATGAAGCCAACGGGTTTCTATGTAGTGACACACTTATTGCACTGGGAATTTTATTACAAAATCAATGCTAAAGTTGAAAAATAATAGACAACAAGGGCTGTCACGGTCACCCAGGAAAGACAACTCACATGAACTTCCTGCATCTCGATTTCCTGTTCTTCCTGCAGCAGTTGGGCCTCGTCACCACTCGGTACGTTAGGACCCCCGATAACGATGGTCCGCCCGCCCGATGTTGTTGCCTTGATGATTCGTGGAATGTTTACTGGAAAGGGGATGTAAGTTATTTGTATCCACCAATATTTTACTACAAAAAATGGCTGCAGAGTAAAAAGAAAAGCTCATCTGTTATTTTTCAGTTAAAAAGGGGGCATAACTCAACAAGTTAGAGTTATGAGCCGTGTTATGTGTACCCTGGGACATGAATACAAAGTTTCATTTTTATATCATAAAGCTGCACTCTCAAAGAATGACGGTTTCAACATTTTTCCCGTTTTTTTCTCAGGTTTGGCTGATTTTGGTATCAATGCCTTCAACTAATAAGACATATAAGATAACTCACAACAGAACAGATCTCAATTGGAGAACTGCCGAAAAAATCATTTTTCTTAAAGGATAAGTAACGTAAAGAATCGGCTAATTCCAAGACGAAAAAAAAAAAAGTTGTCAAAATGGCTGATCTGTGAGAGTGCAGCTATTATGGTTTTGGAGTAACGGCAAGGTTTAAGTTTTAAATGCCGATTCAATTCATGTAGACCACAACAAGACCAAGTCTTTGACCATAACTCAACATTTTAGCTTCGAAGAGCAGACAAGCTAAAACTTAATAATCTTACATATTCCATTCATTATAACACAAGGTATTCTTTTATAATATCACTGACGGTAATGAAAATGTTGAAGCCCTGTCACCCAATACAATACTGGCATCCTTTGGTTAGAGTCTACTAGTGTATTTTGGCCACATTGTAAAGATAGCTAAAAGCTAATATGAATCATTCTTGAGTCTGTTTGCTTGGTTGAAACCAGTACTGCAGTCCTTTTTAGACGTTAAAGAAAGTATCTCTTGTGGCGATAGAATCCACAACCTGTTTAATGAAAGGCTCAGCACTCCTATATATCTAGACAACTATCACGTTCCCATTAATTCAACTTGACATTTACAGCCCAGTTTCCCCAATCTTCAACCATTTCTCAACCAGGCAGATTTTTGTCCGAAAAAAAAATTTGTCACAATTAGTGACGAATGGCCCCGAAGTGGGTAATCTATGCGACGTGTGGTCTTGGTATGTGTATAACAAGTTATTTTAAAATCTGTCCATACAAGAAAAAGTTACAGCCGAGACACATCTACCTATAGTCTATGTCCTTATATATGCAGCATTTCATAGTAAATAAACAGTAAGTGTGGCCTTGACCTTAGAGGTAGAGACACAGGTCATACACGTGACACGCCATCTTGGTTTGTCAAACAAATGTGCCTTCGGGGGAAATAAAAACATTCTGCCTGTTGCTTCAGAACAAGGGTGGACCGGAATCAGGATCTGAAGACTATTCTTATAGGGATAAATACCTCTGTCAGCTATTTGGTGTACGACTGTGGCGTCCATGGTTGACGTCCCGTCAGCACCATCCATTGCTGCCTCCTGACGCTCAATTTCTTCAAGAGCGGCTTCAGTTAAATCCTGGAGAGTGGCACCTATATCACAAGTAAGACATTAAACAATTACAATATTATCTATGCAGTATTTGACCATAATGAATTTGACAGACAATATTAGGAATTCTGATCAATTAAAGTAAAAGTAGATTTTAATTGCCAAAAAATTGTGTCTGTATTTTCAATCATAGTATAAGTTTTAATCAAAAGAAAGGAAAAAAAATTATCATCACAAGCATTTCATTTTATAATTTAAAGGCAGACAGGTCACCGTGAGATCAGAATAGTGTTACCAAAAACACTTTTTAAGCGACCAATAAGCTTTGTAAAATCAATAATAATATACATACATTTTTTTAAGCAATAATGTACAAGTCAGTTGATGTGAGAAATCTTAACAACAGCAAATACTGGGTGCTTTGCTACTAGCTGGAATCTCTGGGGTCTGTTCAGAAATCTCGTGAGCAGCTCTTCGTTTAAACATGATGTCACAATGGCCAGCAAGTTCTAGTTTAACTCAATCAGGCAGTTACAGAGCTCTTATACAGTTACATTATTCACACCATTTTTTATTTTTCCATCAACATTTTTTGCCAGTTTTTGGGGGAAAATATTAATAATTTTTGGAGAATATGCTAGATGTAAACGGTATATAAATTCCATAAAAAATCCCTTGTCCCAAACCTTTATGGTGGTTCTTGATATGCTCCTTGAGGAGAATTTTCCTGGCAAAGTCCTTCCCACAGAGTTCACAGGCGTGTGGTTTCTCACCCGTGTGAACTTTCATATGGTCCTTGAGATTTCCATTCTGGGCAAATCCCTTCCCGCATACCTGGGTAATGATATAACATAGTTAAAGTTAATCTACATTTATAGAATACAAACATATAGCAATCGGAATGTGACCTTTCTCAATCCTGATCTAAAAATTAATCCTGAAAACCATCATCCCTGCTACCATGATGTATCACATTATATCTCATAAATTACGCTATCTGGTATCAAGTGGAGGGGATGTTTGAACTAAACTCCCCTTGTAATTTATACAGTAAAACTGCGATCGCTCGAGGTCGCAGGGGACCGAGCCTAAACCTCGAGGGAACCGATGTTTTGATCGACCCGATTTTCAATTCTCCAGTCTGTTATGAAATATATTTCAGTGTGTTTCAAGTATGAAGTAGTCTGTTTACTAAGACACCAATTATGTGTTGCGTTGTGGAAATCGCTCATATGTTCAAAGACTGTCGTTTACAATATGTATACTAAATATGAAATGTAAAAAATATATCAATAAATCAATATTTTTTTTTCAAAAGCAAAGTGACAAAGAGTAATTATTTCCAGAGAGTCCGATGTTTGATTGATATGGTAGTGTTCATTCATATCTTATTACTCATATTCATTTCTCACAATTAACTTCTCGGCATTTACTTCTCATAATTTTCTTCTAAAATGCCCATATCAACTAATATCGGTCATGCGTTAACAGTGTTTAATGGTTTTTCACACCGTATCAATTGCCTTTCAACTGTCATTGCACATTTTACAACTTGCGAACATTTTGTTACCTAGCAATTGTTGTTTATTTTGGAACACGCGTTCGAGAAAAAGTGTGAAATCATTACCTCGAGTGAGCCATTTTAAGGTTTTGTGTACTTGGGACCGAGAATTTTGCTCGACTCCTCGACATAATTAGGTTTCGATGCAGCGTTGGTATATTTTATATGAAAATAGAAAGAAAACGTTCGGGACCAAGCTCCGACCTCGAGGGAACGCTGATTCTCGAACGACCGCATGTTCGAACGACCGCAGTTTTACTGTACCTCATTAATTAAAGATACATAGTGAGATATAATTGTTACACTGTTAGTAGCTGGGGGTGTATGGGTTATACACCCCCAGTGGTTTCATACCATGTGAGAGCACAGCCATACACCCCTAACTACTAAGGTCCGGGGGTATACCAGGGTAGCGGGGAAAATGGGCCATGTCTTTACATCCAGGTGGCCAGCAATGCCAAGTAAAGGTGGTGGTTTTGTTTTAGCGCTGAAAATAGCGGGGAATTGGCCTTACCTAGGTATGGAGGGCATTTGGCAGGGATTTAACCAGCAGTTTGTCCCCGCTATTCCCCGGATCTGAAGGGGAGTGGTTACAATTGACTGGTGCATAATAATCCCAACACTAACCTGGCATTTGTACGGTTTTTCCCCCGTGTGGGTTCGCAGATGTCTGTACATGTCTCCGATCTTCTTCACCTTCCGTCCACACACCGTACACACAAACGGACGCTGCCCTGAATGGATCTGAAGGTGTACCTAGAAACGAACACAGAAATAAGACTAAGAGGCGATCAAGTCAACAAATATTTCCAAACACCATGAACATAAACAGACACTGCCCTGAATGGAGGAGAACCTGTACAAAACACACACAAAATAGAAGGTGTTCACTTATATACAATGGTTTTAACAGCTGAAAATTGTCAGCTGAGTGTCTGTTTCAGAGTGAGGGGTTCATTCCAAGGGCCATAACTCTTGTTAGAAGAGGTGAAATGTCACACAAGTTGAAGGTGTACAATTTCCATTTCTGTCCAATATTCCAATTAAGTTTCGTGAATGTAGGTGCAATACTTTTGTAGCTACACGGTACAGAAAGGTACAAGCGTGACTCCGATATAGAGCCTAGATTTAACTGTCCTGGTGTATAACTAAAAGTATTTCAGAGAGTCCAGCGCATGAATCCAGAACATCCAGCTTCTTTAAAAGAACATTAGATTCCCACTTTATGCAAAGCAGGACTAAGACAGAAATAAGTATTTTGGATCTCTCATCATTTTTCCAAGTTCAAACTTGTTGATCGATTAGCCATAAAGACAAACATTTAGTCCTGAAGAATTTGTTAAAATCTTAAATTATTTGAACGATGTATTTTAAAACTACTTTAGTTGGTTACCAAAAGCAAATGATGCAAAAAATATAATCTGAATGGAATCAGCAAGCCTTCAGATACATTCCTAAGAAGGCATCATACTTACATACTACAAGTAGCATAGCATATTTCTTTCAATATTATCATGTAAAAGGTTTAAACAAACATAAATACAGTTACCTGTAGTTTTTCCGCATGGAAGAACCCCTTACAGCAGATTCCACACCTGTACGGGGACGACTCCTGAGGGCGTACATGAATCATGGTGTGTCGTCGCCAGTTTCCTCGCTCAGTGAAGGTCTTACCACACACTGCGCAGCTGTACGGCTTTTCACCTGTGAAAGTTGACATGAAAGATGAATATATATTTCTTCCTGAACAGTATCTTAAAGAGACTTGAGCAAGATCTTTTGTTTTCATCCCTCCACTGCTAATCGGTCTGGTAATCTTTAAACTAGAGAGTCAAGGCCGGAACATCAACACTAGTCTGTTTTTGTAGTCAAATAAGGAGCACAACTTAACAATGATTTAAGTCAGAGTTACGAGCTTTGCCATGACATGTGGGTATTGCATATGACTTCATGTGCAGAAAGTTTCATTTGAATGTCTTGAAGGGTTTTTCATTTTATTTTTTTTTGAATATCTTGAAGGGTTTGCATTTAGACAAGTTTTTAAAAATGCACTCTTACTCCCAAATAAGATATTCCACAATTAATACAAATGTTATAATTTACTGAAAATGATGAATATATAGCACTCACTAGTCATTTAATATTTGTGCGTTTTCAGCTATTAAATACACGGTTTCAATATTGTTATCAGTAAGTAATATTTTCCATAAATGCATTATTTAGTAAGTAATTAAAGATTCATCACTCTTAATTTATGTTTGTTATACACATGTATTTACTGATTTTAAAAAATTATCACTTTAAACGATGCCAACATCACCATGGCTTAAAACAATTCTAAGCCCACTAAAACAATATTCGCTGTGCAACTGGAAGCGACCAAATTTCAAAGGCTGTCCATAGACCAAATGAAAATCTCACCTGTGTGTATTCTGGCGTGCATTCGGACCTCATACTTCTGCGAGAATCGTTTATAGCAAAACTCACACTCGTAAAGTTTGCGGTCTTCTGTATGGATCATCATGTGCCGCTTACAGTTGCTCTTATTTGTGTACTGAAATTAAAAAACCTACGGTCTGAGATAAAATGTTATGTTTCTTGAGTTTCTTCATAAGTTTCTCCCAACAAGCCCAATGTGGATATATGTAACCCTCAGCATAATTTGTTTTATCTGTTATAAAAATTATTGAGAATGTTTGCGAATTTAGGGCCATTTAAGGTTGTATTTTGTTAATTTTGAAATAAAAGGGTGTTGTTCTATTGATGTTAAATCATTATTAACAAGGTAAGGGCTATTACAGTAAAACATGGGGGGAAAGGCAATTATTTTCATAGTATATGGGTGGGTGTCTTTTTTCCCTAATTTGGACCCCGAAAGGGTAAATTTGCTTCTGTAGGGGGGTGTTATATTTTTTAAGTGCCTTCCCCGGTGGTTATATGTTTAAATGGAATAGCCCTAAGACTAAATAATAAATGTGCTGACTCTATATTTTATGGCGTTGTAGTTCTTAAAATATATATAATTTTTGGGCTTGTTTGAGTAATATGTGTTCATATAAATTTAAATATCGTGAATATTCAAACAAAATACAAACCAAATACAAGACCAAAAATTACATTAAAAAAAAAAAAAAGGATGATTCAGTGACAATGTTTTCTTTAAAAAATGTCAAACCTGTCAGTCATTGAATCTGTAAGAGAGCAGCTTCTAGGCCATCATTGTACTTTTGAATGTTAATTTGATTCATATATTATTTAGATGTTTACTTTTACTATGATTACTACAGAAACAAGCTCAGTAGACAAAAATATTACTGTTAAATAAATAATACAGTTGAAACTTGTTGCCTCGATATCTCATGGCTCGATATCCTCGTTGACTCAAACCAGATTAAAAGGATCGATTTTATTTTACTCTTTGTTCATATAAAATTCGATCGGATGGCTCGATTTCTTGAGGGTCGATATTTCTCCTTGCTCATAGTCATTTTCGCAGTCCCAAGTAAGAATTTCACACTATGTTTTGTTTGCTTGGATCAATGTCATTCTCGCGGGTTCAGTTAAGAATCTCACACCTTGATTTGTTTGCTTGGCTTCATTTAGCACAAGGCGCTAATCAATTAAAATTGCTTGACTGGTATTATAATTATTATCAAATTTAAATGGTTTAACAGCTTGAATAAACATGCCATCACTTTAAGTTCTGTCTCTAATTGTTATCCATCTATAAATTTCTATGCATTTTGATATACCTTATGAGCTATGTTTGTGTTACCCATTGTTTAAAATTGCTCGTTTGTTGTTTTAGCATAAATGTATTTTTATAGTAAAATACAAAAAATTAAATGATATTTTCTAAGTATCGAATAAGTCATGTTACGAACTTTACAATTGTAATTATGTCCAATAAATACGCTTCTCTTCTCATGCAGAGATAGCGTAGCCAATAACAAACGACGTAAACAGTACTTTTTTGTAACGAATAAAAAAATGACATTCTGTAAGCAATCCCACTTGGCTCGATATTCTCGAGGCTCGAAATATTTTGGCCGGTCCCTAGAATATCGAGCCATCAAGTTTGGACTGTATGTTTAAGGTACTTGATAATAAATATTTGATTTTGGTTGCTTGGTGACCCATCATGTTATTTTGATATAAGATTTTAAGTTTTTTTTCTTTTTTTTAGGCTTTATAAAAGAAGGCAATTGTTATTATTGGAGAAGTTTTGTAAAGTAATCACCAGTAAAAAGCTTTAAAGGTTTAAAACTTCATATTAAAACACATGCTTTTTTCCCCATCTATTTCGAGGGTCTAATCAACTGAGCCAAATGTATTTTTTAAGGCCTTACTATCTACCTGTCCCAGGATTTATATAAAGTCTGTAACTAGACACCCACCTGTCTTCCGCACACATTACAAGCATAGATGTAGCCCGAGTATTTGGTCCGCATCGAGTCGGATCTGACGAGGGTCGGGGAATTGCGTCCTGCAAGCAGACTTAATGTCTCCTCATGACTGCTGGACTTCCCTGGGCTCTCGGGCTTGGCAGGGGATTCAGGGTCACCTCCTTCTAGGAAAGCAATGAATTAATCGAGTCAAGTAGGTTGTTTTAATTTCATTTGCAACATGTTCAATTTGTGTACTGACCATTTTGAAAATAATTGCAACATTTAAGCCCTTCCAAAACATATATGAAAGTTACTTTCAGTATAACTATGTATGCAGGAGGACATTTATACAAAAACATCTAACATTTTTATCAGTTTCAAAGTTATAGTTACAGTAAATAAAAATACATCTCTTTCATATTGTATTGTTTCAAGGAAATATTAGAAGTGTGTGTATATATATACACACTGCCAATCTCCCCTACCTAATTCCCCCCATTGCCTACTGGTATATCAAGCCTCCATTCAGTATGTCAAACAATTTCTTACCTGTATGCACCTTCAGGTGGCGTTCACACTCTTCCTTCACATTGTACTGTTCCCCACAGATGTTGCACGCATATATGTACCCCATCTCTCCATCTCCTCCGTCCTCTGCAGCGTCTTGACTGTTCTCATCGCCTTCCCCGGTATCCATAGCACTGCCAATGCCATTACCGCCTATGTTTATGCTGCCTCCTGAAAAAATATTGACAATCTTTTATAAATTTTGCCAAAGCTATCAACCCCAATGTTTATGCTGCTGTCTGAAAGAATATTGACAATCTTTTATAAATTTTGCCAATGTTATCAACCCCAATGTTTATGCTGCTGTCTGAAAGAATATTGACAATCTTTTATAAATTTTCCAATGCTATCAACCCTGATGTTTATGCTGCTGTCTGAAAGAATATTGACAATCTTTTATAAAAATTTGCCAATGCTATCAACCCCAATGCTGTTGTCTAAAAGAATATTGACAATCTTTTATAAATTTTCCAACGCTATCAACCCCAATGTTAATGCTGCTGTCTGAAAGAATATTGACAATCTTTTATATATTTTGCCAACGCTATCAACCCCAATGTTTATGCTGCTGTCTGAAAGAATATTGACAATCTTTTATAAATTTTCCAATGCTATCAGCCCTGATGTTTATGCTGCTGTCTGAAAGAATATTGACAATCTTTTATAAAAATTTGCCAATGCTATCAACCCCAATGCTGTTGTCTAAAAGAATATTGACAATCTTTTATAAATTTTCCAACGCTATCAACCCCAATGTTTATGCTGCTGTCTGAAAAAATATTGACAATCTTTTATAAATTTTGCCAACATTATCAACCCCAATGTTTATGCTGCTGTCTGAAAGAATATTGACAATCTTTTATAAATTTTCCAATGCTATCAACCCTGATGTTTATGCTGCTGTCTGAAAGAATATTGACAATCTTTTATAAAAATTTGCCAATGCTATCAACCCCAATGCTGTTGTCTAAAAGAATATTGAAAATCTTTTATAAATTTTCCAACGCTATCAACCCCAATGTTTATGCTGCTGTCTGAAAGAATATTGACAATCTTTTATATATTTTGCCAACGCTATCAACCCCAATGTTTATGCTGCTGTCTGAAAGAATATTGACAATCTTTTATAAATTTTCCAATGCTATCAACCCTGATGTTTATGCTGCTGTCTGAAAGAATATTGACAATCTTTTATAAAAATTTGCAAATGCTATCAACCCCAATGCTGTTGTCTAAAAGAATATTGACAATCTTTTATAAATTTTCCAACGCTATCAACCCCAATGTTTATGCTCTCGTCTGAAAGAAAATGGCAATCTTTTATAAATTTTGCCAACGCTATCAACCCCAATGTTTATGCTCTCGACTGAAAGAATATTGACAATCTTTTATAAAATTTCCTAACTCTATCAACCCCAATGTTTAAGCTGCTGTCTAAAAGAATATTGACAATCTTTTATAAAATTTGCCAACGCTATCAACCACAATGTTTATGCTGCTGTCTGAAAGAATATTGACAATCTTTAACACAATTTGCCAATGCTATCAACCCCAATGTTTATGCTGCGTCTGAAAGAATATTGACAATCTTTTATAAAATTTTCCAACGCTATCAACCCCTATGTTTATGCTGCTGTCTGAAGAATATTGACAATCTTTTATAAATTTTGCCAATGTTATCAACCCCAATGTTTATGCTGCCATCTGAAGAATATTGACAATCTTTAACACAATTTGCCAATGCTATCAACCCCAATGTTTATGCTGCTGTCTGAAAAAATATTGACAATCTTTTATAAAATTTTCTAACGCTATCAACCCCAATGTTTATGCTGCTGTCTGAAAGAATATTGACAATCTTTTAATAAAAATTGCCAACGCTATCAACCACAATGTTTATGCTGCTGTCTGAAAGAATATTGACAATTTTTTATAAAATTTGCCAACGCTATCAACCCATATGTTTATGCTGCTGTCTGAAAGAATATTGACAATCTTTTATAAAATTTGCCAACGCTATCAACCCCTATGTTTATGCTGCTGTCTGAAAGAATATTGACAATCTTTTATAAAATTTGCCAACGCTATCAACCCCTATGTTTATGCTGCTGTCTGAAAGAATATTGACAATCTTTTATAAAATTTGCCAACGCTATCAACCCCTATGTTTATGCTGCTGTCTGAAAGAATATTGACAATCTTTTATAAAATTTGCCAACGCTATCAACCCCAATGTTTATGCTGCTGTCTGAAAAAATATTGACAATCTTTTATAAATTTTGCCAACGTTAACAACCCCAATGTTTATGCTGCTGTCTGAAAGAATATTGACAATCTTTTATAAATTTTCCAATGCTATCAACCCTGATGTTTATGCTGCTGTCTGAAAGAATATTGACAATCTTTTATAAAAATTTGCCAATGCTATCAACCCCAATGCTGTTGTCTAAAAGAATATTGACAATCTTTTATAAATTTTCCAACGCTATCAACCCCAATGTTTATGCTGCTGTCTGAAAGAATATTGACAATCTTTTATATATTTTGCCAACGCTATCAACCCATATGTTTATGCTGCTGTCTGAAAGAATATTGACAATCTTTTATAAATTTTCCAACGCTATCAACCCCAATGTTTATGCTGCTGTCTGAAGAATATTGACAATCTTTTATATAAATTTGCCAACGCTATCAACCCCAATGTTTATGCTGTCGTCTGAAAGAATATTGAAAATATTTCATAAATTTTGCCAACGCTATCAACCCCAATGTTTATGCTCTCGTCTGAAAGAAAATGGCAATCTTTTATAAATTTTGCCAACGCTATCAACCCCAATGTTTATGCTCTCGACTGAAAGAATATTGACAATCTTTTATAAAATTTCCTAACTCTATCAACCCCAATGTTTAAGCTGCTGTCTAAAAGAATATTGACAATCTTTTATAAAATTTGCCAACGCTATCAACCACAATGTTTATGCTGCTGTCTGAAAGAATATTGACAATCTTTAACACAATTTGCCAATGCTATCAACCCCAATGTTTATGCTGCGTCTGAAAGAATATTGACAATCTTTTATAAAATTTTCCAACGCTATCAACCCCTATGTTTATGCTGCTGTCTGAAGAATATTGACAATCTTTTATAAATTTTGCCAATGTTATCAACCCCAATGTTTATGCTGCCATCTGAAGAATATTGACAATCTTTAACACAATTTGCCAATGCTATCAACCCCAATGTTTATGCTACTGTCTGAAAAAATATTGACAATCTTTTATAAAATTTTCTAACGCTATCAACCCCAATGTTTATGCTGCTGTCTGAAAGAATATTGACAATCTTTTAATAAAAATTGCCAACGCTATCAACCACAATGTTTATGCTGCTGTCTGAAAGAATATTGACAATCTTTTATAAAATTTGCCAACGCTATCAACCCATATGTTTATGCTGCTGTCTGAAAGAATATTGACAATCTTTTATAAAATTTGCCAACGCTATCAACCCCTATGTTTATGCTGCTGTCTGAAAGAATATTGACAATCTTTTATAAAATTTGCCAACGCTATCAACCCCTATGTTTATGCTGCTGTCTGAAAGAATATTGACAATCTTTTATAAAATTTGCCAACGCTATCAACCCCTATGTTTATGCTGCTGTCTGAAAGAATATTGACAATCTTTTATAAAATTTGCCAACGCTATCAACCCCTATGTTTATGCTGCTGTCTGAAAGAATATTGACAATCTTTTATAAAATTTGCCAACGCTATCAACCCCTATGTTTATGCTGCTGTCTGAAAGAATATTGACAATCTTTTATAAAATTTGCCAACGCTATCAACCCCTATGTTTATGCTGCTGTCTGAAAGAATATTGACAATCTTTTATAAATTTTGCGAATGCTATCAACTCCAAAGTTAAAACTGCCATCCCATCAATATTGACATTTTTTAAATTTTCTGTTCACCAGTACTGCAAACGTTAATACAGATATCTGATTCATTGATGAAAATATTGAAAAAATAATATGGACCGCTGACGTCAAAACGGAGCATCCAGCCACATCTAGAATGCATATTGAGGCCCAGACTCATTACAGGGGCCTTTTTTTAATGATGCGAGAGTAAAAAAACCCACCTAGGGTTAGGTTTAGGTTAGGGTCATGAATTCACTTCAGAGTCCTCAAGGGGAATTTGTCTCAGAGGGCTCCAGAGCTAACAGCTTAAGCAACACATATACTGTATAAAAGATAATTCCCAATACCTGCTAAACTATCAGTAGCCACTTCAGACACTTCCTCCGTAGCGGCCACATAAGTCTCCTCGCTGTTTTCCGCACTTCCATCATGGCTGATGTGGCTCACATGATTAAGAAGGTCGGGATTCGCCACTGTGCTATCTAAACCTTGTCGTTCTGACTTGTAGTCATCACTGGGTACGATGTCTCCCGGTAAATATACTCCACCAACTTTTAAGTTTGCTGATCCAAACATCATTTCTCTCTGACGTTTCATTTGTTTCTCCTGAAAATTTTAACGATGATGGAATCCATGAAGTGACAATAGTTAACAGTTAACTTTGACTATCTTCCTTATTAACTGTGTAATGATTGCATTTTTGTGAAGTGGTTTTTACAACTTTTTTTGGGAATGGGACCAAGGCCCTCAAAGTTGTAAAGATAAAAAAGCGACAACATGCCGAAAATTGTAAAATCTACCATAGTAAATTTCAAACAAAACAAAACCTTGTTTAAGATCCTGGGTCTGAAAATAGACTGTATTTAAACATTTCTGTACTAGGCCATAATAAATATACATGTACATTTGGTTTGGGTTATCTGACCCTACCTATGAAATAGGCGCCAAGCCTACTGTTTTTAGTCAGCTGTTAAAAAAGAAAAGAAAAAGAAATATTTTGTTTAGGTGTATGTTTTAATATGTAGTTGAAAACCTTAAAAGCTCTATGCAAAATATTACTTTAACACCATTCTCCAATGATGACAATAATGTTCTTGCATAAAGCCTTATCAAAAAAAGAAAAGAAAAAAAGCCTACATCATAACATGAACCTACCCTACCTGTTTTGAAAAGGATACATGTTACCCTAACCAAACCATTTTTCGGCCCTACATTTGCAATTGACTTATTAATATTTTTTTATTGGGACTAATGATTGTTTTTCGATTCTTAAATTCGGGCCAAAACTGTGCCCATTCACAATAACAAATGCACTCCTTTTTCATAATTGTGTTATTAAAATACAAAAATCTAAAATCCATCAAATTACACTCATTTTATTATGTGCAAATACAAGCTTCATTATACATGTGTAGGTGTATTTTAGGACAGAATTCACAACAGTAATAGTATTTGCCCAATTTCTTGCACAACGTGAGTGTTTTAAAATTCTGGCTGTTGCACAATTTAGCAAAGAGCTCTGCTATTTTTGCAATTTAAAAGGCCCTCACGCCATTCACAAAAACGCCAAAAAAATAAATTTAATATCAAAGGTGACCATGACGTGTATAATAATGGGTTTTCCAAGCATAAAATTTTCCCCTTTTGTGGACCAAACACCTTCAGATATCTGCAACCAATTCTAACATATAAACATAAACAAGCACATACCTCCCTCATGTGAACATCAAGGTGAGACTTGAGTGTACTGGACAATGTGAACAGTTGGGCACAGATTCCACACATAAAAACCTCTGCCCCATTGTGCGACACCAGGTGATTCTGCCAGGCCATCTTGTTTCTGTATACCTATTAAAATAGATGACATTTTGAACAGTTTGGTGCAGATTCCACACATAAAAACCTCTGCACCATTGTGCGAAACCAAGTGATTCTGCCAGGCCATCTTGTTTCTGTATACCTAAATAAAATAGATGACATTGTGAACAGTTGGCATAGATCCCACATATAAAAACCTCTGCCCCATAGTGCAAGACTAGGAATTAGATTGTTATAGTTTGGCACAGACTAGACACTTAAAATCCTCTGTCCCATTGTGTGACAACTGATGATTACTATGCTATGTAGACGCCAGGATCGGTAGAAAAGCTTGCCTTATTCTCAGACTGGTCGAGTTAAAAAGTTTTATTTCATAATTATTTTTTATGGTAATTTATTTTAAAATTAAGATTAAAAGCCACCAGGTACTAACCTTTGCACACAGTGGACAAGTGTAGATACCATTCATATTTGTTTGTCTGTACATCCCGTGATCAGGGGGTGGTGCTTTCTGAGCTTCGGCTTCTGCTTCAAGTTTCTTCGTCTTTGCGATTGTCTTGCGGACAATTTCTTTGACGACAGGCAGATCTTCTAGGCCAAACACCGTCTCGGTCTGTGTGGTGTTGTCCTTCACACTGGAGATAACGGTGGCACCCTCCCCGCCTTCATCTATTCATAACAGAACCAGTGCTAATTTTTAACATTTCCAGAAAAAGGCCTGGGCCTGTTTATTTTTTTGGCTAAAATTGGTAATATGGAAGGCTTTATAAAAATAATGAAAAAAGAAAGTGATAAAGTTTGTTTCTTTTAGAATACAAAAACTCTTCCAGTATATTCAGGGTTGCCAGCACTTTGGTGAAATGTATTTCCCTGACTTTTCACTGACCAATTCATGTTTTTCACTGACCAAAATCGTCAAACACATAAACGGCCTCCTGACCTCCCCTATAGCCGTCCAATCCTCCCATTATCTTTTTGCATGTAAACTTGTATTTATTTTCCAAAATATAAATCATTTACATTGTACATCAAAGTAATGATTCAAACATAGTGTTCTACTATTCTTAACTATTTCTATTCAAACACAGTGTGACTGTTGGTCAGTGAAACATGTGAAACATTAGCATGAAAACAAGAACATAGGGCTCATTTTGGCATATCATGAAATAATCACTATAAAATTAAAGACTTTGAATGAGTATGGTAAGTAAGTGTGAAAAAAAGTTAGTGTGAAAAACATAGCATTGCATAATTTAACCAGTTTCCATCATGTTTGCAAGACAAATCCTCTTGTACAATTTCTTAGTGTCAAAGCAAAAAGCAAAGCAGGTTATATGCCAATATGGTAGTTTGGTATACATGTATACTGACTAGATTTTGTTAGTAATTAAAAGCCCTTCTAGTTCTACCCAACACTTAAACTCTGTGTCCGTAAGCCAGTTATTATTGAAAGATGTCTGTTTTGAACTCATATTTGTTAATTTGTCATGCTAACAAGGAAGAGCCTGAAACAGAGTAATTTAATTATATTATCTGCCATCAAATCCCTTTATTAGATGATATAAAGAAACCGCAACACCTGAAACAAGGATAATAATCTATAGATTAGAATATAATGTCAGGTAAATTCTCTTTTCTGGTGTTATATTCCTACAATACAACAGAAATTACGTATTAGTCAGCTCTGGAGGCAAGGGTTGCAAAGCCTTTCAGTCTTTAGGCTGAATGATGTTCTAAGGTAAATAATGGGTATTATAATCACTAAGTTAACATATAATGCTTCTTAATATCACAGTTTACTGTTATTTGAATTTAATGCTTAACTGTGAGAGTGATAAAGTCAAATATTAAATGCCTAAAGACTGCCATAGCCAAGAAAGACCTTCAATGCGTATATTTTTCGACCTTTGAAATAATTTTTCCCTGACTTTTCAGGATTTTCATTTTTCACTGACCAAATTTCAAAATTCCCTGACAATTCCCTGACCTTGAAAAAATACCCAATTTCCCTGACTTTTCAAGTCCGCTGGCAACCCTGATATTAAATTCTATGATTAAAATTTTTGTCAGTTTTCAAAAAGGACCATGTAAAGAAAATGTACATATGTTGCTGTCTTACTTTCAGCCCCAAAGTTGACTAGAATCAGTTGTTGGTGGTTCTCATGGGGTGTCCGTACCGTTATCAACTGCTGGCTACCAATTGTTTCAGCTGAACTCAGACTTTCCATGGTTGTCTTGATGTCCATGTCAAAGTCAGAGTTCCTTCATATATACTGAAATAAATAGGTCAGTTTGGCATTACAATGTAGATGTGAAATTGAAATTGCTTGGAATCAAATTCACATCAAGCTAGTAATAAAACTGTTTTGACATGCACACTTGAATTTGTTCTAAAACCTTTTGCAGACAGGAATTATTTTCTTTATAAATCCTCCATACATGCCATATTTGGGAGACTATTCCAAGGGATTTGTTCAGAAAGGCTGTAGATTCAGGGGGATTTTGATTGAATTCAGGGGGATTTTTTTAGCAGGGATTTTTCCCCCTTCAGGAGATATGTCATGGACGATCCTTCATCAGGAGTTGTATTGTGCATTTCACATACTGTAGTACTCTCCCAGGTAGAACCAAGCCTTACGTTAATAAAATAGCTTTTCATTAAAAAATAATCAATTTTGTTAAATATTTCTGAAAAGGTAAAATCTAAAAGCATCTTGATCACCCTATAAATTACCAGACCCCAATCAAAGGCTTGAAAAGTAATACTTAAGGTGAGAGATCACTAATTTATCCTACCATAGCTTCAAATGCTAAAATACAATTTTCAAGCTGATAGAGCACTCTAATGATTGACCATCAACACCATAATTCATAATTTAGCCTTAAAATTGAGCATTTTTTACTTACAAAAATGGTACCTTGAAAATTAGAATAAAAAATATGTGATGTTTAAACAATAAACAATACACTCTAGAATACAAAAAAACAACAAGTTTTTAAAGCCACATGCATGCAAACTTGCTGACTATCTAAATATATAGATATCCATATGTAAACCATTCCAAGGGCTTTCCAAATTTCCTCAATATTTCAGTGAATTTATAAATCACATGACATTGGTAAAATATCTGTCATTATCTTTTCTAACTTGTTCACAGCAAGACTAAGTGGTTTTCAATCAAAAATTCAAAATGTAACTTTCAGTAATAGCCTAAAATATTAGACGTGTTATACGGGATTCTTCCAATCCCTAACGTCTAAACGGGAATGTGCAAAAAACGGGGGTGTTTTAAAAATATTGAAATTGTTTTAAGTGAAGTATTTTATGGTTGAAATTGATCATAAAGAGTTATATTCATATTTTACCATGTAAATGAAATGCTATTTTGCACTAAACAAGCATTTAATGCATTAAAACAAGTTGTTTACCTTTCCAATAAAACGAAAGTTGACTGACACAGAAAACAATTATGCGAAGGGGAACAACTCAATACAATCGTAATAACTCGGCCTCCTCCGACAAAGCTTCGAGATAGACCTCGTTCTACAATCGTAACAACTCGGCCATGGCCGAAATGTTCCGAGCGATTGAAAACTGTGCCCTGAAGCCTTGTAGGTGCCCTTCATGTATATATCGTTATGTTTTGACAGAATGAAATGAAGAAAAGCCGTCAAACTCATAATTATAAGTTGGATATTTATTTTTTGTGTACGGAACTATTATAAAATAACATTATCTGGTAATATTTCTTGTTTTTATGATATTTTATAGACGCTATATGCTTTAACCCGGAATCCTGATCGGAACAACTACCCTCTTTTGATACTAAACAATTTGTACGTGAAGGATTTGCCATATCAAAAATCTAAAAAAAATCCGTCAACGTACAATTATTTGGACTAGATTGGTAGTTGATCTGCTTTGCCACAAATTACATATCAATTTGGTTGGGCCGAGGCGACCCAATTCACAAATATTAGACCATAGGGGCATATGTACGGATGACTGTGAGATGAACAGAGCCACGGAAAATCCATTTCAAACTTTACCATAAATGTGCTTCCCATAATCCCACCTTATTCTTTAGCACCAGAGAAGCTATTTTTACGGCAAAAACAAAACCACTGCATTTAATCGGCACTGCCGGGCCACTTGGAAGGTAAAAACACGGCCCATTTCCCCCACTATTCCCCAAGACCTGTGGGGACTGTGGTTACAATTGACTGGTGTCAAAACTAATCATAGATGGTGTTGACTTTTAGTTGGAAAATGATACCAGTCATTTCGGATACAATTTAAATAAAAAATATGAGTAAAACATAAAATAAAAACCTCTTAGTCTTATTTTCTTTGACAGACAAACTTTAAAGCTGCACTCTCACTGATTTAACATTTTGACAACTTTTTTAATTTTTGTCTTGGAACGAGCCATTTTTTGCAAAAATCCATGGAAACCAGTCATTTAAGACTGCTGACAAAAAATAGATTGTAGATTTTCATATTTAAGTTAAAAAAATGATGTTTTATGCATTTTTCTTTAAACCGTTAGTATAAAACATTAATTTTCGAACGAAATATGTAAATCTACGATCTGATTTTTTGTCAGCAATCTTATATCACTGGTTTGCAGATATTTAGACAAGACAAAAAATAAAAAAGTTGTAAAATTGGTATATCTGTGAGGGTGCAGCTTTAATTCAGAAAATGAATAAGCCAGAAAAGTCTTTGAGATTACCTGCACTGTTTTAGTCAGTTCACAAAACGTGATTTTTTACATGACAAAAACATACAGCATTATAATGAGAAAGTTTATTAAGATGAAACTGGAAATTGAGTTACTCAGAAAAACACATAATACCAAACATCATTCAGGCGATTCCTATGCATTTATTTGACATTGACCAAGATCAAGCTTCTGTGTTCCCGATCTCTTCGGCGCATGCGAGCGTTTCCACAACAAAATTTACGAACATTTGGACAGCTTATAAACAGGTTTTACAGACATAACTAATGTAGGTAACTTACCAATACGTTTAATAGCAATACAATTCAATATTTCAAGCAGTTTGCTACAATGACGCTGTATATTAGTCGCGCAAACAAAATTTTACAAATGGCTGCCAAGCGCCAGGTGAAGCGGAAGTAGATTTTGTAAAGGGAGGCCACCCAAGGAAGATCAGGAAAGTTTAGCGCGGGAAAATTCAAATTGGCGATTGTATTTTGTCATATCACTGATCGCCATGGTTAATGGGTTCCGACTTCGTGGTAATATACTAGATAGTTCGACCATGAACTAATCATGGGGATAAATAGATTAAAAACGGCGAGATCTGTATGGATCTGAGCCATTTTTTTATTTTCGAAGGGAATTCAGATTACATAAGATCTATGACAGATTTCTTAAGACGGGAGCAACCCCAGCGCAGTTCTATTCAACTTATATCGATGTTTGTCAAATTGTGTACACACATGTTTACTGACCTTTTTTCGGATGCTATGTTCACCCCCAGAAAGTGTGTATGTCTATATATATTTAAAACATGGAATATATTTTTATCTAAAAATAAGGCTGCTTAATCAACTGCGGCGCTTTGTCCTAGTAGAACTGGGCACTTGACATCTTTAGATCTAAAAGAAACTACCTCTTATTCTCACCATTGCGTCTTATGCACCAGTCAATTGTAACCACGGCCCCCAGGTCCGGGGATAGCCGGGGAAATGGGCCGTGTTTTTACCTTTCATGTGGCCCCGCAGTGCCGGGTGAATGCGGTGGTTTTGTCTTCGCTTTAAATATAGTGGTGAATGGGCCTTACCTAGGGTCCCTGGGGTGCGGGGGCATTTGGCGGGAATTTTACCATCTGTTCGTCCCCAATTTGCGGTGAATTGACATATTTGCATTGTAGTTTATACCAGTTTCATATTTCAGTTTGCTCTGGTGTTTTTGTTCGAATTTGGTCCTTTATAGAAAATAATATATCATTCTAGACCAAACACTGAGTCAAGTTGCTGTACGCGTAACAAAAGGGGGTGGGTCAGCCTCAACGAGTGCATACATTATTTAATTTACATAATTTACATAATGCCACGGATGGGGTTAATTATTTTTTCAATGTATATTGAGCTTTACTCACCTGGCTTGCGTATACATTATCAACTAAAATTAATCCGACGGCTTAACCTGAGACGGACGGCGAGTAAACATTGAAACGACGTTATATGCATATGACTTCGTCGCTACGCTACTTTGCGACATACTATCCCGCCGGGAAGAATCATTCCAGGAACCCACGAACCCAGGCAGATGAAGACGCTAGTGACCAGCTGAGGATTAAGGCTTGTATCTGTGTCAGAATGAACTAATAAATTAGCCCGTTTATTGCGAAACTATGTCCCCAAATGATTTGGCAATTACAGAAAGCATGCAGTTTACGAAATTAATATAATATTCAATACGTATGGCTATTTATGGCGAACAATACCGTTCCTCGACGCAGTGGCCAAAATCCTGGAGAAGCGTTTCGCGTTGTCAAGCTTGAAGCATGGTCATATGAAGAGGCCCTGAAGTTGCAGTACGGACGTCAGACAATGGCACTCCACGTAGAGCGGTACCGTAGGGTCAGCCACCGCTCAGGCAAAATTTTGAACCAGTACACATTCGTGTGCGAAGCGAGCCGGCAGTGTACATAATCTGTCGCACTGACACGGTGACACCCATCTCTGATGAAAGGAGTTAAAGGAATGGTTTAGCCGTGGGTACCCGGCGATGGCACAGAGTCTGTGAATTGATCGAGTTCTAAATAATATTTGTTTCTGATATTGAATATGCCATGTATTGTGTTCCTCTTGTTTTGTGTCTGTTGCAGTTAGGCCTTTACCTTGTGCCTAAATAAACCAGCCTTTTGTTAAATATGTGGCCCTGCAGTTTCCTTTGTTTTATTGAAATTATTTATTGAATGATTTATATAATAAGATTTGCCGGTAAAGTGCAAATAGTATTCCGGCCGAAAACAAAAAAAAGCTGTACTTTACTTTAATTTTCACCGTTGCAGAATAGATAAAAACAAATCAAGCAATATATCCCCTCCTTTTAAACACTACGTCGCTGGTAATTATGCTGTCTTTGAAGTTGAGTAAAGTGAGTTTTAACGTATGCAGAAGATTAGGGTTGCAATGCAATGTGGTAATTTCCGCATTATTTAGTGAATATATACCACCCCAAACACGTATCCCCTCCACTGTGTTCCTATTATGATAAGATGGTCAATTTGTTTTACATTGGCAACGATTTCTTTTTAGAACTGACTTAGTCGACAAACACCATAACAACAACAGGCAGAAACTCATAAAGTAAGAAATTTATAAATTCAACCCTAAATATGTTTTTTCAAAAGCGTTACTAACGGCTTTGGGCAGACAAGAATTTAACACTTCTTGTCTCA
The DNA here is from genome assembly GCF_026914265.1 of Mya arenaria. Lineage (NCBI taxonomy): Eukaryota > Metazoa > Mollusca > Bivalvia > Myida > Myidae > Mya > Mya arenaria. The sequence goes on along the minus strand of NC_069129.1, from coordinate 23,875,739 downwards.
TTTAAAAATAGTAATTAACAGTCGAGCTCAAATTTCTGAAATTTGAACTTTTGATTATGTCACAGTTATCGTTGAAACACGCATGTAGTTCACATCTTATACGAAATAAATTCCATCGTTTCCCTATAAAATCTGAACGAGTCCCTTTAACCAAGGGCAGTAATGTCAGGTGCGTCCATGTTTCCTGGTTCATTGTTTTGGCTGAAAAACGTCGTAGAATCAGTGTTAAAGCTGCACTCTCACAGATATACCATTATTACAAAAAAAAATTATCTTGAAAAGAGCTAATTTTTGTAAATCATGACCTGCAAACAATGATATAAGATTGCTGACAAATATCAGATCGTAGATTTTCATATTTCCGTTCGAAAATAAAAGTTTTATGGCTTTAAGAAAAATGCATAAAACATCAATTTTAGAACTTAAATATAAAAATCTGCGATCTAATTTTTTGTCAGCAGTCTTCTGTCACTGGTTTCCACGTTTTTTTCGCAAAAATTGGCTCGTTCCAAAAAAATATAAAAAGTTGTCAAAACGTTCGATCTGTGTGAGTGCAGCTTTAACGTCGAAACCTGTGATATTTAGGACGGATAATGATCTCTGATACTACTGCTTGTCAAATATACATGTTGTATGTATCGATTACCCATTTTATCTCGTCCACAGGTCAAAATGTAGAACTCGATCCATTTGTTGACGGAAGTGTTAAATAGAGGACTTCGTTTTAAATGATAGATGATTTGTGGACGTATATATAGTTCATTGTCTGGTGTTCAAGCGAAACCACTTTTACGGGCAATTACAACAGCATCTACGGAAATACCAGTCATGTCCGAATTCGCCATCGGAAGAGGTAAGTATTTACAATGTACCTTCGTAAACATGAAATTTAAAATATTATTTGTAAGCCTTACTCAGTGTATATAGAGATTTTTTCTAAACAAATCGTAACAATGGACGATAATATATTAATAATTCTAATATTTTTAGGTCAGACGTGCCCGCCCCGTGCCCCAGGCGTACTCCGTCTCTACAGCATGCGCTATTGTCCGTACGCACAGCGTACCCGTATGGTTCTCGTCCATAAGAACATTCCGTAAGTACAGGTTTTATTTTTCTCTAACGTAATCTTTGTGTATTTATAAATGCCACCGAGTGTTCGTGTTGGACTGTACATTTTTGAATTGTCTATTTGGAAGATATACAAACTACGCTTTGTAAAGTAGCTTTCGTCCGAACAGAACAGCTGTTATCACTCCAAACATTGGAGTCCAAATTATTTATCCTCGTAATACCCCAGTATATACTATTTCGCAAATCACAGTATATACATTTTCACAAATCATTTGAAATATTCACAAATCATTTAATTTTCTATTCATGTCAATAGCTTAACCATTGACTCTTTCTTCTTAGACTTTTGAAACGCTTTAAAAAGTGTTCCATGGATCTTGTATTCCTTAAAAATTATTTTTTTTCGCCGTTCTGTGCGACACTGGTTCATTATTTTCAGCGCGGAAATCGTGAATGTCAACTTGAAGCGGAAACCAGACTGGTTATTCGAAATGAGTCCTACTGGACTGGTACCAGTCCTGGAATGGGACGGAGGCCACGTGCTGCACGAGTCAGCCGCATGCAATGACTATCTGGACGAAGCGTACCCCGAGCCCCGCCTCAATCCCGCCGACCCCTACCTCCGGGCCCGAGATAGACAGCTTTGGGAATCTATGGGCAAGGTCAGTGTTGGTTATTGATATTGATTCACCAAGAAACTTTAAAATTGCTTTTGCACCAGGTTCAGATCAATCAGTTGATGTTAAAAGGGGTGCATCTTTGGACATGCGCCCCTTCCTCAGAACCAAAAAAGACTCAGGTTTAAATGTTGATAGTGGGTTTGAAGTCTTCCTCCAAGATTATTTTGGCCTTTAAGTTAAAAATGGTGCATTTTGTGGTGCATCGTATTCAAAAAACATTCTCCGATATTGACATAGATAAGTGATCTTGAACGTTTTTAGTACATGTAACATTGTATTATTATCCCCCGCCGAATCGAAGATTTTGGGAGGGGGATATCGTTTTAGCATTGCCCGTCCGTCATTCCATCCGTCCGTCCGGTACCATATCTTGGTAGGCATTGATCAGAAAATGTTCAAACTTGGTCAGAATGTTCCCCTTGATCATATCTCGACCACTTGTAAAAGTGGGTCACATGGGGTCAAAAACTAGGTAACTAGGTCAAATTTTAGAAAAATCTTTGGAATATACTAGAGGCATTATACATGGTCAAATATTCATGAAACTTAATCAGAATGTTTTCCTTGATGAACTCTTTGTCGTAAATAAAACTGGGTCACATATAATCGAAAATTAGGTCACTAGGTCCAATCTTAAACCCTTGTCCGGAACCATATCATGGTAATGATACGTCAAGTTATGTTCAAAATTGGTCATGATGTACCCCTTGATGAAATTTGGACCACTTAAGAAAGTGGGTCACATGGGGTAAAAAACAAGGTCACTAGGTGAAATCTTAGAAAAAAAATGGAACATATTAGAGGCATTATACATGGTCAAATAACCATAAAACTTAATCCGAATGTTTTCCTTGATGAAATCTTGGACTTATTTAAAACTGGGTCACATATGATCGAAAATTAGGTCACTTGGTAAAATCTTAGATTTTTTTTGTCCGGAATGGAAATGATTGGTCGGATTATGTTCAAACTTGGTCATGATGTACCCCTTAATGACATACGGACCGCTTGTAAAAGTGGGGCAAATGGAGTCAAAAACTAGGTCACTAGGTCAAATCTTAGAAAAATCTTTGAAACACAGTAGAGGCATTATGTATTGTCTTATATTCATGAAACTTGATCAGAATGTTTTCCTTGATTAACTCTTGGACATGTTTTAAACTGGGTCATATGTGATAAAAAAAAATAGGTCACTAGTTACTGTTATCACTTCAGACATATCTGAACTTTTACTTTGAAATCATTCAAATTCATAGAAACTATTACAAATGTTACTCTATATACAAAACTTTTATTGCAAATAATTCCAAACAAACTCAAACTTATATCCAATGTTGATAACAGGCCAATTTCTCTGCAGCCATATTACAGGATAATGTAGGAATATTCAACCTTCTTTTCATTTCCAATCCATGAACTTTGCCTAATCAGGCGGGGGATATTAATTCAACGAATTTGCTTGTTTACTTTTATTTATTTATGGGGGGGGGGGGGGGGGGGGGGGGTCAGGAAGTTACTTCAATCTCCCTTTTTGGTACTCAGTTAATAGTGGATATTTAATAAGTATTCGGGTCTCAAGGGGGTATGCAGTACGCAGAAATTCGCATTATTCTGGAGGCCAACTATCAACATCCGGTCGAACATTTAAGTCACACTCCTGTTTAAAAACAATGCATACACATGAATAACAAACAAATCTTTAGTGATAAACCTTTATCTACTAACTATATAATGCATTTATATATTTCATTGCATATTTATTACAGAATATATATATATATTCAGTTGATCAGCTCGTTTTATGATGTAGCGGGAACTGCTGGTCAAGACAAGGTAGTGATGGACCGACTGTTTCGCGCCTTCACCAGATATGAAAAGGAACTGGTTTCCAGAGGGCAGGGACCTTTCTTCGGAGGTATTGATTTTTATACGCCCGTTGTTGTTTTTTTAAAAAGGGAAGTTTTTATAGTTTTACCTGCGGCAGAATATTGTCCGTGCAATAACTTCAGAAGCCTGTCTAATCATCACCACATTTGATCAGAATGTGTATTGGCATACTATCTTGAATAAGTTCGATAACCAGCCATATCCCTCAACTTACTCGAGATATCGCCCTTCAATTAAAGATTTTTTACCTTAAATTGGTCTTGTCCTCTCAATAACTTTAGGAACCTTTGTTAAATCCCCACCAAATTTGGTCTGAATGTGTATTGGTATGTCTTGGACATGTTTGATAACCAGCCATATTTCTCTAGTTTCTCAAAAGTAATCGTCCTTTAATTATTGAAATTACCTAAAATTGGTCTTGACCGTTCAATTTTTTAGAAGCCTGCAAGATAACCACCAAATTTTGTCAAAACGTGTTTTGGCATAATATCTCGGACAAGTTTAAAAACCAGTCTGTAAATAGTCACTGGAGAGTTATCGACCTTGTATAATAAATTACTTTTAAAGCCTTCATTCCATCATCACCAAATTGAGTTGGATTGTTTATGGGCAAGTTATCTCGGACAAGTTCTATAACTAGCCACATTGCTAAGGTCACTCACGAGTAATTGCCCTTTAATCATAGAACTTACCTTAAACTGGTCTTGTCCGATCAATAACTTTAGAAACCTTTGTCCAATCATCAGCAAATTTGGTCAGAATGTGTATTGCCATTAATATCTCGACCAAATTCGATTATCATCCATACCGCTCGTGTCACTCGAGAGATATCATCCTTAAATAATATAAGTTACCTCAAATTGCTCTTGTCCGATCAATAACTTAAGAAACATTTGTCCAATCATCACCGGATTTGGTCGGAATGTGTATGGGCATAATATATTGGTCAGGTTCGTTATCCTGCCATGTCGTCTCAGTCTTTACAGTGTCCGCTCTCTGAATTCGGCTAAACACACAACTACTAATTACCTAACTTAAATAAGGACGGGCGTTTTTTTTGGCGATAGTTGGCGCTCTTTTTATTTCTGTATAATTACTTAAATGATATTATTCAATATTCTAAATATTGAAAAGAAATAGGTAACAGTGTTTTTTGCTTTGTTGGATTAGGGGGAGGGGGCAAAATTGCTTGAGGCTGAGCTCTTTAATGTTCAGTTTTAAAAGGTACAGAATTGAATCATACTACGTTGTTTAATGGATCATATTTTCTAAATACCAATTCATCTTGCGATACTGTACTTGATGTGAATCGCAATTTTAATTTATAACAAGCATTGCCAAATCTTGAACTTCATATTTGACCTATTGCAGGGAGCAAGGTTTGCATGGCGGACTTCATGATATGGCCATGGTTTGAACGCCTACCAATCGTGAACCAAATAGTCCCGGAGACAAAGATCACTCCGGACAAATATCCTAGGCTGGCCCAGTGGATAAATAGCATGTACGAACTACCGGCCGTAAAAGAGACAAAGTTTGATGTCGAATCACATGCACACTTTTTGAAAACACTTAGGGTTGATAAAAATCCGGATTATGACTATGGACTAACACAGCCAGCAAAACTGTGATTTAATCATGTTACTTTGTTAACTCAGTATATTGTTTATGTTTTCATACAGTGACATTGGTCAGGTGTTTGTGAGGACTAGACAACTTTTCAAAACTAAACTCGTTTACATGCATCCAAGGGCTATTCCAGTAAAACATATAACCCCCGGGGGGAAGTCAATTATCTTAATAGACGGGTGTCTTTTTTCGCTAATTTGGACCCCAAAAGGGTAAATTTGCTTCTGAAGGGGGGGGGGGGGGGCATAATTTAAAAGTGCCTTCCCCCTGGGGATTATATGTTTAAATTGAATAGCCCCAAGTACTTGTGTAACAATTCTTACTAAAACTATTTGAAAGCCCACATGTGCACTCAAATGATTTGTACATGGTGTTCAAGGTAATCAGTCACAATAATGGTTATAATGTTTTATTGCATATTGTTATTGAAACATGAGTAATTTTTTGTATTTTTTATAAACATAGTCGAAATAAAATTAATCTGTAAGAACACTGTATAAAATTGATTGTATACAACAACATGTAATAAAAAATCAACAATAACATAATGTTCACAATGTTCTCACTTTATGCAAATACAATCGAACCCCTTTGGCTAATTCTTCGTTGGCTGGAACTGGGTGTAAAAGACTGATTTCTATATACTGAAGGTAAGCATTCCCGTTTGGCTCGAATTTTCCGAGGCTCGAGGTATTTTCGCCGGGTCCCTGGGTGTTCGAGCCAACGGGGTTCAACTGTTATAAAGTGATTCACAAAACTGTTTAAAAAATCGCAAATACTCATGGGTGAAAGTTTTCAGCATTGATACTGAATTCAGTATTTTGGAAAATATTTATCCTATTTAATGTATTGTAAAAATGGCATTTCCCTATGTAAACACCCTATTTTCAGTATTTTGAAAAATTCAAACTTTCACCCATGAATACTTTAAAACAATTTAAAGTAGTTCTGTCACGAAAGTGATGAATACAACCTACCGCCTGTACACATTATGGTTTAGGATGTGAGCATGAACATGATTGATATAAAGCTCGCCATTATTATGCCATTGTGACTTCCTCCATCCTGATATAAACCTCGGCAACATTATGCCATTGTGACTTCCTCCATCCTGATGATTTTAAGATCACTTTTTACAAGTAGAGATCGAAAGTCAAAGAAAATGATAAAATTTCAAAATACTATGCTAACATTATAGAACAAGAGGCCCAAAAGGGCCTATGCTCTACTGGCTGTGTTTGTGTGGTCAACATCACTGTTTTCGAAAAGAACCAACCCCTTATAGATATCTGAATACTCAAAACTGAAGACTGTATTATGTTCGCAAGCATTTATTACACAATAGCATTTTTTTATACTATCAAGGCCCAAAATCTAATCATTTCAAGGCCCATAATCTAGGCATGCATGTGCTGATCTAGCTGGTTTTCGAAAGGAACCCAGCTCTAATGGATATCCAAATACTGTACAAGTTTCATCGAGATACAATCAAAACTGAAGGCTGTATTGTGTTAACAAACAATTGTTTACTGACATACTGATTTTTTTATACTATCAAGGCCCATAATCTAGGCATGCATGGGCGGATCTGGCTGGCTTTCGAAAGGAACCGAGCTCTTATGGTTATGTAGATACTGGACAAGTTTCATCGAGATACTATCAAAACTGAGGGCTGTAGCGTGTTAACCAGGAATTGTTTACTGACAAACTGATTTTTTTATACTATCAAGGCCCATAATCTAGGCATGCATGGGCGGATCTGGCTGGTTTTTGAAAGGAACCAAGCTCTTATGGATATGTAGATACTGGACAAGTTTCATCGAGATACAATCAAAACTGAAGGCTGTATCGTGTTAACGAGCAATTGTTTACAGGATTTTTATACTATCAAGGCCCATAATCTAGGCATGCATGGGCGGATCTGGCTGGTTTTCGAAAAGAACCGAGCTCTAATGGATATGTAGATACTGTACAGGTTTCATCAAGATACAATCAAAACTGAAGGCTGTATCGTGTTAATATGAATTGTTTACAGACGCACGGACGCACATACTACGTACACATTACCATCGCATAAGCTCTTCTGGCCTTTGGCCAGTAGAGCTAAAAACAAATGACTATCATCATGGAAATTGTTTTCAATCATTTCAAAACTGAAAATAATTTATCATATGTTTCTAAGTTAAAAGACCTTTTAAGAAATTTGGTTTGTACATTATGAAGATATATTGATCTTCATTTTTATTATTACAAATACAAGGGTGGATTTACTATGAACATATCTCTGTCAAAATAGATGTTCAAGTATATACATTTTTCAAAACTTTGCGTTAAACTCAAAACTGCTTTTGCTTATTCATGTCTGTATCGACCATAAATGGCAATATATTTACCATGTCACAATTTCTGGTTTGTATGGCCATCTTTGTGTTTGTTAGAAGATAAGCAATGGCAGTTCAACACTTCCCAAACAATTCTGATAACATTCAAATGAAAAACTATATAGTACCACCATCCAAAAATCTTGTTTATATCAACAACCGTGGTTCTACAGTTTATGAAACAACCAGACTCGTCTCTTTATTTAAAGTCAGGACTATATATCCATTGGTTCACGGCGTTGATCCAATGGTTCAGGGTGCTGCAAGTGAAAAAGCTGCGCCACCAAATCACCATCAATTTCCCTGTTTTTTTCTAATGTCTCAAAAATGTAAGACATTCTTGAGCCGACTTCAAAACGTTTTTCATTTGGAAAACCACTCTGTAGAATATTTGAAAGATCAAAAAAGAATTCCGGGAGACCACATGTTACTACGCCTATCACCTCAACAGATGCTGCCGTGTTTGCTGCATGTTGACAAACCCTGACGATCGGGGCTCCTGAGGCGCCATGCTCCATAAAACAATGGAAAAGCAGCACAAATGGAGCGTCGAAGGGTTTGTATCCTCGATCAACTAAGGTTGGATCTTTCCCTTGATAGGACAAGTGCGTTTTATAATATCCTTTTTTTGTTTCTAGCCATTCCTTTGCCTGCACCATCTCTGGCCCATTAGGAGAGACAACCTTACAATGCGGATCAAGGCGTTTCTGATAACATTTTGGGTGACCATAACCAATTATTTGAACTGCGTTCAACAGTGATCTGTCAACGTATTCTTTCCTAAGAAACATTCGCGGAGGTAATCTCGTATCTGGGTTGGCTATTTTAAGAATTGCAACATCATGAGGCTCATCGAAGTACAACCATTCTTCCAATTTGTAATTAGATATGTCTGGTTCAATGGGTGAAACATTGAAATTTATTTTCACCAATGTCAGATTTCTCTTACAATAGCTTCTTTTCTTATCAGGATCTGAAAATGGAACATATAAGTTATTTGGGCTTTTACTTACATGTAGACCACCCAATCTCAAACAAAGACAACGATAATACCTCAACTTTGATAAAGACAAGCTAACAAGCACTAAATCGCGCTCGACTATGCTGTGCAGCATTGTCTTGAAAGTGAATACAATAATGATGCAACATGTGCCTGTCAAAAGCAATAAAAATATTTAAATTAAAAAGTATACAAGAACAGTGATGTGACAAAACCAGGTTTTCAAGGATTGGCAGAAGAGATTCAGTTTTAACTGATTTCTTCTATTTTTTGTAACAGTGACTGACCTTTCTCCTTTTCACTATTTCTTCACCATTTTAAATTTTCTTCACCATTTTAAATGAAACATAGCCCAGTATACGGCTTTTATGGAGCCCCGCCTTCAATCTTTTACAGGGTTTGATTGAGACTTTAGTTTCTTAAAACACTTTGACAAACCTTTTCACAAAACGTTCGTCTGACAGAGCACTGTCAAAACATTATTATGGAAACAGGTTGTCCAAGTGTTTGATGAAACATATCATCTTATCAAACTCCGGTAATAAAATGGAGGCGGGGCTCTTTTAGCGCCATAAAATGAGCTGATATATATGGGTACCTTTCTTTTTGCTATCAAAGAAAAAAATAGTTGTTCCCATATATTAACAAGCTGTATTAAACAACAAAATTATATTCAGAAAATGCCAGGCATTTACGACTAACTTTAAATACAGTGTGTGTCTTTCAAAGCATTGAAAACATATCATCTCCCCGCAAGTTGAACCAGTTTTCATGATATAATTATATAGGTTCTTTTATTTGTGTAATATAAGAAACTTTTTTCGATTTGTTGTTTGTAAAATGCCAAGAAATAGATCTCTGAGAATTTGTATAAAATATATTGTCACTGAAAACAAGAGTGCTAGACTGGCCTTATATTCAATACTTTGACCAGCCAGGAAATAGAGATCTAAGAATTTATATGCATGGCTACTATCAGGAGCGTGCATGCATGCGTGCGTGCGTGCGTGTGTCCTTCGAACCACTGAAGAAAATCATCTCACCGAAAAAAGAACAACTGAACATTTAATTTACATAATTATTTAGGTTCTTTTTATTTCGTATTTCGATTTTATGTTTATAAAATGCCAAGAAATAAATATCTATCAGTAGATTAGATTAGAGTATTAATTAGGACACTGAAAGTGTGTTAGTCAAGCTTATATATATATATATATATATATATATATATATATATATATATATATATATATATATATATATATATATATATACATTTGAGGCGGAAAAGAGAAACCATGCAACTGATAAACCTGTCAAGAAATGGTCTGAACATTTGCTGAAATTATTAGTAGATCACTTATTTCTTTTCACGTATTAATGCACATTTTATAGTGGGTAATGGGCCTCTGCTGACAGAAATTGGTTATCTCAATTTACATGCATTTGGCCAATTTCTTTTTATTTTTTTTTAGTTTCGATTTCATGCAAAATTTTGTTGCATCAAATCAATTATATTAAATCTTAGCATTCCATAATTGACAAAAAGTCAGAAAAAACAACATTGTTTAATGTCTGAAATCATGTCCTTACCTTCGACTACCGTATTTTCCGGCCAATTTTGCCCATGAATTTTGGTGTTTTTATATACAATACACCTTTATAAGACGCAATCAGTTTTTAGAACAAATCCAGCACTTCAATTTCTACAAATCCATGGTGATGTTCTAGAGAAACAGTCATTTATCAACTAAATTTGTTAATTTGCTTGACGAAAAATCGCCGATTTTCTTGGCAACTGTGAGCTTATGTAGTTAGGTTAATAATTCAACAAGTAAACGTGAATATGGATTTATTTTACGTTTTTTATTTTATTATTTATAATTTATCATTATTCTCGTAACAATTAAAGTTTCATTCATATTCGTAGTGAATTCAAACATTTTGGTCATTGTTTTAAGATTCCCAAACGACGATTATGGATTATTATATTTTTTTCGATCGTATGTTATTTTCTTACCAGCCTAGACGAAATCCTGGCAATCGAATGATATATTTTATGGTATCCGACCGACCAATTTAATTAAATACAAAAACCATAGCCACGCGCCTTTGATCTTATTACCGCTTATGCTCTGACATCACAAATTGTAGCATTTGATCTGCAGCCGACACATTCCTATAAATGTTGTTACAACTTTTGCAGGTTTTTGTTTGGATATATCATTGATGGGATTTTAATTAGGCGAAATAAATAACCATTTATAACTGCGGATAAATTAATGTAACAATTAACAAGAAACGCCGCAATGCAACGAAACCAGGTTTTTAATGATTGACAGAAGAACTTCAGCCTGTGTCTGTTTTTCTATTTTTAGTAACAGTGACCTTGACCCTAGGGACCCCAAATGCACTCCATTGAAAGGTATCCATAAACTCTTCCTTTATACCAAGTTGTGTCAGGATATGTCAACCCCAACTTAAGTTATTCAGTTTCAACCATTTTTCTGTTTTAAGTAACAGTGACCTTGACCTTGAATCTAGGGACCCCAACGCAATCCCATGAAAGGTATCCATAAACTCTTCCTTTATACCTGGATAAGTCAAGATATGTAGACCCTGTCTAAAATTAATCAGTTTCAACTGTTTTTCTATTATTAGTAACAGTGACCTTGACCTTGAATCTAGGGACCCCAAAACGCAATCCCATGAAAATATCCATTAACTCTTACTATAGACCAAGTTTGGTTAAAATATGTCAACCCTAACTAAAGATATTCAGTTTGAACCATTTTTCTATTTTTAGTTACAATGACCTTGACCCTAGGGACTCCAAATGCAATCCCATTAAAGTATCCATAAACTCTTCCTATAGACCAAGTTTGGTCAAGATATGTCAACCCTAACTAAAGTTATTCAGTTTCAACTGTTTTTCTATTTTCAGTAACAGTGACCTTGACCCTAGGGACCCCAAACACAATCCCATGAAAGGTATCTATAAACTCCTTCTATTGACCAAGTTTGGTCAAAATATGTCAACCCTTACTAAAGTTATTCAGTTTCAACTGTTTTTCTTTTTTTAGTAACAGTCACCTTGACCTTGACCCTAGGGACCCCATACGCAATCCCATGAAAGGTCTCCATAAACTCATAAACTCTTCCTATCGACCAAGTTTAGTCAAGATATGTCATCCCTCACTAAAGTAATTCAGTTTCAAACGTTTTTCTATTTTTAGTAACAGAGACCTTGACCTTGCCCCTAGGGACCACAAACGCAATCCCATGAAAAGTACCCAAAAACTCTTTCTATAGACCAAGTTTGGTCAAGATTTGTCAACCCCTACTAAAGTTATTCAGTTTCAACCGTTTTCTATTTTTAGTAACAGTGACCTTGACCTTGACCCTAGGGACCCCAAACGCAATCCAATGAAAGGTCTCCATAAACTCTTCCCATTGACCAAGTTTAGTCAAGATATGTCATCCCTAACTAAAGTTATTCAGTTTCAACCATTTTTCTATTTTAATTAACAATGACATTGACCTTGAATCTAGAGACCCCAAACGCAATCCCATGAAAGGTATCCATAAACTCTTCCTTTATACCTGGTTTGGTAAAGATATGTTGACCCTGACTAAAATTATTCAGTTTCAACTGTTTTTCTAATTTTAGAAACAGTGACCTTGACCTTGAATCTAGGGACCCCAAAACGCAATCCCATGAAAGTATCCATAAACGGTTCCTATAGATCAAGTTTGGTCAAGATATGTCAACCCTAACTAAAGATATTCAGTTTGAACCATTTTTCTATTTTTAGGAACAGTGACCTTGACCCTAGGGACCCCAAATGCAATCCCATGAAAGGTATCCATAAACTCTTCCTATAGACCAAGTTTGGTCAAGATATGTCAACCCTAACTAAAGTTATTCAGTTTCAACTGTTTTTCTATTTTTAGTAACAGTGACCTTGACCTTGACCCTAGGGACCCCAAATGCAATCCCATTAAAGGTATCTATAAACTCTTCCTGTACACCCAGTTTAGTCAAGATATGTCATCCTTAACTAAAGTTATTTAGTTTCAACCGTTTTTCTATTTTTAGTAACAGTGACCTTGAACCTAGGGACCCCAATCGCAATCCCAGGAAAGGTACCCATAAACTCTTTCTATAGATCAAGTTTGGTCAAGATATGTCAACCCTTACTAAAGTTATTCAGTTTCATAGGTGAGTTTGACGCCGCCCGGCCGCCCGCCCGCCCGCCTGAACAACGACGTTCGCCATTCTAATAACCAGGTTTCACTATGTGAAAACATGGTTAATAAAATGGGAACCTGGCAGTTAATCCTGAAATGAAAATTTATTCTCCGGTGACAGAGACAGACAAACAACGAAATGAATGACGATATTTATATTTTTTACTTTTATGTCTAAAAAAAGAAAAGGGTCGGCGAGGGAAAAAAAGGTCGGTCGGGTCACCGGAAACACAGGTATTTTTTTTACCTAAACACTAAGCTGTGGAGTGAGGATATGAGCCAAAATCTAGAAACCTGGCATAAACTGTAAGACTGATAAGTAATTGTTACTTTATTTTTGCGGAGCAATTGAAGAATGTAAAACATGTTCATAACTTATATCTGTTGTGACAAATTGAATGCAGGTAGCCAACATATTTAATAAGGTTCTCTTGATCGCATGATTTTTAAGACTGCAAACACAGCTACTTGTTTCTTTTAGATCCAAGCAATGCTGTTCTGACAGGGTTCCCAAATTTTTCTGCAAGTAAAATTCCAGACTTTTTCAAGGATTTTTTTGCAAATTCCAGACTTTCTCTCAACCTTTTTCACAGTAATTACAACGAAACATTTCAGTGAAATATTGTTTACATTTTCACATCTTAAAAATAACTTATTTGCCATTATCAACATTTATTAAACAACTTGTTAAATGACATCAAATGTCATTTTCAAAGGGTTTTATTCTCAAAAACAAAACCTTTCACTTTCTGAACTTCTTAGACATTTATTGAACAACATGATTAACCTTAAGCATGCTGAATACTGTTGGCCTCTGTGAACAGTGTAGACACAGATTAGCTGGCATGATCAGGGTTTAGGCTATTTGTATTTGCTACTTGGAAACTTAAAGGCTTACCTACTATCTGTGCATAGAACATTGTGGTCCCTGATCAGCCAGCATGGTTTGGTACCGGTTGATCTCCGTATACAATACCAATTTTCGTAATTGGTGGATAAATGCATGCTTAAGGTAAATATAATCAAATATCACATTAAAAAAGTTTTACTCTCTGAACAAAAACTTACTTTCTGAACATTTTTTTAAGCTGTACCAACTTATTTCATTTTTTGTCTTAGATAAATTTTTGACGTAAATATCTGCAAACCAACAATAAAAGATTGCCAACAAAAGATCAGATCGCTGATAATTTCATATTTCTGTTCGAAAATTTATGTTTTATGGTTTATTAACGGTTAAAGAAATATACATAAAACACCAATTTTTTATCTTAAATATAAATATCTGTAATCTATCTTTTTGCCAGCAGTCTTAAATAATTGGTTTTCATTGAGTTTTGCCAAAATTGGCTCGTTCAAAGACAAAAGTAAAAAAGTTGTCAAATTGTTCAATCTGTGAGAGGGAAGCTTTAAACATTTATTGTACAACTTGATCCCATAACATCCAGTGTCATTTTAAAAGAGTTTAACTCTCTTTAAAAAAAAATACTTGCATCAGTGAGCATAGATTCAGCTATATCTGAACATCAATCTTCATCAATCCATGTTCTTCGCTTCAACCATGGGTGAAAATGCAAAATAAGTGACTTTTTTGCACAAGTTTAAAACTATTATGATGTCTACTGGCCAAAGAACTTTGGTCTTCTCAATGTCTATAAATACGAGCAAGGTCAGTCTCAAGGCATGATCATTCATAGATTCACACTTGAATAGCAAATATTTGTCCGGCTGTGTAGCACTTCGCAGACTAGCAAGATCATTGCAATTAGCATTCATGTATGTTATTGACAGCGTATCTCAAGTTTATTTTATTGTAGATTAAAAAGATCGTTGTATATAGCACCCACGATTCTTACTGACAGCGTATATAAAGCGAATCCCGACAAACTGCAGCCAATTTTTCGTTTAAAATAACTTTTAAATGCAGACGGCAATGCAGACACAGCTACTATGACAAATAAACGCTTGCATGTGGTAACAGAAACCTTCTTAGTCTCGATCATTCAGCCGCTCTGATCAGAGTCAATTCAATACAGAACAGTGTCAGATGCAAGCGTCTTGGTGATCGAAACTACTTACTTTTACTAGGTTTGTACCCAAAACGGTTCAAACTTTTCCCGGCTTTTTCCCGATTTTTACCTATAATCGCAAAATTCAAGGCATTTTCACGACCGGGAACAGACTTTTCGATATTCCCGACTTTTTCCCATTTTCCCGGTAGCGTGGGAACCCTGGTTCTGTCTTTAAAAATCAGCAGAAAGGTTTGACTGAAAAGGAGATAGTTAAACTTTGTGCATTTTCAACATTTCCAGGTGAACAGCTTTGCCAATATGTTCCAAAGCCAAAAGAAAATTCTGTGTTTATTATGGATCTTCAAAAGGTTAAAGAAACAGATTAAGTTTGTGGTGATAGCGGTTGCTATAACAGTCATTCAAGTCCTTCAGTTGTAAAAAAGTAACAGCAACGGGCTGTAATGTGCAACATATAAAGACCATATCTCGAAGGAAGTTATTACAAAATGATCCAATATTGTCTGAAAGCAATGTTTATACAATTAAAAGAAAATATAGTGAGAGAATAGATCGAGTTGGATTAGGAAAAATAACAAGAATTATAAGCAATGTATACTCATGTTATGGTTCAGAAATATATGCTGAAATTCAATACTTGGGAGTAGCAATACCATCAGGTGTTGGCCATTGCAACGCCATCGATAAGAAAAGACTATGTCCTCAAAAAGCCTTCTGTTTTTGACCGTGAAAAACAACTTCGGCAGCATGAGCCACCAAGGAAAGTCATTTCTTTGATAGAGAAAGAAAAGGGGGGCCTTATAAATATGGCATCCTCAAGTGACGGTCCTAGAGATAGAAACTAACTATATAATTTGAAAAAAGTTAGACAATTTTCGAAATACAGGACCAGTGATCTCGCCAAATTTCACAGAACTTATAGCAGACATGGACGTAGGAAAGTTTGTAAATGTAGACTTTTCATTTCATTCAAAAGAAAACAAGCAAATTTGTTGAATTGATATCCCCCGCCTGATTTGGCTAAGATAAGGAACAGAAATCAATTGTTGGTGAAATAATTATACATGAGTTTGAGTTTGATTGCAACTGTTTGAAATAAAAAAATATTGTATATAATGTAGCATTTAGAACTGACCAAGAAACCTAGTTTATGACTCCATGTTACCCAGTTCCAAACTAATCTTGTTACCCAGTTCCAAACTAATCTAAGATTTCATCAAGGCAAACATTCTGATCAAGTTTAATGAAGATTGGTCCAGATATACTGCAAAAAAATATAGCCTCTAGAATGTCCACAATTGTTTTTTTCAGATTTGACCCAGTGACCTCATTTTTGACCCCACATGACCTACTTATTTCAAACTATTCCAAGATTTCATCGAGGCAAACATTCTGATTAAGTTTCATGGAAATTAGAGCAGATGTATTGCCTCTAGAGTGTTTCCAAGATTTCTGTAAGAAATTACCTTGTGACCTTGTTTTTGACCTCATGTGACCAATTTTAAAACTCTTGTAAGATTTTATTAAGGCAAACATTCTGACCAAATTTGAACATAACTGACTATTCAATACCAATGTTTGGTTTGGGACACAATTTTTCAAAGAGTTCACCTACTGACCTGGTTTCTGACCCCATGTGACTCAGTTTCGAACTATTCAACAACAATCAAGGAAAACAATTTGATTAAGTTTCATGAATATTAGATTTCCTCTAGTGTGTTTCCAATAAAAAAATTAAGATTTGACCTTTTGACCTTGTTTTTACCCATATGACCCACTTTTAAAATGCAGCAGAAATTTAACCCAAGAGAACATTTTGATCATGTTTGAACATAATCTGATCAATTACCACCATAAAATAGTTTCGGACAAGATTTTTGAAAGATTTGAACTAGTGACCTAATCTTTAATCACATGTGACCCAGTTTAAAACATGTCCAAGAATTCATCAAGGAAAACATTCTGATCAAGTTTCATGAATATTAAACCATACAAAATGCCTCTTATGTGTTTCAAAGATTTTTCTAAGATTTGACCTAGTGACCTAGTTTTTTACCTCATGTGCCCCACTTTTCCAAGCGGTCCATATTTCATCAAGGGGTACATCAAGACCAACAGTTGGAACATAATCCAACCAATCATTTCCATTCCGGACAAAAAACGTAGATTTGACCTAGTGACCTAATGTTCGATCATATGTGACCCAGTTTTAAAGTCCAAGATTTCATCAAGGAAAACATTCTGATTAAGTTTTATGAATATTTGACCATGTATAATGCCTCTAGTATGTTCCAAATTTTTCTTAGATTTGACCTGGTGACCTAGTTTTTGACCCCACTTTCTTAAGTGGTCCATATTTCATCAAGGGGTACATCATGACCAATTTTGAACACTTGACCAATCATTTAATACCATGATATGGTTTTGGACGAGATTTTTCAAAGATTTGACCTTGTGACCTGACTTTCGATCATAGGTGACCCACTTTTATTTAAGACCAAGAGTTCATCAAGAAAAACATTCTAATTAAATTTCATGAATATCTGACCATGTATGATGCCTCTAGTATGTTACAGATTTTTCTAAGATTTGACCTAGTGACCTAGTTTTTGACGCCATGAGACCCACTTTTACAAGTGGTCGAGATTTTATCAAGGGGAACATTCTGACCAAGTTTGAACATTTTCTGGTCAATGCCTACCAAGATATGGCTCCGGACGGACGGAAGGACGGACAACGCCAAAAATATAACCCCTCTCAAAACCTTCGATGGGGGATAAAAATGATACATCCTAATACATTTGCATTGACTGATACTGCTATTACTTGGACACAAAAGTATTGTGATCCTTCAAGCAGCTCAAAATCACTGCCAGGAATTATTATGACTTATAAAGTCGGCCCATTTTATACCTTATGTTTGAGTTTTCCTCATCCCCATTTAGTCAACAAAAATAGCAAACAAACGAACCCCCTACGGTGTTTGATGTTATGATGACTAGCACTGTTCGTAAGGAATTGGATTATCGATACTTAGCACATCAACTAAAATCATGTGGTTTAAAGAAGCTGATATAAAATTATGGGGCTGACGGAGAGCTCGCTTAAAGGAAAGGATTGAAAGCTGTGAAGAGGAGAAAAAAAATTAAAGATAAAATTAATCATGATTAAGAAGACATGCTGTCTAATAAAAAAAAAATCAACTACAGAAACTGCAGATTGTCCCCATGAAATCAAATCAACGTTCCTGAAATCAAAACGAAAAGAAATAAGAAATGAAGCTGGTTTGGGAAATCCTCCTCATAAATTTGACAAAAAAAAGAGCAGATTCTATAAATAATGTCGTGAAAGAATCAATTGGTGATCAGTATGAAGATCAGTCAGCTTTCCACAGTTGAGTGCATGAAAATGTAGTCATACTACATTAATAACCACCTTAAGCGCACATGTAAATGCTTTTCGCCAACATTGCTTTCACAAAATCGTAATAAGATTTTGTTCTCAGCATAATTGATGATAAACCATAATAAATCTTTGCAAACAATTTTACTTGCATTAAATGCATATTAACATGAATTGAATATTAATCTGCTTAACCTATGTCAACACTGTCTGATTAATTTTATTTTGGGCCGTAGGCCTTGCATAACGGCCATAAGACCATATTTGATTTTTGCGATGAAACTAAATGTATATTGCAAGCTGATATGCCTGTGTAGCTTGGAATTTGTTTTTGGGTGTGTGGAGCCACAGTCACTTAAAACTTCCATGTGATGACTGTTATGGATAATGATGATATTTTTTAAATGCTCAATAATATATAAGTTGTACCACAAATGAAGTTATAAAGATAATAATATATATATATATACATATAATGTTAGTATACATGTAACTCCCTTGCTTTCGGTGTGAGTATTTTGATTTTACATGCTTAAATCTTAACCCGGTAATTCTTGGCATTTTACACAACACAACTGTTTTTAGACACAAATTAAACTAGAGATGTTTGTCAACATTATGCTCCCCCATAAGCGACATGTTGTCAGGATTATTTGGACAATTGAATGAAATATGCATGGACCTCCAAGTGAAGTTTTAGGGCCATGGGTGCAGGCAGTGTCAAGTTATCACACAAGCTTTTTGCGTTCACTGTGACCTTGACCTTTGACCCCTAAAATTAATAGGGTCATCTACAGGTCAGGCCCAACCCCCTAGTCAAGTTTGATGATCATAGGTCCAGGCTTGGTTGAGATATCACTGTAAGAAGCTTTGATAACTTTTTCGTGTTAAAGGTCACTGTGACCTTGACCTTTGACCCGATGAAACCCAAAATCAAGAGTGGTCATCTACTGGTCAGGCCCAACCTTCATGTTAAGTTTGATGACCATAGGTCCTGGAATTGTCGAGTTTGCCTTCAAAGTCACTGTGACCTTGACCTTTGACCTGATGACCCCCAATATATGAAGGGGTCATCAACTGGTCAGGCCCAACCTACAAGTTAAGTTCGAGGGCCATGGGTGCAGGCATTGTCAAGTTATCACTTTGACAACCTTTTATCATTCAAGGTCGATGTGACCTTGACATTTGGCCTGATGACCCTCAAAATGAAAAGGGGTCATCTACTGCTCAGGCCGAACCTCCAAGTCAAGTTTGATGGCCATGGGTGAAGGCATTGTCGAGTTATCACTCGGACCACTTTTTATCATTCAAGGTCACTGTGACCTTAACCTTTGGCCTGATGAACCCCAAAATAAATAGGGGTCATCTACTGGTCAGACCCAACCTAAAATTTAAGATTGAGGGCCATTGGTGCAGGAATTGTCAAATTACCAATCGGACAACCCTCCATCATTTGTGACCTTGACCATTGACCCGATGACCCTTAAAATCAATAGGGGTCATCTACTGGTCAGGCCTAGCTTCCATGTCAAGTTTGATGACCATAGGTCTTGGCATTGTTGATAAATAACTCGGACAAGCTTTGAAATTCTTTTATCATTTCCTTTTACCATCACTCGGACAAGCTTTGGTCTACCGACGGACGGACGGACCGACATGTGCAAAGCAATATATCCCTCTTCTTCGAAGGGGGGCATAATAACCTATATAATTAGGTCATGTTGAATTGGTGTTTTTTCTTGGAAAAAATCTATATCTTGGCATTTCAAAAACTATATGTGGAAAAAACCTTCCATAACACAAATAAAAAGAGCCTTTACAATTATGTCATGTCCAATTGTTCCATTTTCAGTGAGATGATACTTTCTTCAGTGTTTTGAAGGACACATTTGTATACATATAGCTACTCTTAAAACGCTAGAGAGAGAGAGAGAGAGGGAGAAGGTGAGAGAGAGGGGGAGGGGGAGGGGGAGGTGAGGGAGAGGGAGAGAGAGTTCAATTGATGTTTTGATTTTGGGAAGACGATATTGCCTTTTGAAACACATGTTTATAAAGCTTGTCTAAAAGCGTTTGTTTTCGGTGGCCTTAGATTGCATATGCATTCCCTGATCTCTATTTGTGTTTCACAAACAAAAAATCGTAAATCCTGATAAAACACAAATAAAAGAGCCCTTAAAATTATGCATATTCAGTTGTTCTATTTTCGAGGAGATGATATTTTCTTCAGTGTTTCGAAGGACACACATATATAAAGCAAGTCTTAAAACGTTTGGCATTTCTAAATACAGATGTATTTCTTTTGTCTACTTCCGTTCCACAAAATACATATGTATGAAAGTATGTGTATCATTTAATGTGGTGATATTTTACAGACTTAGAACACAAGTGTTTCAGATTTCAACTCACCAACTATGGCTCGTACAACATGGAAAGCAGTCATCAAGAACATTCCTCCAACACGAAATGCTGTTCCAACTACTTGTCCTCCAATTATTAAAGCTGCAACAGACTTCATGTGACTGGCAAAGCAATCTACCATTGTTTGTGTCATTGTGTCATCATCTCTTTTCTAATATTCAGTAAAAAAAAAAAAAACGTTTTGAAATACAAACACGTATAATCTTGGATTTTTTTTTTTATTTACAATGAATAAAATATTTACATTTAATAATTGCATATTGAAGTTTGTTCAATCAATACATCAAAGAACACTTGGATGCTGTGATATTTTGTTGTTGTTGAAAAACATATATCCTACAACATTCATTCAAAGACAGAAGTTTGAAAGTAAATATATTACAAATAATGATAAATTTAATAAAATTCAAAATACCCTTTTTTGAATGGCTTGCTTGATTAAAAATATTATAATAAATCATTTGCTTTTCCTGGATGTATATAATTATAGTGCTTAATTTCATTTTTATATAAGTCATCATATGTATATAATTGTAATTGTAGCAAGCTAGACTGCAGACTTACTTTGAATAGTCCACTGGTACCAGCACTAGAATCGGGTACATCGTTCGACCCCGACGCTGTGAAAAAAAACTCAACACAGTTTTGTTTTGATATAGTTATAAAGTTGTCAAATAACTAAACCTTTCACCAAATTGAAGACTATAATTATACATATTGTTCATGTGTATCCAGAACCGGTCAGTATATATGACCTTAGGGCATACGTATGCCAGCTTGGCCTAGTTACCAGCACAAGGCCGAGGAAATGAATTCACAACGAAAGAAACATTGTAGCTTACATTAAGCTTTTAAATTCTATAGATACTGACATAAAAATTACAAAAATGCATGCATTGCTGTTAACGTCATATGAACAGTTATTCAAAATCATTCAAGTCATGTATAAGCAGATCACATTTTTAAAGAGTTAAATTGAATTGGTAAATAAACTTAATATTCTTAATTTATTATACATCATCAAATAAATTGCTAAAACTATACACCAAAACATCATGTAGCAATGCTGCGCAACTGCTATTCAATGGCATCGTGGAGAGGAAAATCAAGTTCTCCAGCACTGGTCACATGAGCGGAAACAAATTTCCACAGAGTATCTTATTTCAAAGATAGGAAAGGGGATATTTCGAATTATAAATTTGGAAATAATGACAATATCTTGCAGGCAAACAAAATGCATTTATTTGGTACCGTATAAAAAACAGTTCAAGGTGTTTGAAAATGTCTAAAACTTAAAGTGTGTAAAAGGGACACCAAAAAAGTTTATTTTCTGTAACGAATCTCAAGACAATTATTTAATAAAATGTTTAACTCTTGTAAAAATATATACCAAAATGTAAAAAAAAAAATTAGTCCGAGACGGGGTTCGAACCGGTGTCGCCAAAATTGCAGTCCAGCCTTGTATCCCCTTTGCTACGAAGACTTACTCTAAAACGTTGGAATATTTAAGCTATATACCTAACTTGGTATTATCACGTGATAACATCGACTAGCCAATCATGCATAAAAATGAATTCTACTAGGTATACATACCTAGTAATCTTTTTTAATGGAAAAATACAAAAAAACTGTGAAAAATAAATTATTTGTAAACTATGTGGTACTTCAGTTAGTTAGTTTCAATATATTGTACACATCGATACCAAGTTTATGTCAGTTTTCGACAATTTTCTTTATTTTCGCTATTTCATCATACGGTGTATAGTCCCTTTAACAACAGATTATGCCAACAATGACGTTTGAGAAAAATACTCACCTGAAGCACCATAATTGACCACAGCTCCAAAGTCTATCTCCTGTATCTTTTCAATTGTTTCTTGCTTTGGTTCTTTTCCCTCTGCATCTGAAGAAACATGAAACAATAAATATTTTATACACCATTAAAAAGCATGATTTAACTTTATAAAATTGTAAAGGGTCATTACCAGTAGTTTTGATGTTATTAACTACTTAAAGAATCATTTTGAAAAAAACATATCAATGTGACAAGTTTACACATAAAATTAATTTATAATGATAATCAAGAGCAGTCGCAGATTGCCATTAAGAACGGTATCAACTTTGCCTTTCGACAAAGTATAACAATGAACATTAACAAAGGGCAATAACTCAAAATATTCTACAGACAGAGTAAAGGTTCCTGTGCATTTTACTTTTCCTCAATGGGATCTATTTAAGGAATAAACAGCGTGATTGATTTCATTATCGGGGTATGAAAGCGTTTATATCTCCAATAATGACATCAATGACCAATTCATTACTTAATTTTACACCAATAGTTCATTATTTTTTTCCAGAATTGTAAGAAAATAATACTTTATTTCATTCAGGAAAACCTTACAGTTATTCTTTCTCACCCATCCTGTAAATAGAACAACCTGACCTGACACAAACAAAAACAAGATAAACAAGAGATGTTTGTCAAACATTATGCCCCAACCCTGAGCGCCATGTTGTCAGGAATTTTTGGACAATTGAATTAAATATGCATTGACTGAAATAGCAGTCTTAAGATTATGACCATTCAAAGTGTGAGGATAGTAGGTAGTTTTTAATCATGTTCAGATGATGACTGATATTTGCAGATAATCATGTATCCTCTAAGAAGCAGGGAATAAGTAAATATGACATAAATCTTAATGACCTATATGAGTTGTGATGTTCACCTTTGATTTGATGACTCAAAATCCATAGGAGTCGCCCCATACCTAAATGTCAAGCTGGACGGCCATGGGTGCAGGCAGACAATGCGAAAACTTTTTTTTCTTCACAGGACATTGGGAAAACTGAAAGTTTACCTGTCGCACCAAATTTTTACCTGTCGCAATGTTACAAACAGTATTCAGTTACATCAGCCTAAACCTTGATTTTAAGTCTCTTATTTAAATAAGTTTTGTAATTCCCCATTATAAGAGGTTTAGATCTTCTTGGTTAGATGTGTCCTACTATTATAAATTACAAAAAAGGAGCTAAACAGCAGGTCAAAAAAATCAATATTTCTGATCTTAAGTCATAATTTTTTTCCTCCCTTGCCTCCCAAAAAAACTCATATCCAGTTCGTCTACCCATGGAGCAGCTAGATCTTACTCTTTTAATTCATCTTTAAATAAAGATACCGTACGGTTATAAAATATAACGAATTATACTACAAGTCAAACTTAGACACAACATTTATGCAAAACAGAAATTAGAGTTCTTGTTATTGGCAATGTTAAACAGAGCGGAAAGAGTGTCAGCTCGGTATGTTCATCATCATATTTAAATTAACACGACTGCCGGGAACCACTTCACCGAAAAAAATTCATACGGAATTTTGTAATTTCCGAACATTTCTGTAAAATTCCGTCTATTAAAAGGTATTAGAGTACGAGCTGAAATTGGAACCTTACGTGTTTTTTTGGCTTTTACGGAAACATGTGCAAAACGGGGTTTACAAAAAGTGATACACGGTTTAACATGCTGAATAATCATGATATAATAATTAAAAATAAATCTGAACATTTATTTAGAAACTGAAAGTAAATTTTCCGAAAAATTAAACGGTGCTGACTGTAATTTTTCACCGGACATTGTGACTGACCAAAACAAAAGTTTCGTCGGTCAAAATGGAAATATATCGTACATGTCCGACTGTCCGACGGACATTTGCATTGTCTGTGCAGGCATTGTCGAGTTATCACACAGACTAGCTTTTTGCCTTCAATGTCACTGTGACCTTGTCCTTTGACCCTTTAAATCAATAGGGGTCATCTACTGGTCAGGCCCAACCTCCAAGTCAAGTTTGAGGGTCATGAGTGCAATCATTGGCGAGTTATCACAAGGACAACCTTTTCGCATTTAAGATCACTATGACCTTTGACCCGATGACCCCTTAAATTGATACGGGTCATCTACTGGTCATGACCAGCCTCCATGTCAAGTTTGATGACCATAGGTCCAGCATATATATATATATATGATATTATTGAATTATTTTTTTTTAGAAAGTCTTTTTACCTCTACTGGTTCATTTTCAACATCCTAATAAATTATGTGATGTAAAGTTTTTTTGATAATTGGAACTCGGAAATCATTGATTTTCATCACATTCAGAGACCAGTATGAAATAGTATCTGTCATGATTTATTGCAATAAATATTTACACCCATGGATTGATATTTCAGCCATTTTGGGTCTTTTGAAGGGAAAAAAAACTAATATTAACTAATTTTCCTAATTCGCAGGAGACTAAGACAGCTTTCTATTTTAACTGTAAAATTTCCCAATTTCGGCATTTTCATAACGCAAAATATCCCAAAATGTCTAGGGTCTTTTTCCCAAAATGGGCAGAAAAAGCCCTTATATATACGAGATAAAAGATACATGTTCTAGTATGTATAATACTGCACCTGCACTTCTATTCTTCTAAATCCTAAAAATTAAAATTAAAAACAACTTACCATTGGCAAATTGTTCGTCAAAGTATGTCACGGCCAAGTATTTGTTTCCAATATCTAGCAAAGCTGAAGCTAACAGCTCCTTTGGGTTCTCATCACAGTCAACCACAACATCATGCCACGCCTTCACCAGGCGAAATGTTTGCTCAGATATCTAAGAAAATAAATAAGTAATTTTACCTCATACAAATGTAATCAAATCATTTTTATTTAAGAAGAGGTTATGAAGATGCCTTGAGCAAAGGGTAACTAGTGAAATTTTTAAGCATGAGTTATGGAACTTGTTACACATGTGCCCATATTTTTTTCATTTATAAATGAGGTGAAATAGCGTGTTATTTCACCGCTGTTATTTACACTGCAGTGAAAATATAATGCACTGAAAATATAAATTTTATATATTAGAGATTTGGGTTTCTGTTTTGTTTAATACAAGTAATGTCAAATCACAACACTTTTTATATTTCATAATTTAAAGCATAAAAGAAACAGAAAAATTGTTGAATTTTGGAGTAGGATAGAAATGTATTTCACTTGTGATCACATAAAATTTTAATAAATTATATATATATTGTATTTACGACTCATGCTCAAATACTTACACCCTGAAATGATCTCACAAGCATATCATACTGTCTCTGTTCAAAGTTCAGAAATAGAGCCAATTGGTGAAAATCTTTACCTGAAAGGATATACCGGTACATAAATGCACGATTGTATAGAAGTGTCACAGAAACATGACAAATGCCCACAATTGGACCTTGGTGGATAAATAAGATCAAATATACATGTTGAATATGCCTTCAAATCGCTCTTTACAGATCTGTGAATATTAATTGAATTCCTATCAACATGTAAAAATGTATGGCAGTGATACAAACTAAGAAATACATATTTGTGCAACAATGGCTTCCCAATGGGACCTTGATCTTTAAGATGACAACAATTATGTCATGGGCGACACACCTTCCAATTAAGTTCTATGTATTTTCATAAATAGCAAGAGCTGTCACAGTTAGTGAGGAATGCCCCAAAAGTGCCATCCAGTTCAATGGAGTATGCCATTATTAATATGCCTTCATTCAGGATGAGATTACATAAACAATAAGCATATACCCCAGACACTGCAATAGTCGACCCGAAGTGTGGGGGAGTGATGAAGTAAGATGTAGGCTAAGGTACACTGGTCTTGCAATCAACACATCTTCTTTATGTACCGAACTCATGTGCCAATATATTTTTATAATCCCTCGGTGCATGACAAAGTTACAACTCAAAAAGGACCAACTACATAAATGTGCATATATTGTCCGATTGTTGCAAAAAGGTACCAAACAACATTTTGACCAAAACTGACTTTTCACTATTATTAGTTAGAAATAACTTATTTCTACCTTGTCTAAAAAAATCTCCCCTGAATATTGAATATTGACTGAGATATGTGTTTGTGCAGTTTAGTACCAAGTGAAATTGGTGCTTTTGATTGGTGGAAAAAGGTACCATATGCCATCTGGTGTATGCAAGAAGGTGCTATAAGACACAATGACATGGTACCTTTCTGCATTGAAATATTTTTACACATTAGATATATTTTTACACAAAGAGGAGCCTTATGGCATGTGGTACCTTATTGCATGAAATGATTCTAAAGCATTAGATACATATTGCAATGTAAAAGGGAGCCATATGACTTGTGGTACCTTCTTGCATAAAATGATTTTAACTAAATAAGTTTACAAAGTGTGCAATAAGTGACCTAGTGGCATATGGTTCTTTTTTGCATAAATGATTAAGACTAAAATGTTAATATTTTACAATATATGTTTATATGGTACCTTTATGAACTGATAGCAATTAACAATTTTTTACTAATTAATACTGATAACCTTGATATCATGTAACAAGTGTCCGGTAAGTTATTGTCACTTTTTGTGGGATTATAGAAACACCAGATGTTGGTGACTTCACATTCGAGAAGTGTAATTTGTTCATAAGGACAGAAGATTAAGAAGGGTCAGATATGGATACCATAACAAATGTAAGTATTGTTTTCTGTCATCTACAAAACAAAATTAAGTAATAATGATTATAACTTTATTTGGGGTGCGTTGAATATAACTAAATATATTACTTGTCTGTAAAGTAATGGTATTTTGGATTTATCCATTCTACCAGTAATTTGCATTGCGATATGTATTATGGAATGTGTATTTAGGATAATATACATCTAAAAAAAAAAATTTAAAATTTAGTAAGGTAGTTATAACAAAATTATGTTTCAGTAAGATTACATGGTAAGATGTAAGATATCTACTACACAGAATTCAATATGTGGAGATACTATAGCATCAAAAAGAACTATTTATAACAGGCCTGTTATACAGAATTTCAAATCTGAAAATGATTTTTAATAAACAGATATACAAAGGTGTGAAGGACTGAGGTAACCTGTCAAATTAAGATTAATAGATCCAAGTGAAGAAGGTTACACTGACATTGATCTTGATGAAACTTACAAACCAAGCAAGGATCTTTTTACTTCCAATGATACAGAAAATGAGACTGTATAAGGAAACATTAAACGGAAAACAGAGGTTTTAGCGTGGAAATTCATGGAAGAACTTTCGGAAACATATCAAGATCTAGCAAATGAAGACTCCAATAAAAGTTAAGCGGGAAAGAACACAGAGAGATGTCCATCAAAAACTAATGAACAGTATAACACTCTCACAAAATAGGAGATGCAAACAGACAATAAAATTAATAATTAGAGCCACCTGGAAAGAGCAAAGCGTATGAGTATAAAGTTAAATACAGTGCAAACAATTGTACGACAGTCACTCATATCAAGACTGTATAACTTTCTTGTCAGCAATGAACTTAAGCCAGCTAATGTCCAGGGAGATGGAAACTGCCTTTCCAGAGCACCAAAAGAAAGATAAAATGAATTTATAACTGATGATGTATCAGAAAGAAGTAAAAACCTGTGTAACATTATGTTGAAAACCAGTGAACATTCTGTTCAAACAAGCCCATAGGGTACCACAGTTCACCAGAGAAATCAAAAAGTTAAGAACAATCTTACAATCTTTGTTCTACAAGCCAAAACAGGACCAATGTTTCGTGCAATTGGATTACCGGTATATAGAAGGTAGCAAGCAGATGGTAGTACTAATGAAAACTTGACCAAAGAATACGAAGACTTTCAGTTAAATAAAGTAAAAGAAATAGAAGAGAAGGAAAAGGTCAAAGAGAGAGCAAAAGCTTTCAGTAGTGTTTACGTTGATACGTTGGACTCACATGCAGTGCTTTAAAGGCCTTACAACTCTCTTTTCATAAGTCAGTGAGCTAAGCTACTGTATAAAACTATGTGACCATTTGACCATTTATTTGTTGCAAAATAAACAAGTATTTTGTCACCTTTGGAACAAGACCCAGTACAAACGGGGCTCCTCCGAGGTAGCTACATGTCTCATAAAAACACTATGTAAGTATGTTAAAAAGGTTATGTGGAAGAGATTGTGTACATCTCTGACAAAACAGAAATCAGTATGTAATATTATCCATTCTGTTCACACTTCCTTGTGTCAGGACAATCTCAAATGGAATGTGATTCTGTTCACTCAACTATAGAAACAGCAAAAAAAACGTCTGTGTGTTCGTCGCAATGGATTACACGAAAGACAAACCTGTATGTTGTGGTTCCAAACAAATTCAACCATGTGGTAGACTACAAGAAATTGTGAAAATACTGTCCAAACTTAAAAGTGTCAACCTCTGGTATGCGCAGAAAGTGGCTACATGTTAAATTGAGTTAGGTAAGAAAATACTCACCCAAAAGTGTATTTATGAACTATTCACTTGAAATGGACTCATTTCTAGAGATAGCTATACCAACCATAACAAGGTAGACAGAAAGGAGATCATTTCTTCACCTCTCACTTAATGTCAGCATAACAAACATAGATGTTGTGCCAGTCATCAGACGATGAAGATATTGATGATAAAGAAACAGGAGTATTTCAATATGAACAGATTCATTTTTCATACTGGTGTAATTATTATGATAACCGTTAGTACATTTACACTGAACTGGGATTAATAATCATGATTATTCCAACTGAGGTTTATGCAACTTACAAGGTACTAATTGCCATATGTCTCCTTTTCACATTATTTTGTTTTACCTTATCACTTTATGCAAGAAGGTACCATGATACAAAATTAACTAATTAACCTTAATTATCCATTGTATTGATATGCAATTCAATGAACAATTTAAATAAACCATTTCAGATAAGTGATAAAAGATTCAAAGTCGCAAAATAATTTTCTGATTTTTTAGAACCTTTAAACTCAATTTATTCGAAAGTATGAAAATGTCGCTTGGTACCTTTTTGCACCAATGGGATGATATAAAGCATTTCTTAATGAATAAACTTAAGTATGACCGTGAACTTTGAGGTAGGGCCGTGGGTCTTGCTCATGAAACATTGCCTTTATGTACCAAACACACATGTATGAATTTATTTTAACACCCCTGTGCACATACCACATTTTCAGCTCAGACACTGATACTTTAGCTATGTGTTTATATGTAGCATACCTTTATGATTTAACTCCAAGAGCGACCTTGAACCTTTTGGTAGGAACATGGGTCATTCACGCAGCATGTCATCTTTATGTACAGAACACATGTGAAAATATTTTTTAAATCCCTCTCTGAATGACAAAGTAACAGACCGGAGAAGGAAAACCAGGGAACATAATTAAAACAAAATATTAATGAGCACGAAGCAATGCCTTGCAGTCCATCTAGTACAACATTGACCTCAAAATGTGGCCTTGATCTTTGAGATAGGAGCACATTTCTTTTTTGCAACACACATCATCTACAATGATGAGAAATATGATTGAGTTCTTTTTTGTTGTTGTGATTTTCACCACTCAGATAAAAGCATGGATTTCATGCACGGCACATCTACTTATGGTTCTCTTAACTTATGTGCAGTTTTATTCAATTATCACTAATAATAACCAAGTCATGCCTGTGACAAAAAGTATTGCTACATGTATGAAGTCCATTGACCTTCATGTGTGACCTTGAGCATTGAAACAAGAGCATGGATTTAAATCATCAATACAGCTTATCATGGTACTCTGCAATTTCCTCAAGTTAAATTCAATTCTCATTAAATGTGACCTTCACAGTTGCGATAAGAGCATCAACTTTTTAGCATGATAGACCTTTCTATGGTGCTGAACAATTCTTGGAGGTTTGATTAAATTCTCCCATTAACTTTTAAAATGTTATGGCTGAGACATGTAATATTGATATGAAGTCCATATTATAACATAAGTCTATATAACATTGACCTCCAAGTGTGACCTTGACATTTGAGTTAAGAGCATTAATATAATGTTAGTAAAACCTTACAATATTGGATTACTATTATGTGATGTTTTAATGAAATCCCATCAAAAATAAAGCTCTTGCTGAGACAAGATTGTAATGGACAGACAAACAAATAGAGACAGTAGGTGAGACAGTATCTTTCAGGTTTACACGGAATCCTAGCATTTTTCACATGTATGTCCTTCTTTTTCTTCTTTTGAATGTACTTATACTTAACAAGACATTTAACTAGTTATAGTGTAGTAATTTGACCATAGCTAAGTCACACAAAAATGTACTAAATATCTATATCAAATAATAACATACATGTACAACAGTACAACATATTTTCAGTTTCAGGTACCTATATTTTGACTAAATTTCTTAATTTCCCTATCAGGCATGGCATTTGATCTCAATGGCCTTGGCTTCTGATTGACCTCTCTGTTTCCATGGAAATCACCTCCACCACATTCTTGTCTCGACATAGTTGCTGGTTGAGGGGGAGGGGCTGTAAAAATAAAGCAAGGTGCACTTTTTACATAAGAATACGCATTTTACAATCAAAAGTGGCATAATTTAACTTGCAGATGGACAAATTAGGTCAACTCTTGACAAAAGCTGGATCATTCGAAGAATAATGGTGGCTATTCTATTCATGTTGGCGTTTTGTTCAAGTTTTATGGCATGATGGGATTTTTACTCATATCTTGAATACCGTTTTTTTCAATTGACTTGATGATTCTAAATACAACTTCTAGCCCTTGCTTGTCTTAGTTTGTTTAAAAACAGAAACAACTATTTGGCATATTATTATCAATCTCTAGATTGAAAACAAAATACGTGACACTGGAATAGAAGTAGTAGCCAATTCTTTGGATTCATTTAGACAAAAATAGAAGCCTTTAAGGTTTAAGAAATATTTTTCCCTACACAACAGTAATATACTTAAAATTTTAAAATAAGTTTGTAAGTTGCCAATGATTATTTGGCTACTGGTTGTGCTAACAGTTAGCAAAAAGTACAAAGACTTCCCAACCTTATAATGCTCTCAGGATGTCTAAGACAAATCCTTATATAACTACAGACATGCTTATTTTTGAACAGCTTACTTGCATGGTTAATGTTGTGTTAGATTGATGTCTGGACTTTTGCAAGGATGAATTCTAATAACATAAAATGCTAGAAGTGCAATTAGTACTAATTTACAGCACGGGCAGAATTTGAGTCAATACATGTATAAACAGCAGTGGTCGAAATTAAAACAAGCCCCTAGGCCCTGCAGTGGTAAAATGTTTTCCAGGCTAGCTCAAATTCTGAATTTTATTTTTGATGCCAAGCAATAGTATAAGAATTTGGGCTTGTTCATCCAAAATTCTAATTTCAATGACTGAAATGGATGCCAGGATATTTTAAGAAATTATGTATTGGCAGACTCATGGATTTCACATTCATATTTCATCAGTAAAAACATTGAGATTAAAATAAACAAGTAGGAGACCAGTTCTCGGACATTTCTTTATTTTTTGTGATTTTTTCTGTTTAAATAATTCAAAATCAAGTAAATAAACAACAACAAAAAATGTTTGTTTCTTTGGCTCTGTCTGAATGAGGTGTGTAAAAGGGGTTCAAATTCAAATTTAAAAGTATTAGTTCTAAGATGCTTCCCAAAATTAATAAAATTAATAACAAAACTGGTGTAAAAGTGGAAAATTTAAATCCCTTTTGTCTGATAACTATAAATAGCAGAGGGAGAAGTTTCCAATAAACAAGAACTACCCCTTTCCAACCATCCACAACCATGACGTCATATACAACCCACAAACATTTACGAAGTATTAAATCCCAGCGTACAAACCACCTTGAATAGTCTATTGTATGTACTTATGAAAATTTATGGGGTTTCCGGGTTTAAAGCTGCACACTCACAGATACCGTTTGTACAACCTTTTTTTTTTGCCTTAGAAAGAGCAAATTTTTGCGTAAATATCTGCAAACCAATGATAAAAGATTGATTGATTGATGTCAAAAGATCAGATCGCAGCTTTTCATATTTCTGTAAAAAAAAATATGTTTTATAACTTAAAGCTGCACTCTCACAGATTTTACCGTTTTTCCAACTTTTTTATTTTTTGTCTTGGAATTATCATTTTTTTGCGTATCTGCTAACAAGTGATGAAAGACTGCTGACAAAATAGCAGATCGCAGATTTTCATATTTCCATTCAAAATTTAATGTTTTATGGCTTAAACCGTTACTAACGGTTTAAGAAAGATGCATAAAACATCAATTTTGGGACGGAAATATGAAAAGCGCGATCTGATCTTTTGTCAGCAGTCTTTTATCACTGGTTTGAAGATATTTATGCAAAAATTTGCTCGTTCCACGACAACAAAAAAAGTTGTCAAAACGTTCAATCTGTGAGAGTGCAGCTTTAAACCATTACTCACTCACTAACAGTTAGAAAAATGCATAAAACATCAGTTTTTGTACTTAAATAAAAAATCGGCAATCTCATTTTTTGTCAGCAGTCTTATATATATAACTGGTTGCCAGGCATATTCTCAACAATTGGCTTGTTCCAAGACAAAAATTCAAAAAGTTGTCAATACGCTCAATCTGTGAGAGTGCAGCTTTAAGCCACCCCACACCCCTCCTCCAGACTTCCCCCACCCCTCTCCAACCACCACCAACTGCGGCATAGAACCCACGAACACAATGAAGAATCGCGGTGTACAAATCACATCGAAGACTCTATTGTATCAGTCTTTGCCTTAAAAAAAATTTCAGCACTTGCAGGTAATTGAAGTAAGAAAACCACATGACCCAAAACAGTTTTACTTGCCCAAAATAATAATAAAAAAAAAAAACGCAACAAAAATAAATTGTAGTGATCATTTATTCCCTCAAGGATAACAGCAAATTGAAAACAAGGTTTTCATTCATCTCAAAGTCATCATCACCACCATCCTCATCAGAATCATCCAAATAGTTAAAATTCATCATTTAGTAACCAAACCACAAACGAGAGAAGTATTCCATTAATAAGGGTCCACGTGTCGGGCAGATGCTTAGAAGCTAATAAATTTATTATTTAATTAAAAAGCCTCTAAGCATCGGGCAGACGCTTAGATGCTTATTAAATGAATACTACAAATGCTGAGCATGCGGAATGCTGTGACGTCACAAAATCATATCTAAATACAGGGCTTTCAACAGGGTCTGAAACCCAAGAGTCAATGACTCTTGAAATCTGATTTTCAAGAGTAAATAAGTTGTTCAAGAGTCATTGTCCATTTGTTTGTTTTTTAATTTTGTTGTCATTCTGCGTAAATAATAGGTCTCATCTGTCATAAGATTGAATTGCAAGGTACATGTACATAATAATCTATACTTCATTAAATAGTTTACATAACTTTAAAAATAATATCAATTTCCAGTGTTTTATAAAGATCTGCTGTATACCGGTAAGTTTCACTGTTCATTCTGTAAAAATCTCAAGCACAACAAAAAATAATCAATATTACTTTTAATAGAATACCTTGCCTCATTTCCTTTTCTTAGGGGGTTAAAAAAATCCCATCTAGTCAAAACTTGGAAAAATATGTTCTGACGCTGACAAACGTATTATTTATTTAATTCATGTTCGTTATGTAACCCAATGCATCCTTGTCAACTTCCAAAATGCACCAGCAATTGTTTTGTTGCAACAACATCTATCTTACTTTTACTTTCAGTTTCAATTTAACGTTTTTCTTTTTTTCTGGAAGTAAACAAAAAAATTCAACATTCCTAAAAATTGACAATATTGCAACATTGTATTTTTCATAAATGGCATAACCATTACTGTTAGACAATACTGTTTTGTTATAAACTTAACTGTAACACTGACAACGATTTACGAAGTTCTTCTTTCACTTTCATTAAAATTGACCAGAAGCTAGCGTGCACATGTTTCCCACGCTTTTTAGACCATGTGCTACGAAAAATGTTTATTTTCCTGTCACACATTAAACACTTATATAAATATTTTTTTTAATTAACCCGAGATATAAATAAACAACTTAAAATGAATGAATAAAATAAATTTTAGCATTGTTGTTTTTCAAAACCATCGTTCTTAGCAAAAAAGCGGAAGATGTCCCTTAATTTGCATAATAAAGGGGAGTTAATATTACATCAATGAGTTTGAGTGCTGCTAATTGACACGGTTTGTAACCGATCAGCTTCCATACCGATAATCACTTGTCACTTCGAGTGTTAATTGCTCTTGCGGATTAAACAAAGATTCAGATCATGCATTGAGGCTCCTTTCAGGTGATACCGACTCTCACATTGAAATTCTCGCGGGTCGAAACTGATGCATACTACAAATTTATGATGCGTCAATTTCGAGTCATTTACCATTTCTGTGCATCAAACCCAATATATACGAAAGCAAATATTTAGAAAGTTCATTCTGGATTTGAGAATTGTTGCTGAAGAAATTATGAAAACTGAGGGATTTAAATTGCGGAAAAATGAACTTGTCCGTTCAGGCAACCACCTGGGTATTTTGACTTGTCTGAAACAGTATTTACTTGTTCCGGGCTTCGGGTAACCCAGTTATGCACCAGTCAATTGTAACCACGGCTCCCCCAGGTCCGGGGAATATCGGGGACTTTGCCTTTTTGTCCAGCCAACCCCGGGTAAAATCCCCGCACTGCGGACACGAACAGATGGTAAAATCCCCTCCAAATGCCCCCCAGGGACCCTAGGTAAGTCCCAGGCCCTGCTATATTTTGCGCGAAAAACAAAAACACCGCATTCACCAGACAATGCAGGGCCACCTGAAAGGTAAAAACATGGCAAATTCCCCCGGACCGTGGTTACAATTGACTGGTGCATTACGACGAAGACTGTTGTATGATATTATGAAAATTTACGGGGCTTCCGCGTTTTAGCCACCCCCAACACCTCCTCCGACTTACCCCACTTCTCTCCAACCACCACGGACTACGTGATACAACCCAGGAACACAATGAAGTATTAAATACTGGCGTACAAACCACCTTCAATTCTCAATTGCAAATACTAATGAAGATTTACGTGGTTTCCGGGCAGAATTGCTTCCTGAATGTGTAATTTGATAACCTTTGATACGTTCAAAAGTATTGTTTATCTCCCCCTATCGATCGTTTTCTATTTGCTACGTAATCTCCGCAAGAGAAGAGTATTAATTGGGTGGTGCGAAAACCCGGTACCCGGTATCGATACTGGGAAAACTCGGTATCACAATTTATGATTCGTTATATTGATACCGGGGTTTTCGTCACAGTCGGTACCTGGTAATATAATTTTATAATTTGATGTCAAATAAAGATGTCCATCCTGATGAGAAAAGTGGGAAGTATGTTGAGGATTTCGACAATAATGCCAATAATGACCCTATGGTTGATAGTTTGGATGAACCTATATCTGATCAGGAAATTATTAAATAGCTGTGAAGAAATTGGGTGTTAATAAAGCTTGTTTTCTCGATAATATTCTGTATGAGTATTCTAAGTCATGTCACCAGTTATAATTAATCCCCTATTCTTCAATTAAATAGTTGATAAGCGATATTTTCCCAGTAGTTGGGCTACATGAGCCATAATTCTAATTTATAAAAAGTGAAAGCCAACGGACCCAAATAATTATAGAGGTATTACACTAAAAAGCCGTTTTGTTAAACTATTAACAGTTATATTAAATGACCGGCTTAAAAAGTGGGCAAAAGAGCACGATATTTTGACAGGTGCTCGGTTTGGTTTAAAAAGTAATAATAGTACGGTTGACCCTGTGTTTATACATATACTTATCTCTCGTATACAAAGGCAATTAAGTACATGTAAGAAGAAGAACCGATAGAGGGCGGTTTAAACTTATCAAACTTGATATAGATGGAAAGTTTTTAGCTCGACTATTCGAAGAATAGGTGGGCTATACTACTCGCCCCGGCGTCGGCGTCCGGTTAAAGTTTTAGGGCAAGTTGGGTGGGATTTTCACTTAAAACTCCAATACCATTCATTCAATTTACTTAATACTTCACACAGTTGTTCAGAGCCATCACATTTTGAGGTAAGATAACTCCATATTATCTTTTATACAAATTATGGCCCCTGATTGACTATGGAACTTAGGTTAAAGTTTTAGGGCAGGTTGGGATATTTATTAATTACTTCTATACCCTTCATACAATTGACTTAATACTTCACACAATTGTTCAGGACCATCATCCAATGAGGTTACATAACTCCATATTATCCTTAACAAGTTATGGCCCCTGATTGACTTAGGTTAAAGTTTTAGGCAAGTAAAAGTTAAAGGCAAGTTGGGATTTTAATAAAAAAAACTTCTATACCGTTCATTCAATGCACTTACTAAAATTCAAAATTATTTACGACCATCTTACAACAAGAAACATAACTCCAATTTAACCCTAAATACAAATTATGGCCCTTGGATTTGTTTATTTTTAATTTCTTTTGAAAGACATATTTGTATATTCTTAACCACATTTTCATAATGGGAAATCAAGTTATTTGAATGGCTTGCGTCATTGTTTGGGCGGGCTGGTGGGAGGGCAGCATCAAAGTCA
The DNA here is from genome assembly GCF_026914265.1 of Mya arenaria. Lineage (NCBI taxonomy): Eukaryota > Metazoa > Mollusca > Bivalvia > Myida > Myidae > Mya > Mya arenaria. The sequence continues at coordinate 23,838,477 of NC_069129.1, read as the reverse complement.
CCTTATGTATCGAATAATTTTAGTTAGGTTTAACATAAAGAGACCAAACTTGGTAATATTACATCATTATTGTATTCACTTCAAAGTCAAAGCGGCGTAGTCGAGCGCGCTGTCTAACGACGGCTCTTGTTGTCTTTGCTGCGGTCCATGTATAGTGAGATGAAAATGTATATTAAACATCATGATTCTTTGTCAGATTTCTATGACAGTAATATTGGCTTGTTTCAAGGGAAGATAGATAGATTCATTCGGGTATATATATATATGTCATATATGTCATAGTAACAAACCAAATATCTCATAACGTTTTAACACAAACTGATCAACAAAGTATTAGTGATGATATCTATACTAAAGCACAACATCATTAGAATGCTTTGGATACATTCGTGCGTTAATAAAGATTTAATTCCATGTGATAAATATATAACACAGGTTAACCCATTAAAGTTATTCAACTTATTTCCAATGGGGTCCTTATGACAAATATAATTATTTGCCAAGATCTCAGTTGTAAGCTGTTTAAATTAGGTTTTCTTATACAAAAATAGCATGCATGTACTCTTGACCAGTTAAAGAATGATTAAATGTTTGTGATCGAACTTCTTTTACAGTTATAATGCAACCTACTGTTAAAACCATATGACACTTATATGACAAAAATCTTAGAACTGATATGCAAGATTAAATGAATAACAATTAATATAATAGGAAATCTTCCATTTCTGCACATTTCATACCAACAATGAGATGTGATTTCACTTCTTTTTTAAAAGTATTCTTATTTTTCAATTCTTTTAACTTTATTGGAAGACTTTTCCAGTCCTGGATTGCTTGATAAAAGAAAGTATTTACTATGAAACTGTCAGCCTGTGGCACTTTGAAATTTCCAGCACTATGTCTACTGTTGTAAGAATGTGTGGATGAGACTAAAGTAAAATGTTCATGTAAGTATGATGGGCATTTTCTATTAAAGATTTTATGTACATGGTTTAGTCGTAGTTGCTTTATCCTATTTTCTATATTAAGCAATCCAATATCACTGAAAGCCAAGGCTTTCAGGGAAGTTCTACAATCATAGCCATAAATAAATCTGACAACTTTGTTCTGAGTGACCTGTAATCTGTTCTTGAATTGTTTAGATATACCACTGTACCAATATGTCGATGCATAGTCAAAATGACATTGTATTAAGGAGTTACATAACAATCTTCTTAGATTCATATCTAAAAAACGATTTTGTCTATATATTTTTTTAACCTAGAATTAACTTTACTGACAATATTGTTAACAATAGATGCAGCACTGAGATCATTGTCCAGTATACTTTCAAGATATTTAACAGATTGTTTAGGTTTTATTATATGGCCATTGCAGTTTACATTGAAGCTATCAACTTTTGTTAGTTTCATTTTAGACCCAAATAAAATACATTCTGTTTTTCCAAGATGCAAAGACAGTTTGTTGTCAACTAACCACTTACTACAGTTTTCAAGTTCCTTGCCGAGTACATTACTAATAACAGACGGATCTTTGTGTGAGAAAAGGATAGCACTATCATCTGCATATAATATTAATTTACATTTTTCACTTATGCTTATACTCATATCATTGACATAGCATAAAACAGCAACGGTCCAAGTATGCTTCCTTGAGGAACGCCACAAAAGATGTTCATGAATTCAGACGTTGTATTAATTACATTGACAACTTGTTTACATCCAGATAAATATGATTGAAACCACTCAATTTAATCCACACCAATTTCTTTTAACTTCTGACATAGAATTTTGTGATCTACGGTATCAAACGCCTTTTGAAGATCCAGCATAATCATTCCTGTATATAGACCTTTGGAATTTTGTTGTTTTATATGGTCAGTCAAATGAATTAGGCAGGAGTCAGTTGAATAGTTACATCTAAAACCACTCTGAAGTTCGTATAATAATCCATGTTTAACAAGAAAAGATTCTAGTTGGTTGTATACAACTCTTTCTAAGATTTTTGAAACTATACATAGTATGCTTACAGGTCGATAGTTTGAAACATCAAATCTGTTGTTTTTCTTAAACAATGGTTTAACTTTAGCATTTTTGAGTTCAGATGGTACAATGTTACTTGTGATAGAACTGTTTATCAGAAATGTTACTGGTATTTTTAAAAAATGGTGCAGCATCTTTTAAAAATCTTGCAGGAATGTTATCTAACCCCGTGCTTTTTTAACAATTTAGTTTACATAGTTCGTTGTCAATGTATTCTTCACAAACAGTGTGAAGTTTAAATTTAACCGAGTCAGGATTTCTATCTTTATATCGTTTAAAACAGTCAGACTCATAGTTAAACAAATTGAAGGGCAAAGGTAATTTTTCTACTAAAGTTGAGGCTACAGTAGTAAAACAAGTATTAAAGTGATTTGCAATCTTACATGGTTCAAAACAATTTTCATCATTAATGTTTAAAACAATATTTGAAGAAGATTTACTTTTACTACTATATCCAATATTTTTTAAATCGGACCACAGCTTTTTTGGATTTGGCCTTAATAACTTCTTTCTGAACAACGTTTCTGTAAAAACGATATTTATCTAACATCTCCTTCTGTTTGTATTTTTTGAATTTGAAATAAAAAGCATCTCTTTGACTGATGAATTCCAGAATGTTAGAATCTAACCATTGTTCCATTCTTTGTTTTACGCGTACAAAATACAGGCAAATGATAAATGAGACCTATCGGAAGAGCACCAGACAGAACAATTTTGTCTTGATGGCTACTTAAAATGTGATCTAACACAGAAGAGGACGACTCTGAGATTCTGGTAGGGTCATTTATGATCTGTTTTAGATTAAAGATATTTAGAACCTGTTCAAACCTTTTAAAAAGAGCTGATTTCTTTGCAAAAAAAAAACAAATGTTAAAATCACCAAGGATGTACCATTCTGTGTCAGATCTAACCATAGATAAAACATTTTCAAAAATATCAACAAAATCTGTTTGTTTAGGTGGTCTATAACATGACCCTATTAAAATAGGTTTAGTTTTTGGTAATAAAATATCAGCCCAAACTGCTTCAAGATTGTCCTTTTCTAGGTCCCGTCTTTCGGTGAACGCCAAATCTTCATTAACGTATAAGCATACTCCACCACCTTGTCTGTTCCGGTCCTTTCTGATCACATTGTATCCTTGAATTTGTATTTCCGAGTCCATAACTGAATTGTCCAGCCAGATCTCTGAAAACGCTATGGCTGCAAATCTATATTTTGACATTAAATGTCTCACTTCGGGCAACTTTGGTAATAGAGATCGTATGTTGAAATGAATAAAATGAAGTCCTTAAAGTTCAAAGCAGTTAAAATTACTACACGATTTAGCAAAACTATTGTCATGTAAATCGGGCAGAATTCTATCATGAATATCGTTTAAATCATCACAAAGATAAAAAGGTAATAATTTAAAAGTACATATCCGACAAGTGAAATAGAAAGATCCATTAGATTTGCATACGTTTGAGTAGAAAGAATCACTAATATAATCAGAGCATCTTATATGTGTCCGGATTTCACAAAAACCACAGTTGACAGCTTTACTACGGGCAGTTACACCTTTTGCACAAACTGAACAAGGAAATCTAGGTTGTCTCCTTTTCTTCATATTTGAAAATCCCGATTTATCAGCATACTTGTCCTGTTCAATAGGTCCAGGGTACGGGTGCACGTCATCGCTTAGTAAAAGGAACACGAAAAATATATATCTTGGATTAACCTTGGCATAATACTTCTGAAGGTTTTTAATAGTTCTCATGGAGGATACAAAATGGCTGGGTGCCACTTCAACCACTGGGGGCGAAAGAATTTAAAACGTGAAAATACTTTTTTTCTGTAGAGTCGAAACAGTTGACTAGTGTTTTTTTCGGCTGGAGAATATTTATGTTTTGTTTTAGACTGGTTGGTATCGTTGTATTCCACTGCTTTTAAATATATTTGAAGATGCATACAGGCGACTAAAATTCCACGAAAAGCCACCGTGGACCGTCTCCGTGGCCTTGTGGTTAAGTGTCCGCCTACGGAGCGGGAGGTCGTGGGTTCGGTCCCTGGCCGCGCCATACCAAAAGACGTTAACAATTGGTACAAGTAGTGCTACCCTTGCCTGGCGCTCGGCATTTAAAGGGTAGTGCTTGGAAAAGTGGTGTACTCAGTACGGGTTTAACCCAGGAAAGTTGTACCCCGTGTATCGGTGCTTTACACCGAGCACGTAAAAGAACCAAGGGGTCTCTTCGAAAACGAGCTAGGGTAACGCACCCGGACTTCCTTGTATCCCACCACTGTCTCTTCAGTGTGCTGTCCCTTCAGCAAAAACAAAGGACCCTGTTGGAAATAAGTGCTTGCACTTTCACGGGTTATCCTTGACCGCAAGGTCTAAAGAAATACATACATACCATCTCGAACGACTAGACTGTAAGCTCCTGTATTAAATTCAGTACGTCCAGAAGAAAAAGTGACTCTCCACATATGTTAAAAAAATGATCAACTCCTCCTTTTTATTAAGCTTGTAAGTCCCTCTTCGGTAATTTCTACGCCGGGATCCGAACACTATCAAGCGTTTACGTACGTTATATCTCCTGTGGAATTGTTGTCGATTTTGTTGAATTTGTCATAAACGGTATGGTTGTTGGCAAAATGATTGTTCACTGTTGATTTCCCATCTTTTAAGTTAAAGTTCCATCTTTTTCCTCTTTGTTACTCTATTTCTTGCGCCGACGTCAAAGCAAATTTGAAGTTCACACAAACCATCTTGATGGAAATTGTACCATAAGACGTGAATTTTAATTTGACATCGTTTGACAATATTTGTTTTGAATATTGCTTAAGAAATAATGTTAAAATAATATATTTTTTGTTAAAATATATAAGAGCGCTTCCCCGATTTGTTTTTCTCTCTTTCTCAATGAAATTGAGCTTCATTTACAACAAGGTTTAAATGCAGGTCTGACAGTTGGTGAGATTTCGGTTTATTTGTTCTTGTTTGCAGAGGACGCAGCTATTTTGTCGAAAACTAGGGAAGGCCTGCATGAGTCATTTAATAAATTATCTACTTATTGTTGTAAATGGAATCTGACTATCAATGTGGAAAATACTAAAATTGTGGTGTTTAGAGAAGGTGGTTGATTAGCTAGAAATGTTATATGGATGTACAATTAGCAAGCTGTTGAAACTGTCAATCCCTTTTACTATCTCGGTGTTGTATTTTCCTATAGTGGATCTTTCATGCAGGCGGCTAAAACATTTGCTGACAAGGCATTGCGGTCTATGGACTCACTTTAGGCTTTGATCCAACGTAACCAGGCCCCTATCGATAAATAATGTTAAACTTGTTTGATGAATTCGTTTTGTCAATTCTTAACTATAATTCAGAAGTGTGGGGCTATATTCAGCAAGAGGTGATAGGAATGGTACATAGGACACTTTGTATTGGGTGCTTAATGCCAAGCGCTCCACAAATTCATTGTCACTTTAAGGAGAGCTAGGCAGATTTTCGCTATATATTTATAAACATATTCGCGTTATTAAGTATTTCCTTAATTGTACAAAGAGAAAAAAAAATTGTATCCTCAAGTCAAATTAAAGGATCAATACATGGATCTTGAAGATAATCCACAGACTTTAAATTGGGTCTCCAAAGTAAGAAGTATACTTCAGTCAGCGGGTTATGCGGATCTGTGGTTATTCCCTGAGTCTGTTAATATAAATTCATTTGTCCCCATGTTTAGAAATAAATTAAGAGATGTATACATAAAGAGTTGGCGAGCTACCATGGAGACACTGTCATCATTGTATTTATATAAGGAAGTTAAGTTAAGAAAGTTGAACATTGTGCCATTTAAACGATGTAGAAGACGAGTGTCATTTTGTTTTGTTGGTCACGTGATATTAACATTCTGGAACTGATCAGTCAAAGAGATGCTTATTATTTTAAATTCAAAAAATACAAACAGAAGGAGATGTAAGAAAGAAGTCATTAAGGCCAAATCAGAATATATGTCAAACAAGCTGGAAGAAAAATAAAATGGTCCAAAAAAGCTGTGGTCCGATTTAAAAAATCTTGGATATAGTAATAAAAGAAAATCTTCACCAAATATTGTTTTAAACATGGATGATGAAAATTGTTTTGAACCATGTACGATTGCAACTCATTTTAATACGTTTTTACTACCGTAGCCTCAACTTTAGTAGAAAAGGTACCTTTGCCCTTCAATTTGTTTAACTATGAGTCTGATTGTTTTAAACGATTATATAAAGATATAAATCCTGACTCTGTTAAAGACCTAGTTTAAGCCTTCTATAAGTGATCCCCCCTCCACCCCTCTCCCCGTGTATTTGTACTCAACCTCTGTTAATTGATCTTAATCTTATTGTCTGATCAAATCTCCCATCTGAGTATCCTGCTGTGCAGTTTTCGATGTTATATTATCTAAATTGACCCTTAATGGCCTTAAGCCAATAAACGAATACACAGGAAATTGGCCCTTACTGTGACACCAGTCAAATTAACAGGAGATGCACAGCAGGGGATTATCATGCCAGACATTCCTTAAACTATGCCTTTATATTCAGACTTCACACTGTTAGTGAAGAATACATTGACAACGAACTATGTAACATTAATTGTTCAAAAAGCAAAAGCTAGATAATATTTATGCACGATATTTAGAAGATGCTCCATTTTTAAAGATACCTGTAACATTTCTTATATACAGCTCTATCACTAGTTACATTGTACAGTCTGAACTCAAAATGCTAAAGTTAAACCATTGTTTAAGAAAAACAACCGATCTGATGTTTCAAACTATCGACCTGTAACTTACTTAAACTTGTTTTGTAAAAGATAATTAAGAGTGAAAACAAATACTTGCAATGCCTGGTGATTGTTTATGGCGAATTAGGAAGATTTCCGTTATATATTCAAATATATGTGCGTATAATATTATTTTCAAAACTATATATACACACTAAGAATGGTTGTGATAAAGGTTGTCGTAATTGGGTGTATAACATTAGAAAGATATTACATGATTTTGGTTTTAGTCATGTTTATGACGATATCTACAATATCGATGTTGAAAGATTTATAACAGCCTGTCTGTCTGTCTGTCATAATTTTCATAAAGTTCATCTACAGGTCATGACCAACCTGCCTACCAAGTATGATATATCTAGGCCCAGTGAACGGAAACGGATTTGCAGCTCAATGTCACGCCGATCTTGACCCTTGGTGGAAAAGATAGTGTCCACATTTAAGACCGGTTGGAATGCTGGTAGTTGGTGTATTGTGTGTCATTGGCAGTAAACGTCTGTGCATCAGAACAATGTGGAGTAACAGCATCTTCGCTCACATCTGTTATTTAGGGCAGTCTGCAATGTAGCATGTATATGCATTTTTACCTAAAACTTGTATTTCATTAAGTTGCATGCAAGTGTATTATAACTTTGTTACCATATCCTTACTCATTACAATGTTTCAAGCTTTTAATAAATGATTCTGTTAAAATCTTCTTTAGCCACATGTTTTGGTAAAAAATGTTTCTGTTCATTTCTGTGAAAGGGTGAAACTGTTGAGAACTGATTGATTATATATGGATTTTTAGGCTGAGCTTTCGTTAGTAATTGTATTCCAAAAATGGAATTTTGCTGTTGTAATTCTTACGGATTTATATTGAAAGCAGATGTTGGTTGGCTTGTGGGAAAGCTTCCACTTGGTGCTGATGATCCAACACTGAAATATAATGGCATATAATAAAAAAATATAACTTCTTCTAACTATCCAATCTTTATTGGCAGAAGTTTTGAATGTTCTGACAAAGTCTGGTGAATTGCAGTGCTACACCTAGTGTTTAAGTACATTTATTCAGTCAGCACATTTTGATTTATAAGTTAATACCATTTTTTCATTCAGATACATGATATGGAAAATAAGCATTGATAAAATCTCTATAATAACTTCATTTTTACATACATAACATGGAATACAGAGAATAGCTAATTTGTTATTGTTATACTAATAAAACATGTACTTATAATATATAACATGATAACAACCTGGTACACAGCATCCATGTTGAGTCAAACCCTGCGGCAGCTGGCAATATGCCATGAATGTTTACTGTCTGACGGCCAACAACATCCATAACGGCCTCCGTCACAGGGTTCAGTGGGTTTTTACGTCCACCTGCTGCTCCTGTTAAGACATTTTATTTGTTAATGGTTCAACAAAAACAACACTATGTTGTCAATGAATACAGTCAGCAATATCACATTATCTTAATACGTGTATAATAAGAATATGAGATATATATTATCTTTTTGACTAAACAATATGATTTAATGTTTACCCTCAAACTGATCAAAACATTTAATGTTTACCGTGTGGAACACACATGCAATAAAGCAGGTTTTGAGATTTAAGGACAGAAATGAAGAAATTTGAAAATATTTATGAAACTCATTTTATGGTAGCCAATGATATTATCATTAAGTAATAACCTGTCTTGGTAGCATCTCTTATATAATCACTTTACTTGGCCCGTTGTGTTTGGGCCAAGTTATCCCACTTCTTTGCTAGGTCTGCTGTTGACCAGGGGTATTGCGACTGGGCATTAAAGTCATCCTTTATATTTGCCCAAAGCTCCCTTTTCACCGTAAATGTTATCCCTGCAAATTGAAATGATTATTTTGAAAAATAATACATTTAAATGGTAACATGATCAACAATACATAACTATAAATCGCCTGATATTACAAAACAATATAAAAGGATATGTGCGTAGAGAAAAAATATTCTCAAGGATAGTTTATATTCATAGATAAAATGTTCAATGTTCATCACTTATTCACATTACATTTTACGTGTGCCTTGTGATCTGTCAAGAAAATCGCATTCTCAATATTTTAACTTATAAATAATACATAAGAAAACAGGTGCTGAGCCCTTCCTCCCATTCCCAATGTGGGGATGCAAACAAATTATTATTAGTGACCCAAAACACACAATATGACTTCCCTTAGAACAACACAACATGTCTGATGTAAAAAATGTGTAGTAATGTAAAATAGACTATAGGTTAATATTACTTATGGTTTGCAGTGTCTAAATGTATTCAGTTGTACTGTGATGCTTGTCGAGAATAAATGGGTGTAAAGCTTATGAAATCTTAAGTTATTACATTTGGCGATGAGGATAGTGGAAAATTGCTGTGTACGGAAGAATTAAAAAGTTTTGCTATGGAGAAAAAGATTGGAACGAGTACATTGAAAGATTGGAATATTATTTTATTGCTTATAAAATTACTGATGCGGACAAGAAGAAAGCGATTTTATTATCAGTTGTTGGTGCAAAAACATACAAACTGATGTGCAACTTATTTTCACCAGTCAAACCAAGTGACAAATCTTTTGCTGAATTAAAAGAACTTGTCCAGAAACATCATCATCCTAAACCATCAGAAATAGTACAGAGATTTAAGTTAAACAGCCGTGCTCGAAAAAGTGGAGAAACTGTATCAAACTATGTGGCGGAATTACGTAAATTGTCGGAGGATTGCGATTTGGAGAGTCATTAGAAGTAATGCTTCGTGATCGACTCGTTAATGAGGACAGGATGCAGCGGAGATTGCTGTGAGAACCAAAGTTGGATTTTAAAAAAGCGTTGGATATTGCGACAAGCTTGAAACTCGCGGCAAAAAGTGCTGCCACTTTACATAATCAGTCGATAAATGGAACTACTGTGAATAAAGTTGGTCAATATAGGCACAAGTCAACAAGGACTGCTTCCAACAGGAAACCTGGAAAAGCAGGTGGGAAGCCGTGTTATAGGTGCACAGGTACAACTCATGGGCCAAATGACTGTCCATATAAGGACTTATTTGCTACAATTGTTCAGAAACAGGACATGTGCAAAAACCTTGTAGAGAGGAAAAAAAGCAAAAACAGCTTCCGCCAAAACAGTTAAAAAAGCAGGACCAGGAAAACAGAACTTTGTGGAGGACGATGGCGATGATGAAATGTACACCATGTATAACATTGGTGATCAGACAAAGCCTTACAAGGTTGAAATGAACCTTAACTCCATAACTGTTTCATTTGAGCTGGACACTGGTGCTTCAGCAACGATAGTTAATCGGGAGACCTGGGAAAGGTTGAAAAAAATCTTCATCTCTTGAAAAAAACTAAGGCAAAGTTGAAAACACACTCTGGAGAGTAATTAACAATTCTTGGGAAATGCAACGTCAACGTGAAATACGAGGACACGAACGTTGTATTGCCGATCATTGTGGTGAATAATGATGGGCCAAATATCCTTGGAAGAAACTGGCTTGAAAAAATAAAGCTTGACTGGGAACAAATATGTTCTGTAAAAGTCAGTGGGGCAACTGATGACAATGATTTGAATGCGATTTTGAACAAATACGGGAGGGTATTCAATGAAGGATTAGGAAAATAACTGGCATGAAGGCAAATATCTACAGTGACGTGGATGCCAAACCACTTTAAAGCACGATCAGTACCGTATGCTATGAAAGAAGGCATTGAAAAAGAGCTTGAACGTCTACCAAACGAAGAAACAATAACCCCTGTAGAGTTTTCTGAATTGGCAGCGCCGATTGTACCGATTGTCAAAGGTGATAAATCAATCAGGATATGTGGTGATTATAAAGTAACAATAAATCATTGTTCAAAGTTTGACAATTATCCAATTCCCAAAATTACCGATTTTATGATACGCTTAATGGCGGGAAACAGTTTTCAAAATTGGACATGTCACAAGCGTACTTGCAATTGGAACTTGAAGAAGATTCGAAGAAGAATGTCACCATAAATACGCTCAAAGGCTTATTTGTGTACAATCTAATGCCTTATGGTGTAAAGTCTTGTCCATGGAATATGCTACAGGGACTGCCGCATTTTATTGTGAGAGTTGATGACATTTTAGTCACAGGACGTACACGCAAAGTATATATATAATGTGTGTTAAAACGATTACAGAGGCATGGTATCGGGCTGAACCGAAACAAGTGCGTCTTCTTAGCAAACAAAGTTATATATCGGGGACACAAACACACAGGAAAGGGAGATGTACCACTACCAGAACGGGTAAGGCTATACAGAAAATGACAGCACCCAGCAACAAGAAGCAGCTACAAAGTTATCTGGGAATGATTAACTTTTATCATAAGTTCCCAAGAACATATCACAGATTTTGACGCCGTTACATGCGTTACTTGTGAAAGGGGCAGCATGGTCTTGAGGCGAGAACGAAAATCAGGCATTTCTGCAATCAAAGAAGCTCTTGGCATCCTTAGATTTGTTAGTATTTTTTATCCTGATAAACAGCTACTTTTGGTCTGTGACGCATCGCCGTATGTAGTTGTAGCGGTTTTGTCACACAATATGGAAGACGGTTCCGAGAGGCCGATTGCGTTTGCTGCTAGAACTCTATCCGGTGCAGATAAAAACTATTCAGTTCTTGAAAAGGAGGCATTAGCATTGGTATTTGGAGTGAAAAAAAAATCACCAATATTTGTATGGAAACAAATTTGTGTTGCTTTCGGGCCATAAACCGCTACTGGGTTTACTGAAGGAAAACAAAAAAAATCCAACAACGGCAGCCGCAAGAATACAGCGATGGGCATTGGCGTTTGCAGGTTACGAGTATGTTTTGCAAAACAAGGCAGGACCAAGGATTGGCAATGTTGATGGTCTAAGTCGATTGCCGAGACAAGCAGAGGTTTCCGAACCGCCAATTCCAACGAAAGTCGTGTGAGCCACTGAACAATTGGATGAAACGCCTGTAACATCACAACAGGTCAGGCTATGGACGCAACGAGATCCGGTTATGTCAAAATTTGCTGTGTTTCTGCAAAAGGGATGCCCGGAGAAATGTACAAATAAGGAATTAAGACCTTATTTTAATGTAAGAAATTATTTGAGCATACATGATGGATGCATTCGGGGGAATCGTGTAATTATACCTCCACGTGGACGTGAAACGATGTTGGACACGTTGCACGAAGGACATCCAGGCGCAAACAGGATGAAATCCTTAACCAGAATGTTGCTTAGCCAGAATGTATGTATGGTGGCCTTTAATGGACACTTAAATTGAAAATCATGTGAAACACTTTCAATTATGTCAGACAAACAGAAACATGCATGCAGAAGCGAAATTGCATCCGTGGGAATTACCGCAACGACCTTGAGTGAGACTGCATGTCGACTATGCATGTCCATTAATGGGGAAAATGTTTTTGGTCATAATCGATGCTCATTCGAAGTGAATCGAAGCATTCGATACGAACAAAGCTACTTCAGCAGTGACAATTGAACTATTACAAAGGACATTTGCTACATATGGACTGTGCCAGCAACTGGTCACAGACAATGGAAGTGCATTCACTAGTTCAGAATTTGACGAGTTCATGAAAATAAATGGCATAAAACACATTCGAGTTGCGAGTTACCACGCAGCGAGGAATGGTCTGGAAGAGCGAGCTGTAGGGATAATTAAAAGTGGGTTAAAGAAGCAACGGCATGGGACTATTCGGCAAAAGTTGGTACAGGTGTTACTCACATATCGACTCACACCGCAGACGACACTTGGCGTGAGTCCGAGTGGACTCGTTCATGGAAAATAATTAAGGTCAAGCTTAGATTTGGTATTGCCAAATTTCACTGAAAAAGTTCAAAATAAACAGACAAATATGAAAACCTATCACGATGCAAATGCAAAAGACAGACAATTTCAAACTGGAGAAAAGGTATTTGTGTGGGAAAGTGTTAGAAAATCATGGACACAGGGGACAGTTATTAATCAAACAGGCCCGGTTTCATATGAAATTGAAATAAATGATGGTCGTTTGTTGAAAAAACATGTGGATCATGTGTGTGACCGACACTGTGTTGTTATCACAGAAGAGCCTGAATTGGAGGCTGTTATACCCCCAATTCCAAATCCAGCTACGCTCATGCAACAGCAGGATACAATCGAGAGTATGCCAGAAGTGCAGGATTCGTCAACCACCGCCGATGCTTCAATAGCAGCGGAACAACCACAGCAACCACCAAATCTACAGCTACAACAACAGCAGTATCAACGACCACAACGCGAGAGCAAACCGCCAATTCGTTACAAGAATTACGTGTGTTTAAAGATTCTTACAATATGGTTGTGTGTTAAAAGGGCATAATAATAAGTGTCAAGTATCATACTAAGCTTGAAAGGATCAACATTTCTTTGTATATCTTCGTAAATTCACGTTGGAAAGTTGGAACACTATATTTCACAAAAAAAAGATAATCTAGGACATATTTTATTATTTTCATGTACATTTACAGAGTGTTTGCCATTTTAATCAGTCAACAACCACATTAACTTGATAACGTTCTGTTTTTGGAGTATTATTGCCAAACCCAGGATTCAACTTTCAAATGTTATCAAAAAAGACAAGTTTTATTTTATGGGAATTCAGGGAAAACTTCTCAATGGATTCATGAATGAACTCTTCATTTAGGGGGAAAGGATGTAGTAATGTGAATTAGACTATAGGTTAATATTACTTATGGTTTGCATTGTCTAAATGTATTCAGTTGTACTGTGATGCTTGTCGCGAATAAATATGTGTAAAGCTTATGAAATCTTAAGTTATTACAAAATGTAAACTGTTTATCAAGAGGTGGAGTACCGTTAAGTCAAATAGAGTGTAGACACATGTTCCTAAGCTCAAATAATACTTACAAGGAACTGATTTCGCCTTAAACACGGCGTAGTTTCTTAGTTCTTTATCAACTAGTGACCGTGCACCCATAACCTCACAGAGGAGAATGCAATCAGCCGGTGAAAAATTAGGATTGCGATCCTTCTTCTCCGAAAGAGCGATCGGAGCGGCCATTACGATCGTCTGCAGTCTTCGATAAGGCTCGCGCGTGCTATTTTAAACATACCTAGGAAAACCTTTCGTCACTTCTGGAGCTATTATTAGAAAGAAATGCCGGTGCGCACTTGCCTTTGCTTGACAACGAATTCTTAGATTCGATCTTAGAATTGAGGTTATCCTTTCGGGAGATTTAGAACAAGATTAGTTTTGAATACAACTAATTAATAAGATCGACTTGAGACTTTCGTAAGATTAAAAAATAAGGATGATATCAAATTGTAAAGACAGATCTAAGACGTTTATTGAATACGGCCCCTGCTGGTCCATGGCGTTCGCAGGTTATTGATCGGGAGCACAAAATGTGCTTAAGGTTTTCGTCCCTTTAAAGTTTAGTAGACGTTTCACATTTTAGTGCGCGTGTGTCTCTCTAAAGTTATATAGTACATTGTCTGGACTGCTCCCCAGAAACCTATGAGCTAGTATTGAAACTTTACATGAACAATCATATCAGGCATGTATTTGCATACTACTTACTTATTTTTCTTTCTTGTTTAAAATTGATCATCGGAGTGTTATGTAGACCAAATTACACCATGTTGCACTAGAGCAATTATAGCTGGACAGTACAGTTTTCTGAAACGTAGTTTTGTTTTTGTTTTATGAAGTCGAAGGTAAGTTACCTTCAAAGCATTGCCATTCCCTGTCTCCTTGTATTTCAATTGAACTCCAATGAGTAACTTAAATCTAATTATGAGTCCTTTTCAACCTTTCTTTCCATTGCCGATCTTCACCACCATTCCAAACAAAAATACTTCCCATACCACAACAAACCTTACTTATTTGCCATATAAATGAATTAGTAGGGAGAGATGAAATCGATCTTGAAGTTTATTATTTTGATATCCTCATAAGATTTCCATCGCTCAGTAATCATTTATTTGCCCTTTAGATATAAATAAACACTGAAATTAACATATAATATTTATCTAAACTTTCGTCAGATTGCTGCAAGTTCATCTTAGTGAAGTTAGGAAACATCACACAATGAACTCCTAGTATGGAACATAATGTACATGAGGGAATTGAAGACGGATGTAATTTCAGTTCTCAGTTCCTCTACAATTATATAACATTGAATAATAAATATGTACTCTTTATTACTATATTTCACAATTTCGTGTGGTAGATCCTCAAATGAAAAATAGCATAATGATGATTATACTTCTAGTGTTCTAGAACATTACGGAACAACTTTTTCACATGAGTATAATATATTTACTCTATGTGTGGTTTACGGGACTGCATTCCTGTAAACAATATAATAACAACAAGTTTATTGCCTAAAGAGCAATGATTTGTTGAAAAACGGAATAAAATAATAAATGTGTGATTTCCCCTCTTTACTGCAAATTTTATTAACCCATTTTAAATTTCCAAAATTAGCCTTTAAATTCCAAATTTTGAAATAAATTCAATTTAAATTGACTGTGCAACCATGTCCTTTGTGTTTGTAATTGTGTATCATCGCCTATATCATGTGCGAACTATATCTCTATGTTCCCTGAATGCCATTCTATAACCTCCTATAGAAAACAATAAAAGCAATACTTTTCAATGGTATTATTTTGGAAGTCTCAATGAAGCACTAAGGAAACCGATTAATACGTACAGCATGAACTTGCAATATGAGCAATGTATGACTAGGTAACAACATGCATGACAAAAAATGGAGCTTACAGACGTGGTCGGCTGGCCGAGGAAAAACTGAGATAAAACCCTCTTTTTGGGGAAAACTCAGAAACCTCTGCCCGTTTGTCATCCAGATTTACAGGATTTGTCTCGTACCACTAGATGTCGGACCTCATCATACATAAGCTCCTTAACAAAGATGTATAGAAAAAATATTATTTTCATGATTCATGTATACGTACTATATCAAGTTAAACAAATGCATATTACATCGCTATGTTCTTTGAAGACAAATGAAAACAAATTGATCATTCATATGATGAAATTGCATAGTAACAGAAAACTTTCACAAACATTTTCTTGTAAATCGATGTGAACGTATCGGATCCCCAAAGCTGAATGCCTTTACATGCATATGCGCACGATTCACTCGTGCTTATATATCGCCACCTGGCGATTATTTCATTATAAACAAGGGAAAATAATTTCCTTCTAATTCGTTTCACTCAAACGTATAAAATTATATTTATCTGCATTAAATATCCTGCGCCGTTTTGATGGTGACTGAGACACGGGTCACTCGATAACGATTTGATCTAGGACCATGAAAATGTTAAGTTGCTATTGACCAGCAAATGAACCGTATTGAATTTATGGTCAGTAAGTCAAAATCACAGTAAAAAGTCTTATGAAAATTATGTAACTACAACGAATTGAGAACTGTTTGACATAGGACCATCAACTTTAGTAGTAGGTTGCGCATGACCAATTGATGACCACTATTGTTTTGGAGGTCTGTAGGTCAAATGTTATTTACACAGTTAACAGTCTTATGAACAAACCTGTCTGCATAATTTCTCGTGAACGGTTGGGTATACGGCCAAGAAACGTCAGTGGTTTGTCGCAATCGACTAGCATATGACCCCAATACATTTAGAGGTTTATAGGTAAATATTAATGCATTTTCCTAATTGTTACATTCAAATGCATCTGAATCTAAGTGAAAATGGTAATGCTTTGACTGAGAGTTGTAACTGAGTCATAAGTAAGATTTTAATCTAAAAAAAGTTGTCTTTATTGAGTAATTGTTGTTATGGGAACGAACATTAGGCATACTTGCATGCTACAATATCAAATTCAATCTACGTTGAGCAAGGTCGAGCCGAAGCAAAGCCTAACAAAGTCAGATATATTCCTAACAAAGTCAATATATTAACATTGTTAAGTAATATTTTAATACAAAAGGATGTCTTTGTTGAATAAAAGACTTTATGAGAACGAAAATGCTTGCATGATACAATATCTAATTCAAGCAAGGTCAGGCAAATTATAACAAAGTAAAGCAAAGTCAATCAAAGTCAGTTTTATTTTGAACAAAGTCAATGAATTAACACGCATAAGTAATATTAAAATACATAAAGATGTATACATTTGTACATTGAATGATTTTATGATAGAGATAATAAGGCATATGTGCATGATATACTACCCGAGTCTAGCAAAGTCAAAGAAATTAGAGCTAAGTCAGTTACATGTTGAATAACGTCGATGAATTATTTTGATTGGCTTAACCTAATAGGAGGCGGAGTGAGCGGGACGGGACGGAATATTTTCATTGGCCAAGGAATACAGGGCACATTATGTAAGAGGTGTAAATATTCTCATTGGCTGTGGACGGTTTGGCGGAGGTGTGAATGTATTCAGTGGACAGCGGCCGGATGCGATGTTGTTTATGGCCTGTGTCAGTTAGGCCCTGTGCATTGAAAGTCACCTGAAGCCATTTGACACCTGACAAATGTCGTATTATTTGTGTTTCCGTAATGTACCGAGTTCCATATATGTCACCTGCCAAGTACCTTTCTTTGCATATATAATCTGTTAGATTTTTCAGTATATTCATTAACATAGTATATCTGCTAAAGATAATTCGGCATTATTGCTATCTTTAACAGTATGTTTTTGATATGTCATCAGTAGTAAATGTAAATGGAACTGAACGGTTTATCACTATCTAAATTTCTACCAAGTTTCATGAACATATATTTTGTTTTGGAGAAGATATTGTTATAATATTATTTTTCATTTCCTGCACTAATAATAAGTGGCCATTCATTGCAATATTTCATGGAATTCTTATTATTTATCTGTACATCTTAGGATTTGTTTAGATAAAGGTACTGCAGTTTTTCACTTATTGATACAATTGTGTGTTTTCATTACATCAAAAGCTATTTCCTGACAATGCTGTCTTGTTTCGAATATAGCACCAGAGATGTTTACCATTGGTCACAATCCCGGGTCAGATCAATACAGCTGACCTCAGACAAATAATTGGATCAATATGAAATCACTTAATTTATAACATTATAATACTGCATGAAAATCGATAAACACTTCATCTCTCGTGGAATTTCAGTCAGTTCAGAGCCGGTATGTTCGTCATAACCCGACGATATTTTGATGTATAGTATTGTCTCATCTTATACCAGTGTGCAGATAAATCCAACACGCATCACGTTCCCCGTTTTCCAAAGAAATGCTTGAAATTTTAATTAAATGAGTCAAAGCTGACCCATATATCCCATTCTCATTCATCGGAGGTTTGATAATGATAAGTCTTATGGTACGCATAGCATCATCACTCTGGGGTACGAGAATGATCTTTCCTGATTAAAATAAACGGTAACCGTCAACGGAACTATGCAGGACAATTTCCCCGCTTCACCAGCGGTATAGGAGGGATTTCTAATCAGCCAATATGCTAAAAATAGATTTACTGATAAGCACAGTCCATAGCAACTGTAACAGGTAGTACAAACTTTGTACGACCTGGCCTCTGTTTAACATAGATTTGCACTGGATTGGGTATGGACTTGGAGCCATTATCTCTTAAAAAACAAAACTCTGTAATAACACAAAATAAATATTTATTTCATACCTTTCCCTTAACCTAAAACAAATGAAATTTAAGTGAAAAGGGTTAATATGTGCGAGTGGTCAAGAGGATTTCACAGTTGCTAAATTAAAAGGTGGACATACAATTGCAGTAAACATTTTGTTAGATAGGCCTTAAACACTAAGAGGTATCTGTATCAAAGAATACATTGAAGTTTCAAAGGCCCTCTTGCAGTATGACAGCCATTCAACTCACCTTACTACAGAAACACACAATATTCAGATTGATCAAGTCTTGCAGGAAGAAATGTGCCATATACATGTGTGCATGCATATACATGATGACTTATATAATTAAGGAAGACCATAACGTGTGAACATTCTTACTCATATGTTTCATTAATCCAAATTAAATTTAAATACATCGACCAGCTGTGAACCTGATTCCACTCGAGAGAGTCCAAAAAGAGATAGGCGAAAATACTGTAAAACAAAGATAATATATCTCGTATGAGCGGCTTCTAAATGATATTAATCTTTTATTCTTTGTACACAAATAATGCAACTTTGAGATGCATTATGGGCATTCCAGTTCTGGTGCTGTAACATTTCTGTCGGATGTGGATAAAAAGAGCAAGAGTGACAGTGACATGGTCATAGCCTCACAGTTTGCGCACATCATAGAGCCTGGCGAATTAGTAATTGCTTATGGGGTATTTAAGACATCCTTCAGTAAAACAAAGTGCAATTGCACATTTTACCATTTTTAAGCGGCATGCAGAGACATATTGAAATTAATACATACACTCTATAACAAAACACAAGAATGTATTTAGTATCATATTTTAATATCTGTATTGACAACACATCGATGTATATATATTTATTTGTACTATGTGTGTACCAGCTATTGTATAAATCATGACATTGTGGACTGTTTTTCATTGGTTCATTTAAAGTTCAACTAGCATAAACCGTCATCAACTGGCACAATGATGACCTTGTCTTCCCCAGCTTTAATACAGGCACTGCATCTGAAAAAAATAAATGCAATTAATTTCTTAATCATAAAACATTGAAACCTATTTTATACATTTAGTATCTGGTTAGATGTCATCTATTCACAAATACACATAAGGACACACAGACAAGATCAGCTGAATGATAAGACAGAGAAAGTGTACCTGTTTCTGACCAACTGATATATATCCATTTCATATGCATTTTTCCTCAATTCTGGGCTAGAAACAATATTACAATAAATTAAAGAATTCCAATGCAGCTGTTAGACTAAATCTTATATGTTGAACCTACAGCATACCATATTATCACAATATTATACGTTTTCTTAAATGTAAACATATGTATACATACAGTAGATTGCATAATTTGCTTACCTGTTAATTAGATCTGGTCTTTTCCCAGATGAAGTTAAACCTCAGCAGCACTGTGTCCATTACTTATCTCAACAACTGACTTCTGAGAGAAACTTTGCACCAGGAAGATTATTTCTAGTGAATGTAACTGCAGAAACCTTATCAGAAGTAGCCATTGTTTACATTTCTTGTACGACCTTCCTGGAAATTGTGTACCACGTGGTACACATAGCAGAAAGCAATGACGTAGTTGTAAATCCCTCCTATACCGGTGTGCGCGACCCCTCAACCCCCATGAATAAGTAGAGTGCGGATAAATTTTAACGGTATTTCGTTATATTCATGTTACTTATTGGGCACATGCCAGTTAGTACATCCATACCGTTACATCGAGTTGAAAGTATACATAACTCGCGCATCAAACTCGTTGAGTATTATTTCAATAACTCGGAAAGTGGCTGCAGTAAATGTGACGACAATCGCGTACTTTAGTATAAAATAATTTCGTGGCGGTTTTATATAGATGCTCTAGAGGCCCCAAAGCGCCATTAGTTTCCGACGCACCTGAAATACCATAGCAAACAGCAAAATTCAAGGAATCATATAGTTTGTTATAAGTTTCAAGTAACTTACTAATTCGAATTCGCAAATCATAACTAGATATAGAGAATACTTCGGCTCACCCGATAAATTCCTCCGCCTTGCCAGATAAACTTCCTCCATCCACGGCACTAACCTAGTATTCTATTTATCCTGTTACTTTGTTTAATTAAACACTATAAAACCTTAAAATTAATAAGAATCTTTAAAAGTAAGGGGGGCAACTGTTTTTCCCTGTTGACGTCATCACACTCGGTATCCATGTTTAAATCGCCCCCAAAATAGTTCGTAAAACTGTTCAACTTTTTTAGTACGTTTATAATCAAAGTCATTGCATTTTAATACGTCAATATCAATTCAAAACATAAAAATACTTTTAAACGTGCGTAAGCATGGATCAGTCTCTGAACATTATCTGATGATGTAACAATTATTCCGCAAGTCAGAGTACAGTACACAGGTCAAAATTCAAGATCACGAGTGTTTACAAACAATCGCAACATATTAAATGGATTTAAATGATGTTGATAGTGTTGAATGATCATAACTGCACCGGCAAAGAGATCATTCATTTCTGTTGTAAGTGAGATTTTGTCATTCACCACAGAAATGGAATAAACTATCGACGAGTATCGTTGAATGCTGTTTCACAGTTTCCAGCATTTGCGGGTGGGGTAAGATTTTCACATCTCATGAAGATTTCAGGTCGATTGTTTTGCCAGTGTCATTATTTTGCATAATGATGGGACTTTATGGGCGAGTGATTGCTGAGGTCGGCTGTTAGTGGTCCATTGATAAGATACTGAAACGGCAGTTCTGTTTTTCTTCTGACATTGCAGACTATATAAAAGAAGTTCGTTTTCGCGGTCACATGACCACCTGACTGTAGATAAACATCACGTGGTCTACTATCCTAATAAACTAAAGTTTACACGGCACCTTGTTATTGGACCGATTTGTATGCAGGTGACAGGATAAAACCAGTTACTGCTAAAAGCCAGGAATGTATTTATAGATAAGTGGTAACACAAATTTTATCTAGTTTACCAGTTATTGTGTTACATACCGAGTGAAATTCGCAAACCATAACTAGATAACCTGTTAGTAAAGGTAACAGCTGGCAGATCTGGGCACATTAAAGCCTGTTTTAGTATTATATTAGTTATCTTACCGAAAAAGTTTTGCGAGTATGAACTAGATAGCTAGATAATTATCGCCAAAAAAATAAGTGGTTAACTAGTAAAAAAATGTACGGTAATATTTGGTACCGTCCTGATATGATAATTTTGTTAAATTAAAACAAGCAATTAAAAGCCTTACTGATATTAGTTCGTGTCCGGTCCATATCTTTCTCATTCATGGTCGGATTTTAATATTCTTTGGTAGACATGACTACCATAGTATGAGAATGTGTCCCTTCCTTTGAGCTCAAGGTCACAGCAACATTCTGATAGTAATATATTTTGCTATAGAAGCATTACTGATAATAGATCGTGTCCGGTTCATATCTTTGGTCATACAATGTCGGATTTTAATATTATTTGGCAGCATGGTATGAGGATGTGTCAATCACAAGTTTCGTGTCCATACCTTCGAGGTCAAGGTCACAGCAACCTTATGATCTAAGTATGTTTCGCTATATAAGCCTTTCTGATGGTAGATTATGCCTGTGCATGCGGGGGTATTTTAGTTTCCTTAGACCTGTGACAATTTCTTTTAACCGCTTATGGTCCTCGTCTTTGAATTTAGAGAGTAATGCCGACGCCCTTTTTAGCACGCGCTAAAATGTCCGGTATCCAACATGCATATTGCCCGAACATGGATTTAACAGTCTCAATATCCGAGTCGGAGCCCGCCGATTTCGGGGCTCATTTTTAATGCTCTTCTTTCCTTAAACAAAGATACCCATCTTGCAACAGTACGGTACAGAAGAGCAGTATCCCATACACATTGTCTAGATCTGTTTTAATTTATTGTGCTTCTTTTACCCAGTAAGACGCGAATCTTTGCTCCTTTCTGATATTTCCACCACATTCAGCCATATTCCCGTCAGTATGAAATGCTTTGTTGCCTTTAAATCGCATTAATCTACTTGTGCACGTGAATAACGTGTACAATTTGGATGGACTGGTAGGCTATACATGTACATGTAAGTGCACAAGGAAACCATGCTTTTGCAGCTATGTTACCACTGCTAATAAAGTGATCCTCATATGGTATTAGTAAATAAGACATTTATGACATGACTTCGTGTGCTTAAATAGAACATTTTGATATAATCATACTTCTGAAGTTCTGTTAATATTAAATGGTGTTCAAGTAAAAAAATCACACACGGAAAATTATTGTGAAGTCCACATTTTCAATGTCATAATACAAAAGTCAACGAACCAGTCAAGACAATGATTATAGTATTTTATTGCATAATGTCAAAGATACGTGTATTTTTTTAAAATAAAAATCATAAAAAAAACTGAAGTCTTTTGAAATGATTGTCTACAACACGTTTCTAAACACAACCTACATAATTAAATATTCATACAATTGATTCAATTTGCTTGTATTGATAGTCTGTAGACCCTCTAAATAGTTGGCACGCTGCATGTCAATAGATGAATCAAGTACCATCTGCTCTCTATGAAAGTAACACATTTTCTTTTCCTGGCCGTGTTGGATAATACCAGTCTTAAAAAAGATTTGACGTGTAGAAGTTTGAAACAGGGAACACACGTGAGAAATATTATTGTATATGTACTTTTAAATATTTCATAGTCTTATTCAAATCATTAAATGACAGAAGAAAGCATCTCTAGTATATATTCATCAACGGCCCAAAAATAGTGTTTCATTTCTTAGTATTAGTTGTATTTAAAGTTTCTGAAGTCAAAACCTGTACTGTTAATATTAACACTTGTTGAACGGCTTGTCAGTCAAAACTACACTATATGTTTCTGCTGAACTGTTCCCATGACCAGTAACGCAAGTGGTTTTTCAAACTGCCGTTTCCCTGCTACGATTTATTGGATGGAAGTCAGATTCCCGAACATCTGGTAAGTTGAAAAGCTCAGCGGCCAAAGTGTAGTTTGTGCTATGAAGCTGTTTGAAAATATGCTCCATTCTTGAACCAGCCTCAAATCGTTTATTATGCGGAACAAGTATGCGTCCATTGGTTGACAAATCAAAAAAGAAAGCGGGAATTCCATGGGTGACTACACCGACTACTTCGACAGATGCTGCTGTGTTCAAGGCCGAGGGACAAATTCTGATAATTGGGGAACCAGATGATCCATGCTCCATAAAACAGTGGAACAATATCTTAAAATCTGCATCGTAATTGCCATAACCAAGCTCAACATATTTTGGGTCTTTTCCTTGCACATACAAGTCTTTTTTAAAGATATGTTCATAGTTCTTTAGCCAAACTAATGCAGAACGCATTTCATTAGAATTTGGTGTGACCAGCTGACATTTATACTCAAAGTTTTTCTTGTTTGTTCTGTTCTGTTCAGGATGGCCAAAGCCAATAATTGATATAAAATTCAAAAACAAAGGATCGATGCCTTCTTTTCTCAGTAACATTGGTGGTGGTAAATGATCGTCGGGATTCCTAATTTGCAGAACTGCTAAGTCGTGTTCTGTGTCACGATAACCATAACTTTCCAGCTGATATCTAATGCCTTGCTCCAAAGGAGAGTCGGTAAATGAAACATAAGTGTTCTCTAGCGATAAATTTGAAAAGTCTTCTACGCCCTTTTTGTCTGGATCTGCAAAAAAAAAAACATAAACTGAAAAATCATTAACATGAACATAATGTTAAGATATATCAATAACCATGTGTTTGTTGAAAAACTGGTTAACAAGAAACGCAATTTGGAGAAATTGACCTATTTAAGTGTTGGGCATATAAATACAAGAAGTGACCTTTACCTTGTTTCTACCAGCCCAAAATACTATCTACAGCTTGCTCACTTTAATCACTGCACATCATTCTTACACGAATTACACAAAATTGTCTTTCAATTTTTTGTAACCAATAAACTTGACCCCACTTATCCCGAATGCTATTCCAAAGTACAACTTCATATGCAGTGTTATATACCAAGTTTCATTGAAATAATCTATTGTATAAGTTTTTAGCACATAACTTTTTTCTGGTTTTGGTAACCGTTATAGCTACCTCGACCTCACTGACCCAAAGTGCAATCACAAGATAAATCTTCATGTAAATTTCTGACACAGTACGTTCCTAGTTTGTATGAGGATTTTGTCCATTGTTTTGAAGAGTAGATTGGATTAGCAAATGTAATTAATAGGAATTAGGTATATACAAATAATATGACAATGCAAACCTTCATCTTTTAGCTATATAAGTGAGTGAATGTCTATATCATACTAGAACACTGAACGAAATAGAAAAAAATCATACCAATGATATTATTGACAACATGCCAGGCAGTCATAAGCGATTGTTTTCCGACCCGAAAAACAGTTCCTTGGATATTTCCATAAGCAACTAAAGCGCCAACGCATTTCATGTGGGCGGTGTAACTTTCCATCATTGTCTGAGTCAGACTCTCATCAATCTTCCTCTGCAGGTAAAACAAGAATGTAAATTAGGTTTTCATGGTCCTGTATTTAAATCTCTGAATTTGTCATCCATATATTCAAATTGCGGTCTTGTTTCGTTAAAAGGTCTTTGTCCTAGCTTACAGAATCTTGAATATGAGCCACTTTAGGGATGACAACAAGTTGATTTTTTTACTCTATTGTTTTCAACTTTGAAACTGGCTTAAGTTCAATTCACATAAATATGAGGGAACTTCAAAAAGTTATGTTATACGTTGTATAACATACAAACCACTAAAGACAAAAGCGTATTGTTGTAACCCCACAATATAAGCAAGATACAAAAATCTTTATTTAAAATCGGGTATATGATAAAAAGAAACATTAGCTCAATGAGACATGAATAACAAACATACATTACGTATAAAAACATAGCAATGAGCTTGTGACCTAGAAATAAAAGCATATAGTTTTAAATAGGTAAAAATATTGGAACAAGTATTTAAAAATTGTTCCTTATTATATTCATGCTTACAATTACAGAAAGTAAGATGGATTAGACACTGAAAACAGTGACAACATCAACTAGGTTTCCTGGCTGAACGGGCAATCCACACGCGTACGGTTTCGCTAGTTGACATACCACTGTAAAATGGTAAGTACTTTCAAAGGTATAACTTAAATCGGATATATTTTAACACCAAATTTGTAAGTAGCATATGCCCCATTTACACAAAAGCGTTTTTAAATCTAGACATTGTCTAAAAGCGCCAGAGTAGTGTACCTATGATAACCCTTGAAGTCACTGAGCCAGTGTCAAATGCAATAACTTTTCAAACTTTGAAAAAAGAATAAGAATATATTTTGAACTTGTAAATCATTTAAAAGAACTTATTATCTTTGAATTAGTATAAAAGTAACAAGCGCTGTCACAGTATGTGACGAATGCCCCCGAATGTGACATTGACCTATGAACAAGGTCAGTACATGAAAAGTTGATCTTGCCTTTACATGTCAAATACATATGGCAAGTCATTTTAAATTGCCTCTGAACAAAAAAAATACCACCCATATTTGACAATCTACACTCTTATGACCTTATATTCAGCATTCCATTGTGAATAAACACTAAGTGTATCTTTCACCTTAGAGGTAGGGACATGGGTCTTGCACGCGACACGTCGTCTTGGTATGTTGAACACATGTGGCAAATTATTTTAAAATCTGTCCATACAAGAAAAAGTTACAGCCCGGATATGACAACCTATACTCTATGTGCTTATATGCAGCACTCCATTGTGAATAAACACTAAGTGTGACCTTGACCTTAGAGGTAAGGACACGGGTCTTGCACGCGACACGTCGTCTTGGTATGTCGAACACATGTGGCAATCATTTTAAAATCTGTCCACACAATAGAAAGTAACAGCCCGGACACGACAACCTATACTCTATGTCCTTATATATGCAGTATTCCATTGTGAATAACACAAAGGGTGACCTTAGAGGTAAGGACACGGGTCTTGCACGCGACACGTCCTCTTGATATGTTGAACACATGTGGCAAGTTATTTTAAAATATGTCCATACAAGAGAAAGTTACAGCCCGGACACGACAATCTATACTCTATGTCCATATACCCAGCATTTCATTTTAAATAAACACTTAAGTGTGACCTTGACCTTAGAGGGAGGGACACGGGTCTTGCACGCGACACGTCATCTTGGTATGTCAAACACATGTGGCAAGTTATTTTAGAATATGTCCATACAAGAGAAAGTTACAGCCCGGACACGACAACCTCTACTCTATGTCCATATACCCAGCATTTCATTGTGAATAAACACCTAAGTGTGAGCTTAACCTTAGAGGGAGGGACACAGGTCTTGCACACGACACGTCGTCTTGGTATGTGGAACACATGTGGCAAGTCATTTTAAAATCTGTCCATACAAGGGAAAGTTACAGCCCGAAACGACAACCTATACTCCATATCCTTATATGCAGCAGTCCATTGTGAATAAACACCTAAGTGTGACCTTGACCTTAGAGGTAGGAACACGAGTCTGCACGCGACACATCGTCTTGGTATGTGAAACACACGTAGCAAGTTATTTTAAAATCTGTCCATACAAGGGAAAGTTACAGCCCGGACACGACAACCTATGCTCCATTGTGAATAAACACTAAGTGTGACCTTGACCTTAGAGGTATGAACATGGGTCTTGCACGCGACACGTCGTCTTGGTATGTGGAACACATGTGGCAAGTTATTTTAAAATCTGTCCATACAAGGGAAAGTTACAGCCCGGACACGAGTTATTGAGCCGGACACACGGACGGTGCGATTTTAATATTCCCATCTTTGCGGGCATAAAAATATCTACCTGTATCTATCAATTATTGAATAAGAATACAATTGAGGTCAAACAAAGCCCATTTTCATAACACTGACTACATACTTAACTGAGGCCATTTCAAGCAGGATCTTTAGGGCTATTCCATCTAAACATGTAACCACCGGGGGTAGCCACTATATACCACCCCTCTACAGAAGAAAATTTAAGTTTTTTGGGTCCAATTTAGCGAAAATAGATGCCCACGGTGGCCCACCCATATATAAAGAAAATAATTCCCCCCCCCCCCATCCCTTCTAAAAATGACACTAATGCTTTCTGTGTAAATAATAATAGTACTTCATTTTTTTTCTTTAACAAGAGGGCCCTGAGGGCCCCATATCGTTCATCTGATCCAATTCAAGTGTGAAATAAGTGTTTTCAGGGCGAGGGCAATTGATTACCCAGTTTCAAACTCTACATAAAGATCATCAAGAATAACATTCTGATCAAGTTCCATGAACACATTGTCATAAATGTGGCCTCTAGAGTGTTTACATGCTTTTCCTATTATTTGACCTGGTGACTCAGTTTTTGACTGCACATGACCCAGATTCGAACATGGCCTAAAGCTAATCAATATAAACATTCTGACTATGTTTCATGAACATTCAGTCATAAATGTGACCTCTAGAGTGCTAACAAGCTTTTCCTGTGATTTGACCTAATGACCTAGTTTTTGACCGCACATGACCCAGATATAAACTTGCCTAAGAGATTATTAATATAAACATTCTGACTGAAATGAAAATACATTTATAAATGTGACCTCTAGATTGTTAAAAGCTTTTCCTTCAATTTGACCTGGTGACCTGGTGACCTAGTTTTTGACCACACATGACCCATATTCGAAATTGTCCTAGAGATTATCAATATTAACATCTGATAAAGTTTCCTGAAGATACAGTCATAAATGTGACCTCTATAGTGTTAACAAGCTTTTCTTTTAACTTAACCTGGTGACCAAGTTTTTAACCCAAGATGACCCAATATCGAACTCGTCCAAGATGTTATTGAGGGTAACATTCTGACCAAGTTTCATTAAGATTGTGCCCAAATTGTGACCTCTAGAGTGTTAACAGTCAAATTGTTGACGACGGACGACGACGACAGACGACTACGACGAACACCGGGCGATGACAATAGCTCACCTTGAGCACTTCGTGCTCAGGTGAGCTTTAAACAAACAGGATCAAAGAACTACCAATTACCTTGAAGTTTCCTGCATTTAAAGAAGAACAAAAAGCCCCATCGGTGAAGTCTTGGGCAGGGTCTGCAAGGAATAATTTGCATTAATAAAACATATTCCATTCAATCCCTTATACTGTATAACTTTCAATATATATCTGACATACATGTAAGGAGACAAATTATTAAAGTGACACTCTTATTCAAAATCAATACATACACATGTATAACAAACATCAATGTTGACTGATAAACCTTTAACTACTTACTAAATAATGCATTTATGGAAAATATTAATTACTGATAACAAGATTGTAACTGTATATTTAATAGAAGAAAGCGCAAAAATATTAAATGATTGGTGAATGCTAAAATATTTACTGTGGTGTACTATTGTCTCATAAAGTAGATATACCGTGTTTTATGCTCATTTCTTTCAAATTAAACTCGGTATCCTTTATAAGAACAATTGTTTCCGACATTTATTAATCCTTTTTGGAATATTAAAACAAAATTATTAATATTGGTAAATCTTATTTGGGAGTAAGAGTGCATCTTTAATATGAAAATTAGTTCGAGAAAACATTTTGCTATGTAACAGTTATACTATTAGGGAAAATACACTTTCATGAGAGTGTGAATATCTGTATGTTGGCATAATGCGCAAAATGTGATTATGCCCTAATGCAGAGTAACAGTTTGTCAGGTGATTCATGTTTGTAAATACTGCCTCTTTTATGAATATATAATAAAGGCAAAATGTAGGGATTGAAAATCGGACCAAAGTCATAATCGATCGGACAAGCCATTTTGATCAATCATCGATTATATAATCGAAACGGAACAAGTGAATATACTACAAATATATCCTAAACTATATTGGTTTGTACATACATGTCTTTAAATGAATAAACATATTACAATCAGTTATGTTTTATATGCTGTTTTGTTATACATTCCAAGTTACAATAGATAATTTAGTAAAATGTTTTTAGGAGATAACTAAATTCTAAAATAATTGAGAATAAAAACTTCATTTTTCCACGCTACAAGTATATACGAGACAGTAGTTTCATTTGTTTTTTTAAAAATGAACCATAAACTGATGAATTATTTACATAATTATCAGCATTTTCATCACTTTAAAACAGATATTACATAATTTGGAACAAAAATGTAGTACAAATGTATTTACATGTAGCATTTTAATAAATGTTCCAATCTTTTACATGAAATACTTATCAATTATCATGACATCATGTTAAAATTAAATGAATATTTTTCTAGCAAGATATCACATGGGGAAATGCTGAATGAATAATCATTTTTACTTGATGAAAAAAATTATATTTGATATTACAATGAAGATGATTTTTTACTTTAAAAAGGCCATTTAAGTCCGTACCGCTTCCCGTTTTAAAGAATATCAGTACATACACAACATGGTTACTTCTCTTTGCCGTACATTAGCGATAATCGATTATGGAATAATGAAATCGATTATCGCCGACCTCGGACACAAATAATCGACTTTCGACAATACTCGATCATCGTTTTATCCCTAGTATCTACTAGTATGCATGTTTAGAAATATACATAATATTAAACATCGAAAACAATCTTAAGACATTCGTTAATATATTTGTCTAGCAACAATTATTTTACGTATCTATGCAAGATGGATACAGAAGGGAGTTCTCATCACAAATGAACAGTTCTCGAATGCTTTATCAATGGAAGTTTCTAAAATTAAAAAAATTTGAATTAATTGAAGTTTTTCATGCAGTTACTTTTATCTGCTAAACATGTATATGGTTTACCTTTTTTTTCATTCAAATCCCAACAGTGAAAGTTGTTACGGATGGAAATGTAAGATCCAGGTGCTGTGTTGAGTTTCCCGCCCATAACATTGATGGAGTATGGCTGAGCCATATTAGTAACGATGGTACCGGAGCTCCCTTGTACACTGCTAAGACTTGGAAGGCTGCTTGTTGTTCCTACACTGTGGCTTCCAAATCCCGGCAGGCTGTTATCTGTATAATAAAAGTTATCTGTAGAATTACAGCCATTAATTGCAGAGAAATAGCCTGGTCATGAAAAGTGGGGCTGCCTGGTCCTATATCATTCCATGTATAAATAAAAAGGGCCATAACTCTGTTTTTGTAAGAAAGCGTCGTGTTATGTTCCATTGAATACAAGGCGATGGTTGCTGTTTTAATACCCCAGACACAAATGGACGTATAACACACTATACAGAAATGAAAAAGGCCATAACTGTGTGGGAAATCATCAAACCAGAACCAGTTGATTATATGTGCATATGCACATATAAGTATAGCTTCCCACAACGTTTCATTAATTACAGGCCAACAGTTGTTGAGAAATAGCACCAACAATAATAGTGGGATCAAAAGACGGAATGACAGTCGGACTGAAACACAGACGAAGCAGCGCATATGTGCTCTAACCAATTTATTGGATTAGCATAATAAAGGAAAAGTGCATATGCAAAGATATGTTGAAAGTTGTATCTTTTATTTCAGTTTATAATTTGATATTATCATATCGGAGCCAAGATTAAAAGCTTTACTATAACCTTTTTGAAAGTACTTGAATCTTTTAAATCATGAGCACAAATTTAAAGACTTTGTTCTTCTCTTGCGAATGTTTACGTTTCTTAAATTCTATGTTTTTTACTCAAAGTTTTCAAAGCATAATTTGCTCATCCATATTAAAAGGTAAGGCATAATTTACTCCAAAGATGAAATTGTATTTAATCTGGACCAAACAATTTCTAGTTTGGTTTAAGGTTTACATCCTTTTCAAAAACATTTCATTCTCGTTCACCAGAGTGATGATGCTATATGCGTTAGATTTATCATTATCAAACCTTCGATATATTACGTTGAAACAGGAAGGGTCGAGAGGCTTTTTTTATTATTATTTGGCTTTATATCAGAACATTATTGTCATCATTGGAGCATTGTGTTCAAGTACTCTTCTGTAGAAATCGTTAAAGGTTTTAAACCACATATAACAAGAGATGTTTGTCAAACATTATGCCCCCCCTGAGCGCCATGTTGTCAGGATTATATGGACAATTGAATGAAATATGCATGGACCAAAATGACAGCTGATTTGTCGCTAACATTGTATGCCGTTGAGGCAGTTTTAAGATTATGACCATTCCAAGTTTGAGGATAGAGTGTGTTATGACCATGACCTTTGACTTTATGATCTCAAAATCCATAGTAGTCATCAGCTGGTCACCAAAAATCTAAATGTTAAGTTTGAGGGCCATGGGTGCAGGCATTGACTTAGTTATCACACAGACAAGCATTTTTCGTTCAAGGTCACTGTAACCTTGACCTTTGATCCAATGACCCCTTAAATCATAAGGGGTCATCTACAGGTCAGACACAACTCCAAGTCAAGTTTGAAGGCCATGGGTGCAGGCATTGTCCAATTATCGCATTCAAGGTCACTGTGAACCTGACCTTTGACCCAATGACTCCTAAAATCAATAAGGGTCATCTCCTGGTCAGGCCTAACTTACATGTCAAGTTTGATGATCATAGATTCAGGCATTGTTGAGAGATCACTGGGAAAAGATTTGCGTTAAAGGTTACTGTGACCTTGACCTTGGCCTGATGACCCCCAAAGTCAAGAGGAGTCATCTACTTGTCAGGCCCAACCTTCATGTCAAGTTTGATGACCATAGGTCCAGGAATTGTCGAGTTTGCTTTCAAGGTCACTGTGACCTTGACCTCCGACCCCTTAAATCAATAGGGGTCATCTACTGGTCAGGCCCAACCTCCAAGTCAAGATTGAGGGCCATGGGCGCAGGCATTGTTGAGTTATCACTCGGGCAACCTTTTATCGTTCAAAGTCACTGTTACCTTGACCTTTGGCCCAATGACCCCTTAAATCAATATGGGCCATTTACTGGTCAGGCCCAACCTCCAATTCAAGTTTGATGGCCATGGGTGCAGGCATTGTCGAGTAATGACACGGACAACCTTTAACCATTCAAGGTCACTGTGACCTTGACCTTTGGCCCGATGACCCCCAAAAACAATAGGGGTCATCTACTGGTCAGGCCCAACCTCCAAGTCAAGTTTGAGGGCCATAGGTGCAGGCATTGTCGAGTAATGACACGGACAACCTTTAACCATTCAAGGTCACTGTGACCTTGACCTTTGGCCCGATGACCCCCAAAAACAATAGGGGTCATCTACTGGTCAGGCCCAACCTCCAAGTCAAGTTTGAGGGCCATGGGTGTAGGCATTGTCGAGTTATCACATGGACAACCTTTTACCATTCAAGGTCACTGTGACCTTGACCTTTGGCCCGATGACCCCCAAAAACAATAGGGTTCATCTACTGGTCAGGCCCAACCTCCAAGTCAATTATGAGGGCCATGGGTGCAGGCATTGTTGAGTTATCACTCGGACAACCTTTTACCATTCAATGTCACTATGACCTTGATCTTGGACCCGATGAGCCCCAAAAACAATAGGGGTCAGCTACTGGTCAGGCCCAACCTCCAAGTCAAGAATGAGGGCCAAGGGTGCAGGCATTGTCGAGTTATCACATGGACATCTTTTTACCATTCAAGGTCATTGTGACCTTGACCTTTGGCCCGATGACCCCCAAAAACAATAGGGTTCATCTTATGGTCAGGCCCAACTTCCATATCAAGTTTGATGACCATAGGTCTAGGCATGGTTGAGTTATCACTCGGACAAGCTTAAAATTATTTTATCATTAAAGGTCACTGTGACCTTGACCTTTGACCCGATGAGCCCTAAAATCAATAGGGGTCATCTACTGGTCAGGCCCAACCTTCATGTCAAGTTTGATGACCATACGTCCAGGAATTGTTGAGTTATCACTCGGAAAAGCTTTGGTCTACCGACGGACCGACCGACCGACCGACCGACATGCCTGTGCAAAGCAATATACCCCTCTTCTTCGAAGGGGGGCATAATAAAAATACACTAACCAAATGTAAACAAAACAAAGGGAGTACAAACCTCTAAAATCCGAACCAATAGTGATAGCCCCACCAATTGTCATTTCTCCATCAAACATGTTAAGTGAGTTTGAGGCCCCAATGTTATAAATATGTACATTTTGAGCCGCATTTCTTTGCGCCTCAGCACCAAAGTTTATCTCCTGTATTCTTTTTGCTGTTTCTGGTTTTGGTTCTTTTCCTTGAGACTCTGAAGGAAAACAACAACTGAAAATTATTTAAAAAAAAAACATCAATAAAATCAAAAGATAACACACATTTGTGACAAGAAATGCTGCTATGCCTCAAAAACACGTTTTCAATTTATACAATCGGGAAATTTATATTCAATGCAGTTAGATTCAATTAAATGTAAGTTCCTTTTTTCTTGCAGTTGTATAATCAGGCGTCTAGTCACTTTAATCACTGCATATCCATTCTAACTACAGACGACTAACAAGCAAATTAGTTGACTTGATATCCCCTGCCTCATAAGGCAATATTCATGGATTGGAAACGGAAAGTAGGTGGAATATTCCTTTGTCAATGTATACTATGGCTGCAGCGAGATGGACTCTTATGAGCGTTGGATATGAGTTTGAGTTTGTGTGGAATTATTTGAAATAAACCTAATGTTTATATAGTACCATTTGTTACAGTTTCATATTAATTTGAATTTTTCAAATTGATAGTTCAGATAAGTCTGAAATGATAATAGTAAATTTTGAAATTGACATTTTAAGTGCCTGCTTCCTCGGGCATCTAAAAACTGTCCTTCTGTTAGCTAACCGTTCTATGAAAAGATATGGCTCTGGACAGCAAAAAAAATGATGAACAAACGGACAACTGGACACAATCGAATAATGAAGGGCAATAATCTGCATTAAATGCAAACTAGAGTTATCTATCTTGGTTAGTTAAGTAGGTTGGATGGTTGAGTATCATTGTATAAAGTCTCAATGCAATACCTCAAGTAGTTGCTGAGATATTAACCTATGTGTGCTTGCATGCAAAACGTTAACCAAGGTGTGACGCCAACGCCAACACTTGGGTAAGTAGTATAGCTCTCCATATTCTTCAATGGTCAAACTAAAAATGATCCTCCTTCCGACACCTTCAGTTAAGCGGTGGAATAATTGTCCATAAATAAACCCCTTGACTGTTTTATTAAGATTTGACCTAGTGACCTAGTTTTCGACCTTCAGCAACAGGGACTTTGATCCAAGCAACCACTTTCAAATGACCTCGTTAAATAAAACACTTTATAATGAGGTCATTCCTAACTAAAGTTTTTCATAAGAAACCAAGTTTACAGTAACAGTAACCTTGACTCTGCCAATGAAAATGCAATCCAAAGACACCTCTCCATCTGAGCTTGCTATATTCCTTGTCTTATAGCTTGTATGCTATTCCTAACTTAAGATTTAGCAGACAGTGTTTCTATTTGTAATAACAGTTTATAATTACTGCACCTGCATTTGAAGTCTTCCAAACTATGATAATGAAAATAAATAAAAACGCATACCATTGGCAAATTGTTCGCCAAAGTATTCCACAGCCAAGTATCTGTTTCCAATTTCATATAACGTTGAAGCCAACAGCTCCTTTGGGTTTTCATCACAGTCAACAACAACATCATGCCACGCCTTCACCAGGCGAAATGTTTGTTCAGACATCTAAGAAAATAAATAATTGATATTGCACTTTCAACTTTGTTTAAGTTTACAACGTTGTTTACACCATCATTGATAACTTTCAAATCTGTAAGTTTCTCTGAAAGTTCCTGCAATACGCTCATGATCTGCAATATTCCTAACAAAGAAGGACAATTGTTTCAGCTGTAATTGTTTATTATGCCTGTGAGAGTCAACAACAATGTTCTTTATCACATTGATATCTTATACAAAGTTTTGAACATTCAGGCCATTATCTTTTACAAGTTTAATCATATCATTTTCAATTTACCGGTAAGAGAGGGTAGTAAGGGAGGAAGTTTGAGCGAAGTGTAACCACTAAAATATACTAGCCAAAGTTATGGAACTTGATGCATATATGCCCATAGTTCTATCATGATTTTTAGTGAAATAGCGCAAATATCAATTTGATATTTTATGGATTATGTTATCTGTTTCGTTTAAGTAATGTCATGTCACAACATTATTTATAATATCACATCAATTTTCAATTAACGAAAATTCAATTACATTTTTCATATTATTTAGAATAAAAGAAATTAAAATTATTTTAGTGCAAGATGGACATTGATTTCACTTGTACAGTAAATTATACATCGAGTCTCATGAAAATATTGCTGTGCTTACTCAGTGAAATAAATTATGATTTAGCACTGAAATTCAACAAATATTCTGTATTTATTATGAACATAAGTTTTATTTAAACAACTTAATATCTTTATTAGTTCAAAAGGTTTTAAAATATGGCCACCAACTGCAATGTTGATGACAACATGGCTGTAAGTTACAATATCTCAACATTTTTCTCAAGACAAGTCAACTAAAGCAACAAGATATATGACTGAACTCATTTTGCAACAGTGTCCATAGAGCTGATTCCATAATTTTTATTAATTATTTCTAATGCTCAAATACTTACACCCTGAAATGATCTCACAAGCATATCAAACTGTGTCTGTTCAAAGTTCAGGAATAAAGCCAATTGGTGAAAATCTCTACCTGAAAGAATATACCGGTACATACATTCATGATTGTGTAATTGTTAGCTGTCACAAAAAGATGACAATGTCCACGATTGGGTCTTGTCTGATGGATAAGTATATATATATGCTGAATATTACTTCAAATATTGATTAAATTTCTATTAACAACTAAAACAGACCGAGATTGATAGTTTTATTTAAAATCAATAATTGTGCAACCTTGACCTGCATATGTGAGAGCAAAAATGTGTGACACACCTTCCAATGGAGAACGAAGTTATTTCACCAGCTATAGGTTGGTAATTTAACCAGTTATAGGTGAGTAATTTAACCAGTTATAGGTAGATAATTTAACCAGCTATAGGAAAGTAATTTAACGTAAGTAATTTAACCAATTATAGATAGGTAATTAAACCAGATATAGGTAGGAAATTTAACCAGATATAGGTAGGTAATTTAACCAGCTATAGGTAAGTTATTTAACCAGTTATAGGTGGGTAATTTAACCAGTTATAGGAATGTAATTTAACCAGTTACAGGTATTGAAGTAATTTAACCAGTTATAGGAAAGTAATTTAACCAGATATAGGTAAGTACTTTAACCAGTTACAGGTATTAAAGTAATTTAACCAGTTATAGGTAGGTAATATAACCAGTTATAAGTAAGTAATTTAACCAGTTATAAGTAAGTAATTTAACCAGTTATAAGTAAGTAATTTAACCAGCTATAGGTAGGTAATATAACCAGTTATAAGTAAGTAATTTAACCAGTTATAGATAAGTAATTTAACCAGCTATAGGTAGGTAATATAACCAGTTATAAGTAAGTAATTTAACCAGTTATAGATAAGTAATTTAACCAGCTATAGGTAAGTTATTTAACCAGTTATAGGTGGGTAATTTAACCAGTTATAGGAATGTAATTTAACCAGTTACAGGTATTGAAGTAATTTAACCAGTTATAGGAAAGTAATTTAACCAGATATAGGTAAGTACTTTAACCAGTTACAGGTATTTAAGTAATTTAACCAGCTATAGGTAGGTAATATAACCAGTTATAAGTAAGTAATTTAACCAGTTATAAGTAAGTAATTTAACCAGTTATAAGTAAGTAATTTAACCAGCTATAGGTAGGTAATATAACCAGTTATAAGTAAGTAATTTAACCAGTTATAGATAAGTAATTTAACCAGCTATAGGTAGGTAATATAACCAGTTATAAGTAAGTAATTTAACCAGTTATAGGTAAGTAATTTAACCAGTTATAAGTAAGTAATTTAACCAGTTATAAGTAAGTAATTTAACCAGTTATAGGTAAGTAATTTAACCAGCTATAGGTAGGTAATATAACCAGTTATAAGTAAGTAATTTAACCAGTTATAGGTAAGTAATTTAACCAGCTATAGGTAAGTAATTTAACCAGTTACAGGTATTAAAGTAATTTAACCAGTTATAGGTAAGTAATTTAACCAGCTATAGGTAAGTAATTTAACCAGTTACAGGTATTAAAGTAATTTAACCAGTTACAGGTATTAAAGTAATTTAACCAGTTATAGGAAAGTAATTTAACCAGATATAGGTAGGTAATTTAACCAGCTATAGGTAAGTTATTTAACCAGTTATAGGAGGGTAATTTAACCAGTTATAGGAAAGTAATTTAACCAGTTACAGGTATTAAAGTAATTTAACCAGTTATAGGAAAGTAATTTAACCAGCTATAGGTAGGTAATTTAACCAGTTATAAGTAAGTAATTTAACCAGCTATAGGTAAGTAATTTAACCAGTTACAGGTATTAAAGTAATTTAACCAGCTATAGGTAAGTAATTTAACCAGCTATAGGTAAGTAATTTAACCAGTTACAGGTATTAAAGTAATTTAACCAGTTATAGGAAAGTAATTTAACCAGCTATAGGTAGGTAATATAACCAGTTATAAGTAAGTAATTTAACCAGCTATTGGTAAGCAATTTAACCAGTTATAAGTAAGTAATTTAACCAGTTACAGGTATTAAAGTAATTTAACCAATTATAGGAAAGTAATTTAACCAGTTATAGGAAAGTAATTTAACCAGCTATAGGTAGGTAATATAACCAGTTATAAGTAAGTAATTTAACCAGTTATAGGAAAGTAATTTAACCAGCTATAGGTAGGTAATTTAACCAGTTATAAGTAAGTAATTTAACCAGCTATAGGTAAGTAATTTAACCAGTTACAGGTATTAAAGTAATTTAACCAGTTATAGAAAAGTAATTTAACCAGCTATAGGTAGGTAATTTAACCAGTTATAAGTAAGTAATTTAACCAGTTATAGGAAAGCAATTTAACCAACTATAGGTAGGTAATATAACCAGTTATAAGTAAGTAATTTAACCAGTTATAAGTAGGTAATTTAACCAGCTATAGGTAAGTAATTTAACCAGCTATAGGTAAGTAATTTAACCAGTTATAAGTAAGTAATTTAACCAGTTATATGTAAGTAATTTAACCAGCTATAGGTAAGTAATTTAACCAGCTATAGGAAAGTAATTTAACCAGCTATAGGTAAGTAATTTAACCAGTCATAGGAAAGTAATTTAACCAGCTATAGGTAAGTAATTTAACCAGCTATAGGTAGGTAATATAACCAGTTATAAGTAAGTAATTTAACCAGCTATAGGTAAGTAATTTAACCAGCTATAGGTAAGTAATTTAACCAGCTATAGGTAAGTAATTTAACCAGCTATAGGAAAGTAATTTAACCAGCTATAGGTAGGTAATATAACCAGTTATAAGTAAGTAATTTAACCAGTCATAGGTAAGTAATTTAACCAGCTATAGGTAAGTAATTTAACCAGTTACAGGTATTAAAGTAATTTAACCAGTTATAGGTAAGTAATTTAACCAGCTATAGGTAAGTAATTTAACCAGTTTTAGGTATTATAGTAATTTAACCAGTAACAGGTATAAAAGTAATTTAACCAGTTATAGGAAAGTAATTTAACCAGATATAGGTAGGTAATTTAACCAGCTATAGGTAAGTTATTTAACCAGTTATAGGAGGGTAATTTAACCAGTTATAGGAAAGTAATTTAACCAGCTATAGGTAGGTAATTTAACCAGTTATAAGTAAGTAATTTAACCAGCTATAGGTAAGTAATTTAACCAGCTATAGGTAAGTAATTTAACCAGTTTTAGGTATTAAAGTAATTTAACCAGTTACAGGTATAAAAGTAATTTAACCAGTTATAGGAAAGTAATTTAACCAGATATAGGTAGGTAATTTAACCAGCTATAGGTAAGTAATTTAACCAGTTATAGGAGGGTAATTTAACCAGTTATAGGAAAGTAATTTAACCAGCTATAGGTAGGTAATTTAACCAGTTATAAGTAAGTAATTTAACCAGCTATAGGTAAGTAATTTAACCAGTTACAGGTATTAAAGTAATTTAACCAGTTATAGGAAAGTAATTTAACCAGCTATAGGTAGGTAATATAACCAGTTATAAGTAAGTAATTTAACCAGTTATAGGAAAGTAATTTAACCAGCTATAGGTAAGTAATTTAACCAGTTACAGGTATTAAAGTAATTTAACCAGTTATAGGTAAGTAATTTAACCAGCTATAGGTAAGTAATTTAACCAGTTACAGGTATTAAAGTAATTTAACCAGTTATAGGAAAGTAATTTAACCAGCTATAGGTAGGTAATATAACCAGTTATAAGTAAGTAATTTAACCAGTTATAGGTAAGTAATTTAACCAGCTATAGGTAAGTAATTTAACCAGTTACAGGTATTAAAGTAATTTAACCAGTTATAGGTAAGTAATTTAACCAGCTATAGATAAGTAATTTAACCAGTTACAGGTATTAAAGTAATTTAACCAGTTACAGGTATTAAAGTAATTTAACCAGCTATAGGTAAGTAATTTAACCAGTTATAAGTAAGTAATTTAACCAGTTATAAGTAAGTAATTTAACCAGTTATAAGTAAGTAATTTAACCAGTTATAAGTAAGTAATTTAACCAGCTATAGGTAGGTAATATAACCAGTTATAAGTAAGTAATTTAACCAGTTATAGGTAAGTAATTTAACCAGCTATAGGTAGGTAATATAACCAGTTATAAGTAAGTAATTTAACCAGTTATAGATAAGTAATTTAACCAGCTATAGGTAAGTTATTTAACCAGTTATAGGTGGGTAATTTAACCAGTTATAGGAATGTAATTTAACCAGTTACAGGTATTGAAGTAATTTAACCAGTTATAGGAAAGTAATTTAGGAAAGTAATTTAACCAGTTATATGAAAGTAATTTAACCAGCTATAGGTAGGTAATATAACCAGTTATAAGTAAGTAATTTAACCAGTTATAGGAAAGTAATTTAACCAGCTATAGGTAGGTAATTTAACCAGTTATAAGTAAGTAATTTAACCAGCTATAGGTAAGTAATTTAACCAGTTACAGGTATTAAAGTAATTTAACCAGCTATAGGTAAGTAATTTAACCAGCTATAGGTAAGTAATTTAACCAGTTACAGGTATTAAAGTAATTTAACCAGTTATAGGAAAGTAATTTAACCAGCTATAGGTAGGTAATTTAACCAGTTATAAGTAAGTAATTTAACCAGTTATAGGAATGTAATTTAACCAGCTATAGGTAGGTAATATAACCAGTTATAAGTAAGTAATTTAACCAGTTATAAGTAAGTAATTTAACCAGCTATAGGTAAGTAATTTAACCAGCTATAGGTAAGTAATTTAACTAGTTATAAGTAAGTAATTTAACCAGTTATAAGTAAGTAATTTAACCAGCTATAGGTAAGTAATTTAACCAGCTATAGGTAAGTAATTTAACCAGTTATAAGTTAGTAATTTAACCAGTTATAAGTAAGTAATTTAACCAGTTATAGGAAAGTAATTTAACCAGTTACAGGTATTAAACTAATTTAACCAGTTATAGCCTAGTAACAGAAATATGTATTTAATATCTTTATAAAATAATGTTAAACATACAACATATTTAATGCAGTTACCAGTACCTATCTTTTGACTAAATGTCTTAATATCCTTATCAGTCATTGCATTTCGGTTTAATGGCCTTGGCCTCTTGAACTCTCTGTTTCCTTGGAAATCACCTTCACATTGTCTGGACATAGGCACTGGTTGGGGAGCTGTAAAATAAAGCAAGGAGTACATTTACACTAAAGAAGGCATTTAACTATCTTTTACATCATTGATGTAACTGCTTCTTAACAAGGGCACTGTGCCAAAAACTAATGTCAAAGCTACATTTTTTAGTCCAGTAAAACGGGAAATGACTCGATTATTTCATGACAGAAGTACTGGCTTTGCTACACCTGTGTATTGAAACATGTTGGAGAGTCTTTGCTTTGTTTTTCATTTATACATAAACTCCAGGATCGTAATGATAACAAGTGTGTGGATCTTAACCCAGCAATAAATATCATGCGAATTATTATCAATGCTTTAACATAAGCTCACTAGGTATTGAACGTTGTTCATGACAACATGGTACAAAAGTTACTGCTTCAATTACCTTTATGATTAAACAAGAACTGTCGTAAGACAGGGCGCTCAACTTCGCCACTTTGACTTAGAAGTGAATACAATAACACTGTAATATTACCAAGTTTGGTCTATTTATGTCAAACCTA
Organism: Mya arenaria; assembly: GCF_026914265.1. Lineage (NCBI taxonomy): Eukaryota > Metazoa > Mollusca > Bivalvia > Myida > Myidae > Mya > Mya arenaria. The sequence goes on along the minus strand of NC_069129.1, from coordinate 23,796,500 downwards.
ACTAAAATTATTCAATACATACGGTGACTTTGAGGCTGCCCACACACCACCCAAAAAATGACGCAAGTCATTAAAAAAAAACTTGATTTCCCATCATGAAAATGTGGTAAAGAATATACAAATATGCCTTTCAAAAGAAATAAAAAAAATAAAAAAATAACAATGATAAAAAAATTCAAGGGCCATATAGTATAGCCCTCCTTGTTTTCCCTTGGTAAAAAAAACTGGCTAAGAATGTAAAAATGTGCCTGTCAAAAGAAATTAAAAAAAATAAAATTCAAGGGACATAATTTGTATTTAGGGTTAAAATGGAGTTATGTTTCTTGTTGTAAGACGGTCCAAAATAATTTTGAATTTTATTAAGTGCATTGAATGAAAGGTATAGAAGTCTTTTTTATTAAAATCCCAACTTGCCCTCAACTTTTAATTGCATAAAACTTTAACCTAAGTCAATCGGGCGCCATAACTTGTATTAAGGATATGGAGCAATGTAACCTCATTGGGTGATGGTCCTGAACAATTGTGTGAAGTATTAAGTCAATTGAATGAAGGGTATAGAAGTTATTAATAAATATCCCAACCAGCCCTTAAACTTTAACCTAGGTTCCATAGTCAATCAGGGGCCATAATTAGTATAAAAGATAATATGGAGTTATCTTACCTCATTATGTGATGGCTCTGAACAACTGTGTGAAGTATTAAGTCAATTGAATGATTGGTATTGGAGTTTTAAGTGAAAATCCCAACTTGCCCTTAAACTGAAACCTGCCCTAAAACTTTATGTAACCTCATTGTGTGATGGTTCTGAACAACTTTTTGAAGTTTTTAGTCAATTGAACGAAGGGTATAGAAGTTATTTAAAATATCCCAACCTGCCCTAAAACTTTAACAAAGGTTTAATAGTCAATCAGGGGCCATAATCTGTGTAAAGAATAATATGGAGTTTTCTAACCTCATCATGTGATGGCCCTGAACAGCTGTGTGAAGTATTAACTCAATTGAATGAAAGGTATTGGACTTATAAGTGAAAATCCCAACTTGCCCTTTAACCGGACGCCGACGCAGACACCTACGCCAACGCCGTGGCAAGTAGAATAGCCCACCCATTCTTCGAATAGTTGAGCTAAAAATACACTCACACTGAAATGCATTACATTAACAGACAAGCCTGAGAGTATATTCACCTTGAGCATGAAGCCTTAACATCATCTCCTGAACCCATGTGTAGATGTCATTCACCTTGCGAGTCATGTCATTTAATTTCTGGACAACGTGGCTACTGTCGGTAGATGTTGATGGTAAATTATTGGTCTGAAAAGAAAAATTTACAATGCAATTTAAACAAGAGCCAGACTGTCAAGCACTTTTTGGCAAGAAATAAGGGCTAATTTTAGGGATAAAAAAAAGAAATTTTAGGGCTAATTTAGGGCTAAAATTAGGAATTTAAGGTTTAAATTAATATGGTGGTTGTAAACATCATAATGGAGTTATCTCTGCTCACATACTATAAGTACAGGAATGACATACACCATTGTCTCAGCTGTTATTTTACGATAAGACACATTAAACAAGAAAAAGTGAGTGTATTAGTTTGTATTTTCAAAACTGTTATATAAGGCAATTAGAGAAGAAAAATGAACAAAAAATAGGAATTGACATAAAAAATAAGGGCGTTTTTATGAATTCCCTTTAAATTTTGAGTTTTATTAGGAGTTTTAGCAAAACTGAAAAAAATAGTAATTTTTAAGAATTTTAGGGCCGCTGGACAGCCTGAAGAGCGCCACAAAGTAAATGCTTGTATGATGTTGTTGTTTTTTTCAGTCAGTTTCAGAGAAGCATTACTCAATAATTATTAAAGCAAGAGTTATGGTCTCTTTTATTCATGTGCATATTGTGATAATTGTCTTTGGCAACATGTGTACCAAGTATCATTTTAATATCTTGTGGATGTTTTTGAGTAATGGCCAAGCTGGAATTTCTTGCAAAATGCTTGAGACTACCCCAAGACTATCATAACACCCTGACTTTTCGTCCTTGAGAAACAGATTAGAGTAAAATACTAACTGTAACCTTAAAGTAGCAAACTAGGATTCACGTTTATAGTAATTGTGTCAGCATGTGCATTGTTAACAAATTGCAAACATAAGTTAACTAACCTGAGTTGAAAGTTCATCTACTGATATAGCCTGGAATTCTTTCGCAATGTTTTCGACCTCACTTTGCAACCCGACTGGATCGATTCTCTTAGCATCAGGCTCATCCAACCCATCCTTCTATAAATCAGAACTTTTATTTCATGTGGTTTATCTCTATGAGATAGTTATAATACTTCTTGTTACAGCATAAGTATTCAAGAACATGGCGATAGTGGTCTAAAGTAGTCACTCTAGTGGTATAGGTGTCAGCCTCTCACCCAAGAGCTGGTGAGTTGACCCTTAACGGTTATAATAGGACTTCACTTCCTGTTCAGCACGAATATTCAAGAACATGCATTTGTGGTATAGGTATTGGCCTCTCACCCAAGAGCTGGTGAGTTGACCCTTAACGGTTATAATAGGACTTCACTTCCTGTTATGTACAGCACAAATATTCAAGAACATGGCGACTGTGGTAAAGGTGTTGGCCTCTCACCCAAGAGCCGGTGAGTTGACCCCTAAGGGTTATAATAGGACTTGTGGTCTATGGTAGTGACTCTACTGGTATAGGTGTAGGCCTCTCACCCAAGAGCTTGCAAGTTTGACCCTTAACAGTTATAATAGGGCTTGACTTCCTGTTACAGCATAAATATTCAAGAACATGGCCATAGTGATCTAGTGGTATAGGTGTCGGCTTCTCACCCAAGAGTTTGGGAGTTGAATCCCTATCAGGGGAACTTTCTCTTGACCTCTCATATAGGACAACATTATTAATGGTTTAAACCCAGGAAACTGACTGGAGAGTGGTTCATCGCCATCATGTTGTCTAACAAAATACAACAGTACATGATGATCCAATTTCATATTCAAAATTTATAAGTTGCCTGGTTAGCAATGGTGTAGCTTCAAGAAAAATACTGAGTTTGTTTTCAAATTGGAAGAATTTATGAAACAAGAAGTCGATGCCTCAAAGACTTTTCTAGTTATGCTCTGGACAAAAAATAATTCAGTATAAAAATCTGGATCCTATGCACTGCATTTCTCCTCATTGAGATCTATCTGTATATAAAATTTGAATTCAATTTAATATTCAATGACTTTTAGACATAAAAAAGTATGAAAAGGGCAACAAATAATGCAGCCAGAGTTATGGTCCCTGTGCACTGCACTGCTCATAAATGTAAAATGAGATCTATCTGTATTTAAAGATTTAAAACAATACCTCAAAGATTTTACGAGTTATGCTCCGGACAAGATTGCCCTGATGTACATACTAACACACGCTCATTTAATAGTACTATATGATCCCATTCAACTTTCAGTGGAGGATAATAGCAATACTCATAAAATAGACTGAATTTTGTTAATACAAATTAGGAAATACCTGTGACTGTTGTGTCTCGCTGTTTGACCTAATTTGTCCCTCTGCAAGTTTACTTTGAAGTCTTGAGAAATCTGATGCACTCCATAAAAACACCTGGTCAACATTTTGTGTCAAATTCCGACTCAAATCTTCTTTCGATGTATTCTTAAGTTCCCGTATTCTTTTGCTAACTTTCTTTGAATCCTCTCTACCACAAACGCTTTCTATGATAACTCTTAAATAGTGAGCCAAATCGTCCCATTTCTCTTCCAATTCTTCGATGCCTAATTTTACATTTAGGTTGTGAACAACCTCGTTCCGAATTCTCTGAACTTTAAGAAGGCATGCCCCAAGACTGTTATCCCCAACAGATGGCAAAATGTTCCAACCTTTAACTGGTGCTGGAACTTCTTCTATCACATATCTCAAAAGTACAAATAACATGGCCAAATCAAATTCATGTGGCTTGATATTTTCATCTTTGAGTTTGTCATATTGGTCACCAACAAGAATTCCGCTTTTCAACAAGTCATCAATTCTATTTTGGATTTTATCTGACTGGAAGTAAGACTGGACATTTCCCTTCTGTACAAAAGAATAGAAAGCCTTTAACAAACAGTCTTTTCCGATTTCTGAGAACAAGCTTATAATCCTTATAAAGTTAAGATCAGTGACTTCAGGGGTCAGTGCAGCCATGCTTTATGATGTTGGTGGCTCATTGATGGCCTGCAAAGAGACAAAAATAATTGACACTTACTAGATAACACACAGTATTATGACACATGAACAGCCGCAGCATTATAAGCTACTTAGACTTACCTTTACTTATAATGTTGTCTAAGACATCCCTACCTATTGAAACTCAACATGGTCCTTTCTGAAGTCCCCTTTACTTACAATTTGCATTTTGATCATTATGCACCAGTCAATTGTTATCACGCACCCCCCCCCCAAGGTCCGGGGAATAGCGGGGACTTTGACTTTCGGTTCAGCCAAGACGGGGTAAAATCCCCACCTGCGGGAACTAACTGTTGGTAAAATCCCTGCCAAATGCCCTTGCACCACGGGGACCATAGGTAAGGCCCATGTCCCCGCTAAATTTGGCTTGAAGACAAAACCACCGCATTCACTCGGCACTGCAGGGCCACCTGGAAGGTAAAAACACAGCCCATTTCCCCGGCTATCCCCCCAGACCTGGAGGAGGGGACTGTGGTTGACTGGTGCATTACGCAAACAATGAGGCAAAGAACTGAACATTGCAGAATTTCTGGACTTAATTCCCCACTATCCCTATTTTCTGTATATATTTTAATGCTAACATAAAGACAGGAAAAACATCATCTTAATAAGGAACATTTAGGTTAACTTTTGTAATATAAGTATCCATCATGTGTTTCCGGTACGGATAGAAAAATCCGACCCGAGAATGACGTTGAAAACAAACTTTTGTACAATTACACCAAACAGCGCGTGCGACGTTGTTAACTGACGTCATAGAGCGCAGTAGTTTTGAATAACTAAAAATATCATTCTTTACGAATATTTGTTTCAATTTTACTTAAAAGTCTTGCAAACATATATATTTGATTGCGCTTTATTGAAATGGCATAATACATTTTTCATGAACTATACAATAAATGAAATATGAAGTGGCGCGTTTTTGTGCGCGACTCAGCTAACATGGGTTATGTAAGAATTTTTTTTCCAGCACTGGTCACGTGACCGGAACACACGTATGTGACGCTGACAGTAAAACTGTGTTAAAAACCGGTATACATGTAGCTAGATAGCGAAAATAGCCTATTTTCGCGAAAATAGCATTCGACTACGAAACTAGCAAATGAAATAGGTATTGCGTTAGTAAAAACAATTAAATCGACCTTATATTGTAGATATGTATAAATACGATGAAAAATATGTTTCTTGGTTAGATATAATGACGAGAAAATCAATTTTTATTCAAATAATAAAAATGAGATGACGAAAAACTCGTACGAAAACAACTAACCACTTACGAAAATAGCTAATAAAATATGTTTAACGCTAGTAAAAACAATTAAAACGACATTATATTGTGGATATGTATAAATTTGATGAAAAAGAAATTTTTGGGTTATATATTATGACTACAAAATCGATATTTATTCAGATAATGAACATGAGATGACGAAAAACTCTTAAGAAAATAACGGTGCTTTCTTTATGCGGTCTCTGTTGAATACGATATCAGATCAGTTTCAGTTTAATAGTTTATTGCATAAAACAATACAATGTTTATAGCATAAACAAAATGATACAAATGGGTAGAACAGTATATAAAGTTTATTTCCACTTTTGCGAAAATAGGCTAGTGTCGCAGAAATAGGCTATTTTTAAAAACATCTTTCAAACTAACACTAAAAAGAAAAACAAATCATCATAAAATCATTTTTTTATAATGTTCCGTTTATATATAATTATATATATAAATAAATCTCTGGTTTATTTCAATATAATGATATAGCAGGCTATTTTTGTAGACAAATGCAATTTTCGCGGGAATAGGCTAGTGTCGCAGAAATAGGCTATTTTTAAAAACATCTTTCATACTCACTAAAAAAAAAGAAAAACTCATTATAAATCATTTTTCTATAATGTTCCGTTAAATATAATTATATATATAAATAAATCTCTGGTTTATTTCAATATAATGATATAGCAGGCTATCTTTGTAGACAAATGCTATTTTCGCTAAAAAATAGGCTAGTGTTGCAGAAACAGTCACAACAAGGGAATCTAAAGATTTGCCGGATTTCTGTAAAGCAATTATTGCACTTCATAGACAAACGCCAAGTTCAGGGAGAGTGTTATAATGATTAAAGTTTTTCAGGCACTTCGGAGAAAAGCAATTTTGACTACCAAATTTATTTTTTCATTACTATAATAATATTTTTAAAAACATCTTACAAACTCACTAAAAAAGAAAAGAAAAAATCATCATAAATCATTTTTCTATAATGTTCCGTTTAAATATAATTATATATATAAATTAATCTCTGGTGTATTTCAATATAATAATATAGCAGGCTATTTTCGTAGTCTTTCGCTATCTAGCTATACCTGTTAAAAACTAATTTCTTCAATTCTTAATTGGTTATACATATGCATTTATAAAATATCATGTGTATTTAAAACTATTTTTTATCTGTGAATTTATCGATACTGTACTGTAGAGATATCACAGCATATCAATAAAATATTTAATTGTTGAAATTGTTTTCCTGAATACCATTATCTGATAATGAATACCATTATCTGATAAAATAAAAATTGTAGATAGAAATGTTCACATTATCAATTCATGTACAGTAGGTTTTCATAGCTCAATAGTCCACCTAAATGGAGTCTTTAGAAGCTTTCACTTTTAGGCAGACTTAAGACAATGATAACTGGTGTCAAAATGATTTCAAAAGTATGAGTCCCCGAAGTTGAACACTGATTTAGAGTATTGTGAACATAATATATCCAATTAACCAATGGCTCTACAGATTACAATGTAGGTTTGGTACTCTCTGCCAATGAAACTTGCCTCAATTACCAAGTAAATAAGTTAACAGGCAATGAAAGTCATGGAAGCCACTTGGAATAATAATCCGAAATCACACGTCCGAATTGTATGAGTTTTACTTTCGTTTCATTTAATCGGATAATCTACCGCACTATAGCATCTATTTGTTAAACAGCTAATTAATTATTTCTTTTAAATACCATTCGAGAATACTTCTGCTTCTAAAACATGATTACACAACACAAAAAAAAATGTAAACTTTACGTGTTGTTGTTGTTCGTCTAGTTTCGGCTATGCCGAATGGCTTGGTTGTCGCATATGCAATCGTAACAACTCGGCCATCTCCGGCAAGCTTCGAGATAGACCTCGTAAATCAATCGTAACAACTCGGCCATCTCCGGCAAGCTTCGAGATAGCCATATCTTGATACTAGCCGAGGAGTTCCGATTGTAATATTTTGTAATCGATTAACCACTAAAGAAATGTTGTGTGCTACTTTGCGTGCTCGATTATACAAACAATTGAAGTCTGTTAATTGAAGTAATTTGTTGTAAATGCATCGTTACTATGTTTACGAAGACGCTTTTGATCCTGTCAGCCTCACTATCACCTTTTTTACTTCTTGTTTTCATGGTTTGTAGATGTACTTTCTTATTATTATAAACTTCTCAATGTATACCACAGAAGTGTGTCTCACTGTTCTTTGATTAAAGATTACTTTTTGAATGCCATTTTGGGACAAATACTGAGTTAACTAGCAATAATACACTATCAATATGAGTATTGAAAAAATAAAGACCAGGGCTTAACTCACTACTGGACAGTACATTTTCAATTTGTGCAACTTTCTGATAACATTGGTGTGAAAATGCTTTTAATAGGTTTCAAGTGTAAACTTAGGAATTAATTGCAATGAGAACATTAATTTCATGGTTAATAAAGCAGCTAGTCCATAAAAACAGCCGCTTCAGAGTCTGACAATTTTTGTTTTGGCAATTATTTTGGCGACTTCGCATCCATATCCCACTTATTGTTTTCCTAGCCAAGAATGACAAATCCCAGCGCTAAGTATATTGAGCGGATAGATAACTTGCTAGATAGTTAAAAAATGGTGATGCTTAAGTGTAATAATAGAAAGGTATTGGCTAAAAATCATTTATGTTTAACTTTGCATTGTTATTTAACAAAGCAGTGTCAGGTATTGTGGAGTTACAGTTGAAGAATATATTTTACATTGGTATTCATGAATCAGTTGACTTGTGGCGTTTTATAGGGAACAAAATGAATATCCTAATGTTTAAAAAAGTTCCCTTTACGCGCATAATTGTGGCTAGGTAAGCAACATCTAAATCAGACTTTCTTTTGAATGTTCCTCAAACCTGAAATTTTTTGCTATTGCTTTACATGATTTTGCTCTCCTTTATAATTCATGAGTTTGAGCTGGGAGTGTTATTGGTCACAGGTTTGAGCAAGCCCCATAAGCATTTGCCAGTTTCGCAATAAAGTGGGAAAATTATACCAGTCGTCTGTATTATTTAATTACTTTGAATGATGTAATTCAATAATCAACACAAAATTATGATTATATGGGCAGTCATCTTTTCAACATCTAATGACAGAAAGCCATGGTCATGGTTTGGGTTCCACCTTTAAATGTTTGAGTTATGTCCTGATGTTAAATAATCTGGTTCTTATATTTATAAAATCATATGATAAATATTTTTTTGGTGTTCAAAGGGTCAGTAAAATCATATATGATATTGACCAAAACTGGAGTTGTTTTATTTTTAATACCAAAATCATTTGCAAAAGAAATAACTGATGCACTCACAGTGCTTCACATGTTAATCTTTACAACTAAAAGAGCTAATTGTCTCTAAAGTTTTTTTAAGATAAAGGTTGTTGGGCCTTGTTAGTCATTTTAGGCTTTTGGAGCATAGTGCACAGACAGAATGTAACCCTGGTTAGAGCAACCCTGGTTCTTTAACGTGCACCAGTGTATAGCACTGTCACATGGGATCCCGATTTAACGTCCCATTTTTACTTTTCAGAGTCTATATCACTTTTTGTGACTTGTCATGTGACATTTTCCGACCAATCAAATTTGTGTTTATATGTAAGGTATGTTATATTATTGCCTAGTGTTTGCTTAAGTCAGAAAGTATATTGCAATTTTATTCAATTCAGGGAGCAGTGAATTCCATCACAGTTCATTGCCCCAGGGACAGGTCTAGAGCAGTTAGAAAAGTCCTCCAGCATGTGAGAATCATTGAAATCTTATTGGTTAACTGTATATGTTATGAAATTATAAAAAGTGTATAAGACCAAATGTTTTTCAAATCGTAACACTGGCCCGGTTGTTGGAACAATTGCTAAATACTTAACACTGAAATTTATCTTCAAAATGTTGAAGAACAACTGAATATTTAACGTCAGGTAACCGTAAGTGGCTAATTTAATAATAATCATTTTAATAATTGTAAAATTTAGCAAATGTTCCAACAATCAGGCCAGTATTATTAAATCCCATTTAAAGTATCATTTTTGTATCTTGTACCATGTTTGATAGTGCTACCTTTGTTTTTGTCTTTGCATTGACTGCCATATTGGAATTCGAACAAGTAGGCGAAGCTGAATCATTCAATAACTACTGTGCGGATAAATTACAACACCATTAATCAATCCTATGCTAGTTATTGACCATTGTCCTTGACAACATGGTAACACTCTTGCATAGAAGCGCTCATGTATAATTTCAACAATTCTGGTTGTGGGTAATATCATAAGGGTCACATAATAAGTTACCTTCAAGGCTTCAGTGCATCATTTAAGGATTGATTCTAATTTTTTGTGCATTCATGCAGTATGAACGCACAGCCGTGATTTGGCATATCCATGAACCGGGTATAAGCTTGGTAACAGTAAATCTGTCTGATCAGAGGTCTTGTCTTGCCAATTAAGGTACATGTATCAATATTCGGATATTGTAGGTCAGCTCCAGTTCATTTGACTTGGTTATTGCTGACTTGGTTATTTCATCACATTACAGTACATGACTTCAGTATTGAACGCAGAAGAAAGCCCATTGTCAACAAATTGTGTGTTTCATCCCAAACGAGACATTTTCCACAATCACGAGGCTCATAAAACCGAGGAAGGGTACGGCAAGTGGGCGTGTGAGTACTGTGGCAAAATGTTTTACGCTGAGAACTTTCTGGATAACCACTTTCAGAACAGACATGCAGGTTTCCTTAATAAGGTAAGTTAATTACAAAAGTTCCCTTTTCACCCTAAGAATTCTGTCCCTTTTATGCAGCACCCTGCCCGTTCAAAACTGGCTAAAATCCTATTTGGTGAGATAGTCTACAGATATAGGAGTCAGCTTTTCATCTATGATGGAAAATATCGAACATGATTTATCCTTGTTGAAATTTTATTATAGATACATTGATTGCTTTTTGCTATTTGATACTGAGACAGGTGTCTATTTGTCTGGTGGGATATGAACTGCGGTATTTTCCTGCGTTATTTTCCACTGTGAGATAAGATCAAGATACCGTAGGTAAATCCTACATACTTAGATTCATTTCTTTGTATCGAAGACATAATTTCATGTTGTTATATAACTCAGGGAAAGGACTCGATATGTCTGGCGGACTACTGCGATATTTTCCGCTGTGAGATCGTATCGGGATGGGTAAATCCTACATTCTGGGACTCGGCCCTCTGTATCGAAGATGACATGGAAGAGTTGGCTACCAAATGCCAGGTAACTGAAAAGGTCTATAGTGCAAAGCTGGGACAATTTTAATGAAATGCTCATAGGGGTCGTTTCATCATCAATCATGTCAGTCGCCCTATATATTCAGCATTTAAAGTAAGGCTTGGTTGAAAATCTTCCCTACATATGAAACAACCAAGACTTCTTTATGTAAGCCACAAGCGATATCTACATAGCCAAGGGCCTTACTCCTTTGCCCTCCCATTTTATTTGTAGCTTAACTATTTGAAGATGAGTACTATACTACTGGCCCTGTTTTGGCTTCAGCATCACACCTTGGTTAATGTTTTGCATCTATACTCACTTAGTAGGTCATGTATTGCATTGAAATTTTAGCCAAGTGTTCCCATCATTCCAACCCACTTAAATAATCAAGTTAGATAACTCTAATTTGCATAATCAAATTAGGGTCCTTTATTTGAAATTCTTGAATTCAGCTTCTTGAAGTATTGCAAGGGGTTTGATCATCCAAACATCTTAAGAAATCAAGAAAGGTAACTCTTACTTTGCTTCATTTAATTTAGGCCCTTTATTGTTTGACTAAGAAATTTTGGTTCAAAGAGGGAAAATAGTTGAGGGTGCTATTTCAGTGACAGTTCTTGTTAAAATAATATTGCAGTATATGCATTTACATATCAATTTCTATTCCTGGATTTCAAGTGAAGAGTTCAGACTCAGTGTTCAACAAAACAAAAGATTTCAAAGAAAAAAGTTTTGTCATAATCTTGGCGATGTTGTTACTGTTGGCTTGCATTTTTTTTAATTTGGCCATAACTTAAAACCATTCAAAATATTCAAATGAAATTTGCCATAGAAGGTACCAAAATATATGTACGTCAGGGTCCATTACTCTGTCTCTAATAAGTATTATGTTATGCCCCTTTAAGGACTGAAAAAAAGACTTGTTGACTTTCCTACAATTGACATTTTATCTTTACAGATGATATTTCAAGCCTGTCTTTCACCTACAACAATGACACCACATGTATTTGATGCCATTAGTAAGTAACAGTCTCATTCAAATTTCTTTCAAAGGTTTGTCTTCTTGTCATTATGTCTCACCCCATAAACATATTTTTTGTGTTCGAGTTGTCTTTCCGTTTGTCCACTTGTCAGTCACAAATTGTGCACTTCATATCTGATGAACTGCTTGAAGGATTTTGAAATCACTCTCCACAAATGTTCACAATATTAAGACGATGTGCAGAGTGCATATAACAACCAGTTCAATTCAAGGTCAAGGCCAAACTTAGGGGTCAAAGGTCATGTGACTACATTAAAAGTCAGCTCCATATATCTTGGATTAAATAACTCTACACAGATGTTTTTTTTCATATTGAGACAATGTGCAGAGTGCATGTTGCAAACACAGCTTAGTTCAAGGTCTAGGTCACACTTAGAGGTCAAAGGTCATATGACTATAATATGACTTTATTTTATGTCCGCTCCATATCTCTTGAAACCCTTGAAGGATTTTGAAATATCTATCCTCAAAAATCACCATGTTCTGATACGATGTGCAGAGCGCATGTTTCAACAAGGTCAGTTCAAGGTCAAGGTCACACAAGGTACTTTTTGTGTATGTCCTGCTGTTTCTGTTCCAAATGTTCTATCCTTTTCCATACATATTTCCCAGTGTCAAATGTAGTGAAACTGAATGAGATAACCAAAGGGGATACAGCTGTTTTTGATAACAAAAGAACAACCCTCAAGTTGATATGAATTTTAGTTTTTGAATTGCAAGAAATGTACAGGTTTAATATAAATAGGCAATTTCCAATTGTGATCATGTTGTAATTGGTACAATTTCATTGCAGATTAACCATATAGGCAATTTCCCATTGTCATCATGTTGTAATTGGTACAATTTCATTGTTGTAATTGGTATAATTTCATTGCAGATTAAACATGGGCAATTTCCCATTGTCATCATGTTATTGGCGCATTTGAAGTATCCATTGCAAATTAAAGATGGGACCTTTTTTATTGTCATCATGTTAATATTTGGTGCATTTGCCTTCGCAGATAAAGCATCAGTATTTGTTTATTTTCATATCTTCATGCTTTTTATTTGGTTCATAGAAACAAAATTGTGGATTAAATCCTGATAAACTCACTGTTTGAAATTTAGTTTCACTCATATAAGCTCTTTGCACTTTAAGAAAAATGAAAATAATTCCACATTGTTTCTGGTATACAATCAGTGATGTCATTTGCAGTATGGTGTAAATCTTCTTAATTTTGTGTGATTTTCTTGTTAAAAAATGATTATTAATCTGATTTTACTAGAAGCATGAAGTAGAAAAGAAACTGTTAAGTGTAATTAAGATTGCAATTTATTTCACTGACTAATTTGTATATTTCTCATTTAAGACAAAACCAGGACCATGGTTTGTTCTTCCTTAACCTGCAGTAGATACTGGTACACTGGAAAAGTTGAGGTAAACATGCACTAAATTTTACCTTTACCCTGTTTATTGCTCAATAAAGTTACAAAGTAGTATGGAACAAAACAATAAGGTTTAAAGTGGCACTCTTATTCAAAATCAATACATACTCAGGTATGTTGAATAATAAACCTTTAACTTCTTACTAAATAATGCATTTATGGAAAATATTAATTACTGATAACAAGATAGTAGCGCTGTATTTTATAGCAGAAAGTGCAAAAATGAAATGATTGGTGAATGCTTAAAGATTTACTATGGTTTACTTTAGTCTTTTATGGTAGAAAGATGGTGTTTTATGCTAATTCTTTCAAATTAAACTCCGTATCATTCATAAGAACCATTGATTCATCATTTTTGGAATATTAAAACAATATTATTAAATGCGGTAAATCTTATCTGGGAGTAATAGTGCATCTTTTACGAAGTGTAGAGCAGAAGTGTCAATTACAAGCAGGTTTGAAATCACATTTATGTATCTCTACATGTATGCTGCATTCCCAAACTTCACATCCATATTTCAGGAAAACCAGTGGCTCATGCTCTTGAAGACATTCTGTACTGTTTTTCTGATTGGCTCATTCATAGTGTATTACTTTTTAGCCTACCATCACTTTTAGTAAGTATGAAAAATGTTATTCTCGTAGATGTTTGCCCAGATTCACTATTAATCTTTATGTTTATGTAATGCAGTATTCAAGAATAATTAGTGTAAAAGGGATAGCAGCAGAAAACTCCAAAAATTTAAAAGCGCACCTGGTGGAAAATATGAATTTGTTGATATAAAAGCATGCTTGTATATGAACCCCAATTTTAACTTCAACACTTTTGGGTGGGTGGGAGGGATGTAACAAATGAATCACTTATTCCTTTCTGTCTGTTCATCAGGGGACAAATTTTGTATACAGCATATCTGTTGAAGTATTCAAGTTTCACCCATTGCCTCTTTAACCTTTTGCCATAACTCAAAAATTGTTCAAGATATACAAATGAAACTTGTTACACATTGTTGGAAGAGACAATAGGCACATGTACAGGAAGCCCATAATTCTGCCTTTAATAATTGTTACGTTATGACCCTTTTCGATTAAAAAAAGCACTGAGGAACGATGTTATAAGAAATGGAGTGACTTAGTGTCATGTGGTATGTTTGCCCATTAAAACTGTTTTTCCAATATTTAATGTTGCAGACAAGCTTGTGGGTGGGGATGTGTATCTAAAATAATTTTTCTTTTTTCTTATATATTAATACCCTTCCTTTCTCTTCCAGTTCAGAGTCACTGTTTTACGAGCCTCCAGATTCCGGGGTGCGACAAACAAAACCTTACGATCCAAACTACAGACCAAGAAAACACAGACCACGTAACAGGGTCCCTATTGTTTGATAGACAATCTGTTTAGTGTCAGACATTTCTCTCTTTTCTCAGGGCAAGGGACTGTGCAATGCTGCGATTTCTACATATGCAAGGTCTTGATATTTGTATCACAATCAATGGAGTGAATGTTCATATCTCAAGTGTCTTTTGTTATATGAAGGATTGGGAATGTGTATATACAGGAGCTATGTGACTTTAAAGTTTATTTGGGGTATTTACTTACATTCAATTTTATGTTCAATCAAGTTTATGCTTGGAGAGTCATGGTGCTTTGAAGACAATTGTTAGATGTGCTTAATAGAAAGTAGCATACAGACAGAGTGAATATTCAGTTTCATAACTGAATTCACCTGGGACCCGTTTCATAGGCAGAGTACCATTTTTGGAGGACAATTGTTAGATGTACTAGATGGAAAGTAGCATACAGAGTGAATATTGAGTTTGAAATCTGAATTCACCTGGGACACATCGATAGACAGAACGCCATTTTTCAAGGGCTGTGGAAGAGCATTATACTTACCTAACCAATAACCTGGTATTCGAACGAGCTAATGATATAAATAGAATTAGTAAACCAATAGAATAAGAGTGAGGAGTTTAAAACCATGCCTCCAAAAAGTCCACATGGTTTTAATATATAATTTTCGGTGGACTTTTCTATTCATGTTTCTAAAAGCCCTCTTTAAAAGGCAGCAAAATTTTCACTGTAACTGGGAACTTCAGACTACCTTTTTGTAAGACGAACCTTTATATTGGAGTTTGCTATAAAAGAGTGCTCTCAAATTGACTGCATCACACCCCTGCATATTATCATTCTAGACTGTTTATAGTTGTTCATTAAGCTTGTTGCTATGCTATAACACATTCAGTTCATCTCAGTCATACTATTGTATGTTGAAATCAAGATCTGCAGTGGACTGTTGTTCAATAAATATGTTACCTGCATCTTTACTTGCATATAGGTTGCTGATCCATGTAATTCCTTTATTTCATTAACAATTTATAAAATACATAACACCTGTTTTGGCCATGTCACAAAAGTCATGATATTCATGACACTTATTTGTACACATGCTGCCAGAGACATTACGCAGATGTATAGCAAGATTCTTAACTCTTGACATTAAATATTTACTGTAATATTTACACTTTAACTTCCATTCCTTAAATGAACAGCCTTTTGGCAATTGCGATTATCATCTGATGAACTCAACATCTCCGGATATGCTTGGATCGAATGATCGCGTAAAATATACATGTAAATTGAAAATTGTTTATCTTGTAATTGTTTTTATTGTGTCAGCAGGCCACAAAAACTTAAGTCAACATGTTGAAAAGTGTTAATATATGACTTGTTAAAATACTGTTGTCATGCGTTATAAAATCAACTATAAAGTTTTTTGTTTTGTGTTTTCCCGCATTCTTATGACGTCATATGATAAGCTCTTTCCGGTTACGGTCGGGTCGTTCTATATTCAGAATGGGTGATGAAGAATTACTAAAAGGTTTTCTTAAAGTTATTTTTCAAAAATTCTGAAAATAAATAAATGAATTATTGGACTCCACATGCATTAACCAGCCCAACTGTGTTCATACCCTGATAATGACAACAATCACACAATTCATTCCATAATTGAATAGATTTTGAGGAAAGCCCCTTGTTGCACAGAAAAAAAACAACAGAATAGCATTAAGTGTTGACTCAACAGTGCACTTCATTTGTGATCTTAAAATGAGTGAATTACTGCTGGGAATAAACCATGTGTTTAAGAATGAACGGTGTGCTTAAAAAAGTACTATTTATAGTACTGGCCCAAATTGCTCGAAACTTCTTAAGCTTAACAGGCTTAAGTAGCTTATTTCAATTAGCCAAAATATATACTTTAATGGATTTTTGATAAATGAAAAATGGTTAATTGTGATTATTATAAAGATATTCATATCTAAAGTATAAAAACACTAAAAAAAAAGTAAATATTACCCGAATTATTGAAAAACAAAAATAGTGAACTTAGCTTAATCCTATTTTAAGGGACTTGAGAAGTTTCGAGAAATTGGGGCCAGTAGTTTAGAAAACTTGAATTTTGTAAAAAAGATACCTGTTCAATAGTTTTGCTGTCTTAACTTGTTGGATCATAATGTATGTTGTCAAAAGTGCTTTACATGTTATTATTTTTGATAACTGCTGGTAGTTATGTTCAGCAATATAATTTAATATTGCCTGTTCTTTTCTTGCAATATGTAAAATCTATGTTTCACTCTTTTGCAAAATAAAATGATAACTCATAGGATGGTCTTTGAGCATGAGTCACATCATAAAATCGTTTTCTGAAAGTCGAGTGTTTGGTGATGTGTGTTTGACAGATCCTTTTAAAACTATTCCCCCGTGGCACTTATCATCACCACCCCATGTTACCCAACACTGTAATTGTTCAGAATCAAATTGACCTCTAAATGTGACCTTGACCTTTGACCTTGAGAGCTGGGTCTTTCAGTTTATGTGTCACTTATTGGTTAACATCTTGCTTTTATTTGTGCCAAGTTCTTTCACTTTCATTCCTCAAAGAAGCAGAACAAGAGTTACAACACAAGTTTTGACCCGGAGCCATACTCAATAATGCAACTTATATTGACCTTAGATTTAAGATTAGAAACTGAGTGTTTTAATTGGCCTGTATAGCTGACCAATCGGCTGAATGGAATCACTGAGGCATGTCAATGGATAAGGATAAGATGAATATTGGATACCGGCCTCAGCACATCAACCAAAGACTAACCGCTGACATCTGGAACCAATTTGATACACATTTAAAGCTCACCTGAGCAAAACAAGGTTAACACATTTCTTTGTGAACATGCGTGCCAAGTTTCATCAATATCAGAGTTCATTTTTTTTATTACCTACCTGGAAATAATGGCTTATAAATATGAAGATAGAGTATGATGAAAATCAGCATGGAAAAGGTATAGGCAACCTGAAGGCTATAATGATGAAACCAAAGTTTTTCTTTAAAAAACACCAAATAAATAAGTTTCAAAATATGATATTGAGGAGACACATGTAACATTTAAGGAAGAAAGAATACATAACTTAATGCAGTTTTCTGTTTATTATGATATTGCACATTATACATTTTATAGTAAATTAAAGTTACTTATTGTAAGTCAGTGAAATGCAGAGCACATTTTGAAGCATTTGAACGATTTATCATATCAATACAAGTCATGTACAAAATTAACATTGTATTAAATTAATACATATGAATATAATGAATACACAATAAGGAATAAAATTATTCTAACTTGAAAATCTAAGGAGTTATACTATCTACTTAGATAGAATGATAAGAGTTTATTGGTCAGCTTTTTGCAAAGTTTATTTGATTTTTCAGGTTAAATTTTCAACTTGTTTTTTGATACTCACTATATATATAAATATATTGAAATCAGTCTTTTTGATGAACAAGCCCGAATTCATATACTACTGCTTGGCATTACATTTTTGAACAAGCCCTGCTGTATAAAACTCAGAATTTGAGCAAGCCCGGAAAGCATTTTACCTTTGCAGGGCTTGTCAGCTTGTGCTAATTTCGACCACTCAAAGTCATGACCATGCAACATTTTCTCATACACTTGTTGAGAAGATGGCCACAATGCCATTATATGGAAAACAGTTTCCACTTTTTTCTCATTTGAATACTCTTATAATTAACATGATATTAAGGAAGAAGTCAAAATGTTTGACACTGTTATTTAGTCGGAATCTTTAAGTTTAATTTCATTTTCTACCAAAATGGACATACTGTTGTTGTTTTTAAAAACGGTTGTGTAAATCAACAGAGACTTAAAGCTGCACTCTCACAGATGAACCTTTTTGACATTTTTTTAAATTTTTTGTCTTAAGAATGAGCAAATTTTGACGTAAATGTCTCAGAAACAGTGGTATCAGTCTGCTTACATCAGATCGCGGCTTTTCATATTTACATTCTAACAGTTCAACGCTGATGTTTTATGCTGAAATGAAAACCTTAGTAATGCTTTCAGCCATAAAACTTCAATTTTCGTATGTAAATATTAAAAACTGCAATCTGATTTTTTGTCACCAGTCTAATATCACTGGTATCTAGATATTTCACAACAATTGGTTCATTCAAAGTCGGAAAAAAAATGTCAAAATAGTCTGTGAGAGTGCTGCTGCTTTAAGAGGAAAATATTACTGAACATAACCAAAAAAAAAATGAAGCGGTTTTTACAGCAAGCCTGTACATTAACAATAACAAATGAAATTAAAAAAGTTATTTGATACCTTTAAGAAAAAAATGCCACGCAGTCTGCTAAAATCAGGCCACAACACAGGCGAAAATAAGGCAATGCGAGTTTTTTTTCCCAAATGCTGCTTTTTGAAGCGAGAAAGTGGTTTTATTTTTAATTTCAATTAACAGAGACACTATAAGTAACCAATGTCTCCCTTCAAAAATTAGCGCATTGAAAATTTATTTCTTGTGTTATGTTAATTTTGCCTGTGGCCTGGGTTTTAGCAGATAGCGTTACAAATAAAATAAACACATTGGTCATAGTAACATGTATATAATTATGTACAGAACTTAACACAGACTGAAACAGCTTAAACAATCTAAAAGGCACTGAAAAATGAATACAATGTGTTATATATGTGTTTACTATTTTTAAAATTATATGAAAATGGGTTAAACACTAACTGAAAACAAAATGTGTGGTATTGGCGGTAAAACAGACTGCTACAACTAATATAATCTAAAAGGCACAGGAAAAATGAATACAATGTAGTCTTAAAACGTTGTTTCCTTTTTATTCTTATATTAAAAGAATGTTTAACCACTAACTGTTGTGGGGGTAAACAGACAGTTCCAAATATCAAAGTCCCTGTGTCTGTTTCAAATATCAAAGTCCCTGTGTCTGTTCCAAATATCAAAGTCCCTGTGTCTGTTTCATCAGTGAACTGAACACACCTATCATTGTCATGTTTTCTAGTATAACATTATGTTTTACATACATTACTTAACCACTTTGAGGCTCTATTATTTCAACTTGGCTTGCTCAAAAGGAATGCCATTGTCTACATGCATGACAAGACGCATGGTACATGGTGAGAAACAAATATTGTTACAAAATGTGGTCAAAAATTGTAACAAAATGTGGTCAAATATTGTAACAAAATGTGGTCAAATATTGTAACAAAATGTGGTCAAATATTGTAACAAAATGTGGTCAAATATTGTAACAAAATGTGGTCAAATATTGTAACAAAATATGGTCAAAAATTGTAACAAAATGTGGTCAAATATTGTAACAAAATGTGGACAAATATTGTAACAAAATGTGGTCAAATATTGTAACAAAATGTGGACAAATATTGTAACAAAACGTGGTCAAATATTGTAACAAAATGTGGTTAAATATTGGAACAAAATGTGGACAAAAACTGTACCAAAATGTGGACAAATACTGTACCAAAATGTGGACAAATATTGTAAACAAAATGTGGCCAAATATTGTACCAAATATGGCCAAATATTGTAACAAAACGTGGTCAAATATTGTACCAAAATGTGGTTAAGTATTGTAACAAAATATGGTCAAATATTGTAGCAAAATGTGGCCAAATATTGTAACAAAATGTGGTCAAATATTGTAAACAAAATGTGGCCAAATATTGTACCAAATATGGCCAAATATTGTACTGTACCAAAATGTGGTTAAGTATTGAACCAAAATGTGGCCAAATATTGGAACAAATTGTGGTCAAATATTGTATCAAAATGTGGCCAAATATTTTAACAAAATGTGGTCAAATATTGTAACAAAACGTGGTCAAATATTGTAACAATATGTGGCCAAATATAGGTGGTTAACTAGTTGCATCTACTACTAACATTAAGAATTATAGTGCACAAATATCATCACATGAACACACAAATCATGGCATAGATAAACTTAATGTAAAATAAATTGTGCATAGACTGGCTTTGTCTTATTTGCATAGAAGCATTACATACCAAACCATTATTAATATTCATAAATAAAAAAAATGAAAAATATGAAAACAAAAAATGAAAAATGTTCTTGAACAGGAAAAGCTTTTCAAAAATTGGTAAAGCAATTTACATAACAGACACACTAATGTGGTCTGACAACCCAGTTCAGACTTCTAGAAACTATTAAACTTTTTTCGGAATTTCACAATGCACATATTACAAAAATATGTGAAATAAGTCTTAAGTCAGAGAAGAAAAGGCAGTAATTTGCAATCTCATATAGTTCAATACTAGTCAAGACTTATTCTACTACTGAAACAAGATTTGTTACCAAAATATACCACAAAAAGAAGAGTTCAAAACATTGAAAGATCAAATATAATGAAAAGCATAAAGTTATAATCATGCTATTGATCAAAAGCATCCTAAATAGAATGAAAGTTAGGTTCAATTGATACAAAACAAAGAAGTTATAAACTAATGCCACATTTAATAAATAGAATGTTTGGACTTCGCCGACTAACATTTTGAGGGGTGGGTAGGAAGGTAGGTCACCCCCCCCTCCCCTTCCCCTCCCTTAACCAAACAAAGTTTGTAGGAGGTTATATTAGAGTCACCATATGGGCTAGTTGGTTGGTCAGACTGTTGGGAAAAGTTTAAGGAGTGAACTTCTCCAACAGTTTTAAAATTATCACTCTGGGCTCGTTTTCAAGTTCCTATCCTTTATAATTCTTAGACATACCTCAGTTATTCAATTAATTCTATTGGCCAATATATTTCACTGTCCAATCAGATTCTACTCTTAAAATTTAGCAACACTTTAAGGTGGTTACATTACAATGATGACGTATAGTACTGTTCGGCATATCGTCATTCTAATTGCAATCACTCATTAACTGTATGTAGAGAAAGAAGCAGATATTGAATTATTGCTTAAAGCTGCACTCTCACAGATTGATTGTTTAGACAACTGTTTTATTTTTTGTCTTGGAATGAGCCAATTTTTGCGTAAATATCTGGACACCAGTGATAGAAGACTGCTGACAAAACAGCAAATCACAGTTTTTATATTTTTGTATGAAAACTGATGTTTTAAAAGCATTACTTACGCTTTAAGAAAAATGGAATTTTCAGCAGTTTACCAAACAGTTATATCTGCTCTATTGTGAGCTATCTTATATGACTGAATTGAAGGCACTGATGCCAAAATGAGCTGATTCCGAGACAAAAAAATACTAAAATTGGCCAAAACTGTCAATTTGTGAGAGTGCAGCTTTAAGGTAACGAATTATAGTTTGATACTAGTCCTATGTAATTCTATTAATTTTGCTAAATTTGTTGCCAATATATCACAAAAAACAAACTTTTAATTATTAAACTATCTAATACAATTGAAATGTAGAACATTAATAAACAGATCTCTAAATATGAATGACATCTAGGTTTAAAACAAAACAAAACAATATATACTAATCAAGATATGAGACTAATTAAGTGCAATTTACAATGCATTGAAATTGAATATAACGTACATGTTCTTTACA
This sequence comes from Mya arenaria, assembly GCF_026914265.1. Lineage (NCBI taxonomy): Eukaryota > Metazoa > Mollusca > Bivalvia > Myida > Myidae > Mya > Mya arenaria. Next base: position 23,774,293 of record NC_069129.1, on the reverse strand, counting down.
GAATCTGAAATAATTCTGTACTCAACCTTTTAACAGTGGATATAGTAATAGAAAGAAAAAAATAACAGATATAACAGATTTTAACAGATTAACAAATAGTTTACTTGAACATACAAAAGCAGTTATCAGTTACATACACAACTGTATAAACTAAATACTCATCTTATACATAGACATTTATGTTACAGTATAGATCATATTTTGTTGTATCATTGTTTTGTTGCCAATAGCTTTAAATGGTCCCAAATTAATTGTAAAAGCTGGCTATTTTGTTAAACCATTTACACATAACATGTTTTATCACTCAATGTACATGTAACATAGCTTTATAACACTCAATGTACATGTACCATAGCTTTATAATACTCAATGTACATGTAGCATAGCTTTATAACACTCAATGTACATGTAACATAGCTTTATAACACTCAATGTACATGTAACATAGCTTTATAACACTCAATGTACATGTAACATACATGCACATTTATTACAATCCGGAATGCTTTTGGTATTTTATGATCCCTATGAAATGTTTTAAAATTCTTGGCAACCAACAATTTTATTTATATATATATAATATCAAAATAAATATATGAAAGGTTAACAACATAGTGTACCATATTAAAGAGGAGCATATTCTTTCATTCATCTTTACATAACATATCTATCCCATATCAGAATGGTTAAAAGAAGGCAGAGCATAGTTGTGCAATAACTAGCATGCAGATAAATCATGTTTCTCACTTATACATATATACAAAGGAGTTATTGAAGGTTGTTCTTGACAACATGGTATAAAACAGTTACCATACTTAACCCCTGTAATTGAATTTTAACAACTTGCACTTTGTGCTGGTATATCAATAACTTGGGTAGCGGGTGCAGCTACTGTTGCATGTTGAAAAGACTTCAGGAATTTCGGAACTATTTAAAATGATTTTATACGTGGAGAAAGATAATGTATAAAGTATATCCATACACAATTTTTTTTATATCTTAAATGATAACAAAATAGCTTATTTCAATAGGAAACTCTTTCTTTAACATAGTTTCTATCATTAATTTAATATACGAGTAATCAGAGCAGAACATGCTTTTAAATGATACCAAAATTATTTTTGGTCTACAAGCATTGGAATTGGACCTTATCACCAAGTATGGTTTATACCCTTTTTAGCCTCTTGGAGGAAGTATCTAAACATACAATTATCAATGATCTGTCAATGTCACACAAGTTGTTCTTTTTACAAAATAACTTTTTCCTATACTAAATGATTTTCTTTACATGAGCCTTTCTGTCATTCACTTTTCTGATTGTCCTCCAAAATGAAGAGTATTCTACAATAAAATAAACCTCTCCTCCTGGATAGAAAGTGTTGTCTGCTACCTTTGAATGCTTCCTCCACAATGAAGAGTATCCTACACTAAAATGACATCCTCAGTTGGAGAGCCTTTCTCTTCGACAGTTTCTTTATTTTCCTCTTTCTCTAGTGGAGTGTCGAGAGTCCCAGATTTTTTCAGATCAGGCCTGTTTTGTAAAACTTCAAACATTGACTTGGGTCTTCTAGTCACCTCAGGAGATTCTGAAATCAAGCATTTAATAGGTTTATACAAATTTACTTCAGCTACATTGTGATGATAACTGTAAGCTTACAAAATCATTATCCAATAGACTCCTTCCAGTACCAATGTCTCTATAAGTGGATTCATGATTTACGATTGTTGAGATCAAAGCCTGGACAACTTGGGATTCATATCGCTTTGAGTCAAATACAATCTCCCTGGTCAAAAATGCAGTACTTATAACCAGGGCTTCTAAATGTTTGGAACCTAAAACAATCCGGACCCAGCGATAACCCCCCCCCCCCCCCAACAAAAAACCCCCCCTCGTCCAAACAAAAGTTGAAAGGTCTGATTATATAAAAATGTCACACATTTTCGCGATGTGTGTTCTGTCAATTTTAATTTTGGATGCGGTAATTCGTAAGAGGGCTTTAGAACCATCATAGCCGAATTAGATAGTAATTTATACAAACTTAATTTCAAATGAGATTCTCATTGAGTTCTGTGGAGCTTCTAACAAGAAACGCTGCTATCATATTTAACTGTGGCCGGCGGGAAGCGGTCAGACGACAAAAAGTAAAACAGTATTATGATTTATTTTCTTAATGCTACTTCAGTTGGTCAACATACAACTGATGAATAATCATAATCTAGATTTATAATCGGGGCTTCTAGCTATAAGTTTGATATCGACAACCAACTTCGAAATTTTTCATTACAGTGTATTAAAATGACGTATTTGCTTGCCGCCCACTCAGCTTTCAGACTCTGTAGTTAATCAAGCGTGTCGCTGTTGATATCCTAATTAGGACAAGGTTAATTTATTTGGAATTTTAACCAGCAATGCTTTTATTACAATTTAAATTTACAGTTTGGTAATCAACAAACGGATGTATCATGTACATGATCGACGACAAAGCCGATTGCAATGTGAAAATATGGAACGATTTTAACACGTCTTAATCAGGATAGCTGTAAGCACATGATTTGTTTAATTGTGTCTTCTGCGACCTACCATTACACGTGATTGGATCGATTGCAAGCATCTGCTTATTAACAGATATCGAGTGTTCAGCGTAGCAGAAAAAGCAGCTTTTCGCATGGTCTGATGGTAACTAGGACACTTTTATTGGGGGTAATTTTGAACGTGTGAATGACCCAAGAATGTTTGTGTATTACAATTTTTACAGACTTAGTCATTTTGGAACGATATAAAAAAAAATAAAAAAAATCGGACCAATTTTTTCGACACTTTTTGAAACTGAAATCGGTCTGGCTTGGTCAAAATCGGTCCACTCACTGTCTAGACCGGCAAATTGCCGGTTCTTTGAAGCCCTGCTTACAAACCCTTTTGTTTTGGATGTTTGTAGACCCAATGTTGTCTTATAAAAAGAGTCCAACTAAGACTCTCCACCCCTGAAGTCTTAGAATGATGATCTTGATATTCAGCCCCATCATATCTGAATACTGGACACGCTGGTATAATTTATTTATCATGTATTTTGCGCATTTTTCATAAAATAAAAACGACTCCAAGGATAAGACTAAGTATGTTATCTTACTTTTTATTATTTATTAATATGCATATCCAGCGATTACTCTATTATTAATATGCATAGTATTTCAACCTACTAAATATTATTCTGAGGCATTTGTAATTGTCTCATTGACAGGGTTCAATATGGGATGAGCTCATGGCTATAAATAGCGACAAATCAGAATATAAGAAGTTAATCATTGTCATGATTATCACTATAATTATCTTCTCTACCATGTCAAAATGCTTAAGAGCAACTAGTATTTAGCCAAACCTTTCATGTCAGATGGTTTTGCCTTTCGTGAAAGTGACGACGATTTCTCTGATTTATCAGCTTGTCCAAACACTGCAGCAGCGTCCTTGACCGATGGGCGAGCAAGCGTCTCAGAGTCATACACAATACCACTGTCAGTCATGTCATTTGAATTGTGTTCTCTCTTGAAAGCAGTATCCCCAGCTATGGATAAAAAAATGAATATATTAATATTTGTCCGAGAGACTTTTGTCTGCGTTCAAAACGTGCTGAGAAAGAAAAATCACAGAACAGCATCAACCCAATGAGTGATTTGTTTCAAGTTGTCTTAAAAATGTTTTAAAAAGAAATAATTATCACAATTCCATCCATTGAAAGTTAAAAATAATATACATGTATCTCGTACACAAAGTGCTGACAATCATGCTATAGAATATTTGAAAGTGTATTCAAATAACACACTCATGCACATTTAAGAATGACAGAGAAATTATATATGAACTATCAAACATTTCTAAAGACAACAAAAAGACACATACTGTATATGATAAGCTCAGCCTAATAATTGTGGATGAAAGCAGAAAGGTTCTAAGTGAAATTAAATAAGGAAGTAGATGGAACGTTTTTCGCCACTAGATTACGCACAGACAACATTATAATGCGTCTATTGAGAAAATAAATCATTTTAAACTGCAAGTATTAAATAGATTTTACAAGTTTTAAAGACAATCAACCTTCAGATCCAGGTGTCGCATCATTATGTGACGATTTGTCATGCATCTGAGACTTTGTAACGTCAAAAGGCTTTGTATCTCTTGGCAATGAACCACTTTTACCACTCAAAGAGGGTGACGAGATACCCTTGCGACTGTGTTCTTCCTTATACGACCCAGTAAGTAAGCTGTTATTTTTAGCCTCATTTTCATCACCGTCGCCAGATGAAGAAAACATGGACATCTTTTCTCGGACCGACTTTTTCAAAGTTGCTGAGTCATACACCACTCCACTTTCAACCTTTTTGGCTTCTGGTTTTTTACTATTCTGTTCCATTTTTTTGGGCTCTTTAACTGGCTCATCTTAATATCAAAATGAGAACAACAAAAGATAAGCATGCATCAAATCATATTAACCAAGAACAACTTTGTTTAGCCAAGAGCAATTAGACATGCATCATACAATAGAAACCAAACACAAATTAGGCAACAGACTAGAAATGCAAACAAAGTATAAAGTTTATCAACTATGTTTAACATCCTACTTATACCAGTGCTGGCACCGATATCACAAAAATACTCAAGTCAAATCTCAATCTCAACTCATTTTACTACATAAAAGCATAGCAGGATTAAAAATCTTTAAAGTTTTTATACTTTTTAAAAAATGTATTTTCTCATAGAATGTGTTTATAAAAAGATTTTGAAAATATTACAAAGAAAACTTAACATTCTAGAGCAAAAATTATACTTGAGTAATTATAAGGCAATGATTTGTATTCCAGTACCTTTTTTCATTGTAGAAAATTTTCCCCTTGGAATCAAGACCAAAGGTTTTTATCAACATATTTAATGATAGAATGCGGTATTAACATGTGTAAATACATATTAAATAATTTTCAATAACATTTGATTCTTTGTGGTAAAATGACTTTGGACTGATATCAACATTTGGCCTAAGTATTTTTGTAAACTTGGGGCCTGGTCTATTTTTCTAGGTTTATCAGGGGCCTGGTCTATTTTTCTAGGTTTATCAGGGGCCTGGTCTTTTTTTCTCAGTTTATCAGGGGCCTGGTCTATTTTTCTCAGTTTATCAGGGGCCTGGTCTATTTTTCTCAGTTTATCAGGGGCCTGGTCTATTTTTCTCAGTTTATCAGGGGCCTGGTCTATTTACCTCAGTTTATCAAGGCGCATTACTTCATAAAAAGTCTATTCAACGATTTAACTAGTTGCAAAAATGAGTAATGTCATTGTAAATGTTTGTGTCAAGGTGACCAA